>NW_028145484.1:5797500-6337500 GCF_977016875.1 Pavona decussata | reverse complement strand
AGGCAGCCAGACCAAAAGTTAAAGAAGGATACATCAGTGATTGATAAATTTTCAAGAGTATTTGTTGAGCTACAAAATGTCGCAGCTTCGCTATTAGCACGACATTTTTGCAAATTTTAGTTCGTATAGCATCTATATGGTACTTCCAAGACAAATTTTTATAACTTCAGCCTAACATACCTAGAGAAATTCAAAAATGAAAAATAACGAATTCAAAATTTGACCATTTTTGACAAAAAAAACCTGGAGACACCGCTTAAAAAAAGTCGATTTTTCAACCAAATACAAATATTCTTTTAAAAGCTTTCAATCGAACCAGTGAGTCCAAAAACATACCCTAAGACACTTTGTAGACCTCCCAAGGAACCATGGACAAAGAAATAGCCCACAAAAGATGAAGTCAGGGTAAGAGTTAAACAAAAAAAATCTTTGGCAGGGCGTTATTTGCATTTAAAAATGATTCCCAAGGGCGTTTTCCGACACTCTGAGATCCCTAGGCACATAAACAAGTGAAAAATGCAGACTTCAAAATTTGGCCATTTTTGACCAAAAACCCTGGACTAACCATTGAGAAAAAAGTCGATTTTTGGACGAAATACAACTATTGTTTTAAAAACTTCCAATTGTATTAGTGTGTCCAAAAACGTCCCCTGAGACACTTTTTAGGCCTCCCAAGGGGCCAGGGACAAAGAAATAGCCAACAAAAGATGACGTCAAGGTGGGAGTTAAACATGAAATTCTTTTTTTAGGGCGTTATTTTATATTAAAAATGATTCCCAAGGGCGTTTTGCGACACTCTGAGATCCCTAGCGACATAAACAACTGAAAAATGCAGACCTCAAAATTTGGCCATTTTTGACCAAAAACCGTGAACTAACCCCTTAGAAAAAAGTCAATTTTTTAACGAAATACAAATATTCTTTTAAAAGCTTCCAATCGAATCATTGTGTCCAAAAACGTCCCCGGAGACACTTTGTAGGCCTCCCAAGGGGCCAGGAACAAAGAAATAGCCAACAAAAGATGAAGTCAGGGTAAAAGTTAAACAGAAAATTCCTTGTCAGGGCGTTATTTGCACTTAAAAATGATTCCCCAGGGCGTTTTGCGACACTCTGAGATCTCTAGGGACATAAACAAAAGAAAAATGCAGACTTCAAAAGTTGGCCACTTTTGGCCAAAAACCCTGGACTAACCCCTGACAAAAAAGTCCATTTTTGGACGAAATACAAATATTCTTTTAAAAGCTTCCAGTGGAATCAGTGTGTCCAAAAACGTCCTGTGTGGCACTTTGTAGGCCTCCCAAGGGACCAGGGACAAAGAAATAACCCACCAAAATAAAGTCAGGGTGAGAGTTCAACAGAAAATTCTTTGTCAGGGCGTTATTTCCACTTAAAAAAGATTCCTAATTGCGTTTGTCGACACTCTGAGATCCCTACGGATCTCAAAACAAGTGAAAAATGCAGAACAAGTGAAAAACAAGTGAAAAATGCAAAACAAGTGATAAATTTGTAGGCCTCACAAGAGGCCAAAGACAAAGAAAGAGCCCACAAAAGATGAAGTCAGGGTGAGAGCTAAACAGAAAATTCTTTGTCAGGGCGTTATTTGAAATTAAAAATGATTCCCAAGGGCGTTTAGCGACACCATGAGATCCCTAGGGAAATAAACAATTGAAAAATGCAGACTTCAAAATTTGGCCATTTTTGACAAAAAACCGTGGACTAACCTCTTAGAAAAAAGTCAATTTTTGGACAAAATACAAATATTCTTTTTAAAGCTTCCAATGGAATCAGTGTCCAAAAACGTCCCCTAAGACACTTTGTAGGCCTCCCAAGAGGCTAGGGACAAAGAAATAGCCCACAAAAGATGAAGTCAGGGTAAGAGTTTAACAGAAAATTCCTAGTCAGGGCGTTATTTGATATTAAAAATAATTCCCAAGAGCGTTTTGCAACACTCTGAGATCCCTAGGGACATAAACAAGTGAAAAATGCAGACTTCAAAATTTGGCCATTTTAGATCAAAAACCCTGGACTAACCCCTTACAAAAAAGTCGATTTTTGGACGAAATACAACTATTTTATTAAAAGGTTCTAATCGAATCAGTGTGTCCAAAAACGTCTCCTTAGACACTTTTTAGGCCTCAAAAGGGGATAAGGACAAAGAAATAGCCCACAAAAGATGAAGTCAGGGTGACTTCATCTGGCGACACTCTGAGATCCCTAGGGACATAAATAAGTAAAAAATGCAGACTTCAAAATTTGGCCCTTTTTGACCAAAAACCGTGGACTAAACCCTTAAAAAATGTTTTTTTGGACGAAATACAAATATTCTTTTAAAAGCCTAAAATCGACTCAGTTTGTCCAAGAAGGTCCCCTGAGACACTTTTTAGGCCTCAAAAGGGGCTAGGGACAAAGAAATAGCCCACAAAAAATGAAGTCAGGGTGAAAGTAAACCCAATTTTTTTGTCAGGGCGTTATTTGCACTTAAAAAAGATTCCCAAGGGCGTTTTGCGACACTCTGAGATCCCTAGGGACATAAACAAGTGAAAAATGCAGAACAAGTGAAAAACAAGTGATAAATTTGTAGGCTTCCCAAGGGGCCAAGGACAACGAAATAGCCCACAAAAGATGAAGTCAGGGTGAGAGTTTAACAGAAAATTCTTTGTCAGGGCGTTATTTGAAATTAAAAATGATTCCCAAGAGCATTCTGCGACACTGAGATCCCCCGGGACAAAAACAAGTGAAAAATGCAGACTTCAAAATTTGGTTATTTTTGACCAAAAACCCTGGACTAACCCCTTAGAAAAAAGTCAATTTTCAGTCGAAATACAAATGTTTTTTGGAAAGCTTCCAATGGAATCAGTGTGTCCAAAAACGTCCCCTGAGACACTTTGTAGGCCTCCCAAGGAGCCAGGGACAAAGAAATAGCCCACAAAAGCCGAGATCAACAAGTAAAAAATATCGACTTCAAATTTTTGTCTGTTTTGACCAAAACGTTTAACTTACCGTTTGAAAAAGTCGATTTTTGGGCGAAATACAAATATTTTTTTTAATGATTCTAATTGTGTCAGTATGTCCGGAAACGTACCCTGAGACACTTTGTATGCCTACCAAGAGACAAGGGACCAAGAAATAGCCCACAAAAGATGAAGTCAAGGTGATAGTTTTAACAAAAAACCGTGAACTAACCCCTTAGAAAAAAGTCGATTTTTGGACAAAATATAAATATTCTTTTAAAAGCTTCCAATCAAATCACTATGTCCAAAAACGTCCCTTGAGACACTTTGTAGCTCTCCCAAGCTGCCAGGAACAAAGAAAAACCCCACAAAAGATGAAGTTAGGGTGAGAGTTAAACAAAAAATTCTTTGTCAGGGCTTTGTTTGCACTTAAAAATGATTCCCAAGGGCGTTTTGCGACACTCTGACATGCCAAGGGACATAAACAAGTGAAAAATGCAGACTTTAAATTTGGCCATTTTTGACCCAAAACCCTGGACTAACACCTTACAAAAAAGGCAATTTTTGGACGAAATACAAATATTCTTTTCAAAGCTCCCAATGGAATCAGTGTGTCCAAAACCGTCCCATGAGACACTTTGTAGGCCTCCCAAGGGGCCAGGGACAAAGAAATAGCCCACACAAAATGAAGTCAGGGTGAGAGTTTAACAGAAAGTTCTTTGTCAGGGCGTTATTTGATATTAAAAATGATTCCCAAGAGCGTTTTGCCACACTCTGAGATTCCTAGGGACATAAACAAGTGAAAACTGCAGACTTCAAAATTTGGCCATTTTTGACTAAAAACTCTGGACTAACCCCTTAGAAAAAAGTCGGTTTTTGGACGAAAAACAAATATTCTTTTAAAAGCTTCCAATCGAATCAGTGTGTCCAAAAACGTCCCTTAAGACACTTTGTAGGCCTCCCAAGGGGACTGGGACAAAGAAATAGCCAACAAAAGATAAAGTGAGGGTGAGGGTTTAACAGAAAATTCCTTGTCAGGGCGTTATTTGCAATTGAAAATGATTCCCAAGAGCGTTTTGCGACACTCTGAGATCCCTACAGACATAAACAAGTGAAAAATGCAGACTTTAAATTTGGCCATTTTTGACCCAAAACCCTGGACTAACACCTTACAAAAAAGGCAATTTTTGGACGAAATACAAATATTCTTTTAAAAGCTCCCAATGGAATCAGTGTGTCCAAAACCGTCCCATGAGACACTTTCTAGGCCTCCCAAGGGGCCAGGGACAAAGAAATAGCCCACACAAAATGAAGTCAGGGTGAGAGTTTAACAGAAAGTTCTTTGTCAGGGCGTTATTTGAAATTAAAAATCATTCCCAAGGGCGTTTTGCGACACTTTGAGATCCCTAGGGACATAAACAAGTAAGAAATGCAGACTTTAAAAATTGGCAATTTTTTACCAAAAACCCTGGACTAACCCCTTAGAAAATGTCAATTTTTGGACGAAATACAAATATTCTTTTAAAAGCTTTCAATCGAATCAGTGTGTCCAAGAACGTCCCCTGAGACACTTTTTAGGCCTCCCAAGGGGCTAGGGACATAGAAATAGCCCACTTAAGATGAAGTAAGGGTGAGAGTAACTAGAAAATTTTTTGTCAGGGCGTTATTTGCGCTTAAAAATGATTCCCAAAGGCGTTTGGGAAACTCTGAGATCCCTAAATACATAAACAAGTGAAGAATACAGACTTTTAATTTGGCTATTTTTGACCAAAAACCCTGGACTAACCCCTTAGAAAAAAGTCAATTTTAAAACCAAATACAAATATTCTTTGAAAAGCTTCCAATGGAATCAGTGTGTCCAAAAACGTCCCCGGAGACACTTTGTAGGCCTCCCAAGGGGCCTGGGACAAAGAAATAGCCCAAAAAAGATGAAGTCAGGGTGAGAGTTTAACAGAAAATTCCTTGTCAGGGTGTTATTTGCACTTGAAAATGATTCCCAAGGGCGTTTTGCGACATCTAAGATCCGTAGGGACATAAACAAAAGAAAAATGCAGACTTCAAAATTTGGCCACTTTTGGCCAAAAACCGTGGACTAACCCCTTACAAAAAAGTCCATTTTTGGACGAAATACAAATATTCCTTTTAAAGCTTCCAATCGAATCAGTGTGTGTCTAAAAACGTCCTCTGTGACACTTTGTAGCCCTTCCAAGGGACCAGGGACAAAGAAATAGCCCACAAAAAATGAAGTCAGGGTGAGAGTGCAACAGAAAATTCTTTGTCAGGGCGTTATTTCCACTTAAAAAAGATTCCTAATTGCGTTTGTCGACACTCTGAGATCCCTAGGGATCTCAAAACAAGTGAAAAATGCAGAACAAGTGAAAAGCAAGTGAAAAATGCAAAACAAGTGATAAATTTGTAGGCTTCCCAAGGGGCCAAGGACAACAAAATAGCTCACAAAAGATGAAGTCAGGGTGAGAGTTAAACAGAAAATTCTTTGTCAGGGCGTTATTTGAAATTAAAAATGATACCCAAGAGCATTCTGCGACACTCTGAGATCCCCCGGGATAAAATCAAGTAAAAAATGCAGACTGTAAAATTTGGTTATTTTTGACCAAAAACCCTGGACTAACCCCTTAGAAAAAAGACAATTTTAAAACCAAATACAAATATTCTTTGAAAAGCTTCCAATGGAATCAGTGTGTCCAAAAACGTCCCATGAGACACTTTGTAGGCCTCCCAATAGGCCAACGACAAAGAAATAGCCCACAAAAGATGAAGTCAGGGTGAGAGTTTAACAGAAAATTCTTTGTCAGGGCGTTATTTGCACTTAAAAATGATTCCCAAGGGCGTTTTGCGACACTTTAAGATCCCTGGGGACATAAACAAGTGAGAAATGCAGACTTTAAAAATTAGCCATTTTTTACTAAAAACCCTGGACTAACCCCTTAGAAAATGTCAATTTTTGGACGAAATACAAATATTCTTTTAAAAGCTTTCAATCGAATCAGTGTGTCCAAGAACGTCCCATGAGACACTTTCTAGGCCTCCCACGTGGCTCGGGACATAAAAATAGCGCACTAAAAATCTAGTAAGGGTGAGAGTAACTAGAAAATTCTTTGTCAGGCCGTGTTTTGCGCTTAAAAATGATTCCCAAGGGCGTTTGCGACACTCTGAGATCCCTAGGGACATAAACAAGTGAAAAATGCAGACTTTTAAATTTGGCTATTTTTGACCAAAAACCCTGGACTAACCGCTTAGAAAAAAGTCAATTTTCAGACCAAATACAAATATTCTTTGAAAAGCTTCCAATGGAATCAGTGTGTCCAAAAACGTCCCATGAGACACTTTGTAGGCGTCCCAAGGAGCCAGGGACAAAGAAATAGCCCTTAAAAGATGAAGTCAGGGTGAGTGTTTAACAGAAATTTCTTTGTCAGGGCGTTATTTGATATTGAAAAAGATTCCCAAGAGCGTTTTGCGGCACTCTGAGATCCCTAGGGACATAAACAACTGACAAATGCAGACTTCAAAATTTGGCCACTTTTGGCCAAAAACCCTGGACTAACCCCTTACAAAAAAGTCCATTTTTAGACAAAAAACAAATATTCTTTTAAAAGCTTCCAATCGAATCAGTGTGTCCAAAAGCGTCCTCTGTGACACTTTGTTGGCCTCCCAAGGGACCAGGGACAAAGAAATAGCCCACAAAAACTGAAGTCAGGGTGAGAGTGCAACAGAAGATTCTTTGTCAGGGCGTTATTTCCACTTAAAAAAGATTCCTAATTGCGTTTGTCGACACTCTGAGATCCCTAGGGATCTCAAAACAAGTGAAAAATGCAGAACAAGTGATAAACAAGTGATAAATTAGTAGGCCTCCCAAGGGGCCAAGGACAACAAAATAGCCCACAAAAGATGAAGTCAGGGTGAGTGTTAAACAGAAAATTCTTTGTCAGGGCGTTATTTGAAATTAAAAATGATTCCCAAGAGCATTTTGCGACACTCTGAGAACCCCTGGGATAAAATCAAGTGAAAAATGCAGACTTCAAAACTGACCAAAAACCCTGGACTAACCCCTTGGAAAAAAGTCAATTTTTAGACGAAATACAAATATTTTTTGAAAAGCTTCCAATGGAATCAGTGTGTCCAAAAACGTCCCATGAGACACTTTTTAGGCCTCCCAAGAGGCCAGGGACAAAGAAATAGCCCACAAAAGATGAAGTCATGGTGAGAGTTTAACAGAAAATTCTTTGTCAGGGCGTTATTTGATATTAAAAATGATTCCCAAGAGCGTTTTGCCACACTCTGAGATCCCTAGGGACATAAACAAGTGAAAACTGCAGACTTCAAAATTTGGCCATTTTTGACTAAAAACCCTGGACTAACCCCTTAGAAAAAAGTCAATTTTTGGACGAAATACAAATATTCTTTTAAAAGCTTCCAACCGAATCAATGTGCCTAAAAACGTCCTGTGTGACACTTTGTAGGCCTCCCAAGGGGCCAGGGACAAAGAAATATCCCACAAAAGATGAAGTCATAGTGAGAGTTCAACAGAAAATTCCTTGTCAGGGCGTTATTTGCACTTGAAAATGATTCCTTAGGGCATTTCGCGACACTTTGAGATCCCTAGGGACATAAACAAAAGAGAAATGCAGACTTCAAAATCTGGCCATTTTTGACTAAAAACCCTGGACTAACCCCTTAGAAAAAGGTCGATTTTTAGACGAAATACAATTATTCTTTTAAAAGCTTCCAATCGAATCAGTGTGTCCAAAATTGTCCCCTAAGACACTTTGTAGGCCTCCCAAGGAGCCTGGGACAAAGAAATAGCCCAAAAAAGATGAATTCAGGGTGAGAGTTTAACAGAAAATTCCTTGTCAGGGCGTTATTTGCACTTAAAAATGATTCCCAAGGGCGTTTTGCGACACTCTGAGATCCCTAGGGATCTCAAAACAAGTGAAAAATGCAGAACAAGTGAAAAACAAGTGATAAATTTGTAGGCTTCCCAAGGGGCCAAGGACAACGAAATAGCCCACAAAAGATGAAGTCAGGGTGAGAGTTTAACAGAAAATTCTTTGTCAGGGCGTTATTTGAAATTAAAAATGATTCCCAAGAGCATTCTGCGACACTCTGAGATCCCCCGGGACAAAAACAAGTGAGAAATGCAGACTTCAAAATTTGGTTATTTTTGACCAAAAACCCTGGACTAACCCCTTAGAAAAAAGTCAATTTTCAGTCGAAATACAAATGTTTTTTGGAAAGCTTCCAATGGAATCAGTGTGTCCAAAAACGTCCCATGAGACACTTTGTAGGCCTCCCAAGGAGCCAGGGACAAAGAAATAGCCCACAAAAGCCGAGATGAACAAGTAAAAAATATCTACTTCAAATTTTTGTCTGTTTTGACCAAAACGTTTAACTTACCGTTTGAAAAAGTCGATTTTTGGGCGAAATACAAATATTTTTTTTAATGATTCTAATTGTGTCAGTATGTCCGGAAACGTACCCTGAGACACTTTGTATGCCTACCAAGAGACAAGGGACCAAGAAATAGCCCACAAAAGATGAAGTCAGGGTGATAGTTTAACAGAAATTTCTTTTTCAGGGCGTTATTTGATATTAAAAATGATTCCCAAGAGCGTTTTGCCACACTCTGAGATTCCTAGGGACATAAACAAGCGAAAAATGCAGACTTCAAAATTTGGCCATTTTTGACCAAAAACCCTGGACTAACCCCTTAGAAAAAAGTCAATTTTTAGACGAAATACAAATATTCTTTTAAAAGCTTAAAATGGAAAAAGTTTGTCCCAGAACGTCCTCTGAGACCTTTTTTAGGCCTCCCAAGGGGCTAGGGACCGAAAATTAGCCCACAAAAGATGAAGTCAGGGTGAGAGAAAACATAAATTTTTTTATCAGGGCATTATTTGCACTTAAAAAAGATTCCCAAGGGCGTTTTTCGACACTCTGAGATCCCTAGGGACATAAGCAAGTGAAAAATGCAGACTTCAAAATTTGGCCATTTTTGACCAAAAACCGTGGACTAACCCCTTAGAAAAAAGTCGATTTTTGGACGAAATACAAGTATTCTTTTAAAAGCTTCCAATGGAATCAGTGTGTCCAAAACCGTCCCATGAGACACTTTGTAGGCCTCCCAATAGGCCAACGACAAAGAAATAGCCTACAAAAGATGAAGTCAGGGTAAGAGTTTAACAGAAAGTTCTTTGTCAGGGCGTTATTTGCACTTAAAAATGATTCCCAAGGGCGTTTTGCGACACTTTAAGATCCCTAGGGACATAAACAAGTGAGAAATGCAGACTTTAAAAATTAGCCATTTTTTACTAAAAACCCTGGACTAACCCCTTAGAAAATGCCAATTTTTGGACGAAATACAAATATTCTTTTAAAAGCTTTCAATCGAATCAGTGTGTCCAAGAACGTCCCCTGAGACACTTTTTAGGCCTCCCAAGGGGCTAGGGACAAAGAAATAGCCCACAGCAGATGAAGTCAGGGTGAGAGTGCTAGTTAAACAGAAAATTCTTTTTCAGGGTGTTATTTGCACTTAGAAATGATTCGAAATGGAGTTCTACGCCACGCCGAGATTCCTAGGGACATCAACAAGTAAAAAATATCGACTTCAAATTTTTGTCTGTTTTGACCAAAACGTTCAACTTACCGTTTGAAAAAGTCGATTTTTGGGCGAAATACAAATATTCTTTTTAATGATTCCAATTGTGTCAGTATGTCCGGAAACGTTCCCTGAGACACTTTGTATGCCTACCAAGAGACAAGGGACCAAGAATTTGCCCACAAAAGATGAAGTCAGGGGGAGAGTTAAGGAGAAATTTTTTTTTTTCAGGGCGTTATTTGCACTTTAAAATGATTTCCAAGGACGTTTTTTGACATGCCGAGATCCTTGGGGATACACTATCGATTTTGGCCTAATTTTAATCCTATGGATTTTGGCGTAATTTTCTTTCTAAAACTACGCACTCTTGGTTTTTTACCTAAATTTCATACTAATACCAAAAACTATGGATTTTTTTCTAATTTTGGTCAGAATACTATACACTTTCGAGTTTTCCTAATTTTTATGTAGACTATGGATTTTGGCCTAATGTTTAAACTAATACTATACACCATGGATTTTGGCATAATTTTAACCCTAATACTATACACTATGGATTTTGGCCTTATTTTCCTCCTAATACTTGAAATTGTGGTTTTTCGTCTAGTTTTCATTCTAGTACTGTAGCCTAAGGATTTTCGCCTAATTTGCAACCTACGGTTAAAGTCCATGGATTTTGGCCTAATTCTCATCCTAATACAATACACTATGAATTTTGGTCAAATTTTCATGCCAATGCTCTACACAATGGCTTTTCACCTAATTTTCATCCTAATACTATACACTACAGATTTATGTCTAATTTCCTTGTGAATACTACAGACTATGGATATTGGCCTATTTTTCATCCTTATACTGTACACTATGGATTTTTGCCTAATTTTCGTCGTTCTAATACTATACACTATGGAGTTTAGCCCAATTTTTATCCTAATACTATTCAGTATTGATTTTGGAATAATTTTCATCCTAATAACCTTCCACTGTGGATTTTTTCCTGATTTTCATTCTTCAACTACACACTATGGATTTTGGCCTAACTTTTTACCTCGTAGTATAGGCTATGGATATTGGCCTAACTTTCATCCTGATACTGTTGATTTTGGCCTAATTTTAATCCTAATACTATGGACTAAGGATTTTGCCCTAATTTTCATCCTAATGCTATAGACTATGGATTTTGACTTAATTTTTGTCCTAATTCTATAGACTATCGATTTTCGCGTAAGTTGCATACTAATACTATAGACTGTTGATCTTGACATGCTTTTCATTCTAATCTAATACTATACACTATGGTGTTTGGCCTAATTGTCTTCCTAATATAACACACTATGGATTTTGGTCTAGTTTTAATCCTAATGCTATACACTATGAATTTTGGCATAATATTTGTCTTGATACTTAATACGCTATGGATTTTGGCATAATTTTGATCATAATACTATTAACTATGGATTTTGGACTAAGTTTCGTCCTGATACTGTAAACTATGGATTTTGGTTTAATTTTCATCCTAATACTATACAATGTGGATTGTGGACTGAATTTCATTCTAATACTATACACTATGATTTTTAGCCTAATTTTCTTCCTAATACTATAGACTATGGATTTTGTTCTAATTTTCATCGTAATGCTGTAGACTTCGGATTTTGGCTTTATTTTTACCTTAGTACTATACACTATGGGTCTTGGTCTAAGTCTGTAGTATTAGGATCGTATTAGATATAGTATTTTGATCAAAATTAGGCCAAAAGCCAACGTGTATAGCGTTATGATGAAAATTAGGCCAAAAACCAAAGTGTCTATTATTATTATTATGAAAATTACGCCAAAAACCAATCTGTATAGTATTATGATGAAAATTAGGCCTAAAACCATTGTCCCCTAGATTACCGTCTCCGTTTTCGTCAGGGACTTGTAGCGCTTCAAAGAGTCTTCTTGAAGAAGGAGATCCGTTTGCAGTATGGTAGCATTAAGGACTCCTCGGGTCTGCGAGCGCTGGCCAAGATGATGCTCAATTGAATCTTGGACAAGTTCGGTAAGTCACCCATTAAGACTTGACGATCTCCTCAGGGTTTTCAACTGTTTTGTAAAGTAGCGGACATTTGAAAGCATCGGACGTGAATGTTTTCTAGGCGCCGTAAGGCACCTCGCGAGTGTGGAAGGCGCAAGCACCTAGGGGGGTCTGGGGGCATGCTCCCCCAGGAAATTTTTAAAATAGAATTACTCAGAAACGCCATTTCCAGCGTTTCTGGAACCAAGGAAACAGTTTCCTAGGCAATGCTAGCGCTCACTAAAATTCTCTGTAAAAAGTAAATTACTGAATGAAAATGGTCAGTTGGTAGGGGGAGGGGGAGGGAGAATGGCAACAACAGAATTTTCATTGGCTTATCATTATTCTGTTATCCTCTAGTCAGTATGTCCATGAGATGCCTTAGTAAGAAAAATATATAATACAGTAGTAAAAATATCGCCAATATTGGTCTCAAAGTACCGGACGTGGAATGGCAAACGACCGGACGAAACGTCCGGCCTCCGGTCTCAAATGAAAACCCTGTCTCCTTTACTGTTACTAGTTGTTGGACTTGTCGTGACGTTATATCAGCTCTTTGCATGATAGCCACATCGAAATCTATTACAAACATTGGGTGGTGGACGATCACATCTCGCCCAACCTCAACATCTTTTTGGCGTATTTCACTACAATGCTGTGTGTGCCCGTTTGCGTTTGTACGGGGACTACTAAACCGACTCAGTGATCTTCGTCCATCGTCTTCACTGCCCGATCCTGTCCTCGAGGATTAACTGGACGACTTTACGAACGAGATAGAGGAGGTGATTACATCTTGGAGTTTGTGTCGGAGGGCCTAAAAACTACGGATACCACACCAAGCGCGGCAAACAAGAATGCAGAGTGCAAAGTGTAAAGTTTCCGCCAAAACGTTCCCCATGAGATTCGACCGCCTGTCTCCACTCCTGGCCAGACAAACATTGTCAAGTCCTTCCAGGCTACCAGGGATTCTAAACATTAAACGCTGTCAATCAATCCCGATTACAAAATGTACCACTGGTGTATAGTAAATGGGTAATGGAATAAAGCACCTGCCAAACGTTCCCCTACGGGTGCGAGCACTTGACGGACGACAACATGGAACTGGCGGATTATTAGCGGACTTGTATTTCTGGTACTTACAAAAGCTGAGCTGGTTGGTACAGTGCCTTCAGGCACTAGATTTTCAGTTAAAATGGTGGGAATGTTGTTAACGTCCTCAATCATAATTGTCAAAGCTGCCTTAAATAAGCTCATATTGCTAAACATTAAACTAGAAACCAGCGGTTGGCTTGGTTGTATGGGGGACGACGAAGCCAAACAATAACAATACATCCGCAATTACCGTGAGCGCGAGGGTAATTAGCTGGAGTACAAGAAGATCGAGAAAAATCCATGGCTGCGTGCTCTGGCCAAAATGATGTAATGAGCTTTCACCGCAAAAAAAAAAGGCCTAAAGGGTCATTACTATACTACCGACAATGGCATTGCCAGCGAACTGAAAGAAAAAATCTAATAGTAAGGCATGTCATTCTCTTGTCCTCCATATTTGCATTTCACAGATTTCGTATCATATCACAGGCTTTATTTCGCAACGAAAAGTGCAAAATTACAAATTCTAACATTTCCCGATGGAAACCATGAGCAAGAGTTAATTCGAAAGGGCTTAAATCCTGCCAGTAACATATAATGTTTACAATCAACTTTTAAATTGTTCCAGACTTCTTTGAATTCTTGTCTTTGCATCAGGTTATAAAAGAATGCGTGTCATTTCCTACTTCTACTTTCTACTTGTATATGATATTTTTAAATGCTTCATATCTGAGGTTAACCTTGGTTAATTCCAATTGTGTTCAATGGGGGTTTTTAAATTTGAATAACATAAGGACTAGGGTGAATACAGATTCGCTGCTCAGTGTGTTAACAGTTGATGCACGCATTCTTATTTCTTGTGCAAAGTTTAAGAACTTTGTTATCAATAGAAGGAGATTGACAAAGTGTCCCAAAGCAAGACACAGCCCTTTGCGCAAGGTCATTAAATATACGCCATGCTAACATCAAAGAAACTTTGATCGCTTTCGGAGCCGTCGCTCCATTCACTTTTCAACAACCCAGCGTCATCTTTATCGTCGTCATCTTCATCGCTCAGACTTGAGCTCCGCTGATAGTTGTTAATGAAGACAGATGTTCCCATTTGTAGCAAAATTTTCTTTATATCTCTTAGCGAAGAATACTCGTCCACCAAATTAATATCGGTGCCGTCAAAATCGTCGATAATTGGTTTCTCAAATCGTATTTCTCCAGTTGAGAGGCATCGGAAGTCTGCGGCCGGTGTGATTTCTGAATGAAGATAGAATACACTCCGATATTCATCGTACTTCGTGCAAAAGAAGGTGTCAGAATCATCTAAGACATTTGCCTTACGAGTACTAAAGTACTTTGCTCTGCCTCTCTTACGCCTTAATTTGGGCTCATTTGAGTTTCTAATTCTAAATAAACTTTTTGCATTATACCAAAATGTTTCACTCTTTTGGAGGAAGTAGCGCCAAGCAAACTGAGCCAATTCGGCGTCAGGATAGTGACCCTTCTTTAGGAGTCTGACTTCGATATAGGATGCGTGCAGAATGCTCAAAAACATGTTGATCAAGATCATGGCAAAGGAAAATGAGTAAGCAAACGTAAATAACAGACCCATAATGTCATTTGCTGCTTGGAGTTCCTTGGTGTACATGTTATTTCCCAGAAGTCTCTCAAGGAGCATTCTAATAGACCTGGCCATGTTTGAATAGGAATATGCCTTGCTTCCGAAAAGCATAGTTCCCAAATGAGTGTAGGCGAGGAGTGTGGCAGTGAACACAGCCGAGTAAGAAATCAAATGTCTCGCTGCTGATTTCACCGTGTGTGTCAAATGGCAGATATGATGATTAAACTTTATTAGCCTCAACATTTTTATAGTCACGAGAAAGACGACGAAGGACAAAAGCCATATTTCGAGATTACACCACAGAACGATGTAATCTGAGCTTGAAGTCTCAAAGGGATTTCGTTTAACTCGCCGCACATAATCGCTTGTGTACTTTGCCTTGAAGAAGTACTGGCTCACGGCTGCTATCGCACTGGTGACATGAAAAATTTCTACCAAGTTCCAAATGTGAGTAAAATAGTTGCATCCTTGCAAATATAGTTTTACTATCTCCACCATAAACAATCCGAATATTAGAAACACCAAAAGAAGCTGGCATATTAGATAAAATGTCCTGAAGTTTGGATCTACTGGGTAATATATCATTAAGGTGTCAATTCTACTCGTTGCCCTCGTTCCTCCAGTTGGGTACTTCTCATAGAGGTACTTTAAAGCACTGAAGAGTGTGCTTGAAGGTTCATAGACCGTAAACTCCACAAAAACTGCAACAGTTCTATCATCTATCCAGCCGCTTTTTTCCAAGTTATCTATGACGCCAAGAGCTGTGTTAGCATTATAACCAAGATCAGCAACGTAACCACCACCGTCATAAATGGCGTAAAACCCGCCAAAGGAGAGAGTGTCCAAGGCTTCTGCTGTCTGGTATCTCCAAGGCTTAGGACACAAATCATCCAGCTTAAATGAAGCCTGGAATACGCTGATATTATTTACAGGTGTCCAGTCACGTAGGTTGTATTGAGTTTTATCCTCCATCTTGGAACTGTAAAAAGGCAAACATCGTCTCACTCCAATGAGGTTTTCAACTTTACAGGAATCTACAATCCAAATCATGAGGTCAATTAAACAATTACAGGTAAAAGGTCGCATTTCTTCCATTATATTTTAACAACTAATTTAAGAAACATTTTTAGTACTCGCATCATGATAAATCGATCACAGTAACACCATCTGGGGAGAAAAGTATTAAATATTTGTCCGCAAACATAATCGATTCCGACCGTAGTCCTGGAAAAAAACACTTGAAGGAAACTGTGAGTTCCGAGAAAGAAGATAATGTCTAGTGGCAAAAAAGCTTTCAAACTTTACTCCACACGCTTGTTAGCTTCCAATACTCTATGCTCTTACAGTAAGTTTTATTCTATAGGGAGAATTATAAAAATATTCTTAACCGTAATAGCCGTAATGTACGTTTTGATTTTCGTACGCACTTTAATGGAACCAACGAATACGATAGTCTTACCTGTTTGTATTCTGATCTGCCGAAGTCTAGGCATGCCCACTAGGAATGGATATCCACTGCTAATGAAGCCTTCCTCAAACGTGACTTGTTGTTCGTTGTACCACTCTGACAAGAAAACGCCTGGGACCAACCTCTCTCGTGTCCAGTTCCAAAACGTTACGGTACTGTTCACTCGCTGTAAGATATGATGAAACCCTATCGACGTGTAATTAAGGATTGCAAAAAATCCCTTAAGTGATATGATGTGATGTGATGTGATGTGATGTGATGTGATATGATAATGTTGAAAAAAGTTTCATTTCCATCAAAAATCTCTGAAAGTTCTTCAAAGTTAATTTTTTCTTAGAGTTTACCCAAACGTTTGATTTGTTAGGGAAGCTCATCAAACATTGTTTAACTAACGAATTCCTGGCAAGCATTGCAAATAGATCCAACTTTGCAGAACATGACTACCAGAAGAATGGGTTTCATTCATCAATGCTAAGTCCAAAATAAAGGGACCCTACATATAACTGAATAGACTTATTCGACAGATCGTTTTGTGTGCGTTTTGATTTTATCCCAGATTGCATCATACTTACCTTGTCAAACGTAACAAAAATATCCTTCAGTGATTTAGTCAGGTCATATCTTGATGTACCCCTGTTTCCATAGCAAACCACAAACAGCAGGATAACAAATATCACAAAGAAAATTATTTCCACGACCGATCGGAACATCTTTCGAAACTTGACCCAGAATGTTCTAGATTTTTTCAACTCCTCCTCCTCTGGTGGCTCTACTTTGGAATCGTTCTCGCAGTGGTTCTTTTGGTGCGGCAGCCCGTGCACAAGGTCGTGCTTGATTGGTTTTCTTACCAAGATTGACAGCAAAGAAGCTATAAGCAAAACTTGAATGGGTTGTGCGATGATAATATCTTGGATGAGTGAAACGAGGATGGAAGTGAGCCATTCGTTGGATTTTTCTGCTCCCCAGAATATGCTATAGAACACGGTAAAAAATGCTGAAGACAGAATTGTCAGAATACAAAGAAACCAAGCTATGCAGATAACATAATGAGGGAGACCATTTGGTAAATTTACTCCCTCAGGTTCATTACTTCCTTTGCATTGCTGTCTCTTTAATTTCACATTTCGAAAAAGAGCAACTATGACTGCATTCACGGGCAAAGCTATCAAGGCACTTTGAATACCTATTTTCACTTGCGTCCAACTCACCGTCAGTGGGCCAACTTGAAAAGTATCTTTAACTTCCTCGCCAAAGTCGTAGAACATAGCGTTTGTAATCATAGCAGAAAAAAACACCGACATACAGCAAGAAAGTCGCTGTGTTCTTGTAAACGAGCTTTGGGGCGGTCTGGCAAGGACAGAAATCCACAAATGTCCATCAGCCAATTGTTTTGAAGCCCTGGAAAAGAAGAGATTTTTAAACTTCGATGCTTCCTGTTTATTCGAAGCATTTAGCTGGATATCAACTTCTCCACTCCCTTTTTCGACTGCAAGCCACCTGTTTGCAATAAAATACCATTTTTGTTGTGATTCTAATTCTGTTATCACGACATCCAGAAGAAACCATCCAGGACTATCACCCTTGTTGTCATGCCACATTCGAATCTTGTACAATGGCCCCAGGTTCCTAGGCAAGGATACGGTAAAGGTGTTGACACTTGCCCGTGCAAAAAACGCTTTATTTGCTGCCAAGTCGCTAAGGATAATTCGGTCGCTGTAGCAATCTTCGCCGTAGATTACAATCCCAACATTTGCTGTTGTCCCACTTCCCATCCACATGCCCGTGGCAACGGAAATGTGATAGTGGTGAGCTCCATGTTCCTCGCCATCGGGAAGGTAGACATTTGGTATTGTCTGAAACATTAAATATAATAATGTATGTCAAAGGTTATTTGCAGAGGTGAATCGAACCCAAACAGCTGAAAAGAAACATGAAAGATTTAATCGAACCAAAATATTCAGCAAAATCCTAATGGGAGAGATTTTTCAGTACAAGTTGGTCAGATAGAAGGCTTCTATCACCAGCCAAAAATACACTTAAAACAATAACATCCTTTGTACAACCCTCACGCACGTTGTACGTCACACAACAATTGTTTCGCAAGTGTGACCCTCAAAGCGCTACCGTCCGGAGCAACTTGGCTATTGTCTTACACTGTCTGCTGTACCCGCAAAAGCGTTTTCGGGCTGGTGAAAAATAACAAACCAAAACACTTAATACGAAGAGGTTACCGATGCTCACTGACCTTCTGTTTATCTCGTTTGTCCGCTCGTCTAGTAAATATAAGGCCGATGAAGTACAGCAGAAGCATGGTGCACACTGTTGTCAAGACAACAATGTTTTTAGTTTTTCCGATGTCGGGAAAATTACTGAAAACCTTTCTGAAGTTTATTTCGTTTGGTGCCACGAAGAAATCTCCACCAAATGCAGATAAATGGTTGCAAAGGCAATGGATGTTCCCAGAAACAACGTCTGAGGTAACCTGCAAGAAAAAGAGGCACGTTAACCATTTTTCTCTCACTTTGAAGAGCACAAATGAACACCGGCAAAAGCTCGAAAAGTTCAACAGAAAATACTCTTCAACCCCAAAACATTTGAAAGAAAGTTATACAGAGCTTTCAGAACTCATCCAAGCGGCTTTTGCGGAGGACTTTGATGAGTTTCAAAAGCTCTGTTCAACCTCCGTCCAATTTTTTTGGCGTTGTAGAATATTTTCTGTTCATTATGACGTCCCAACACAGAAATCGTTACGATATTACACTCTTTTCAAAACTTGTTCCATGGCATACCTTTAGGAGCCGGTTTCGTAGAACGTGAAGGTAGGCGTTCATGCTAGCCAAAATCACGTCTAACAGTTTTAAAAATTCAACTTTGGCTGTTATGACTGACAAATCTGTGCCTCTCAGATCCCGGATCAAATTGCAAGGTCCACAATTCTAATGAACTTTAGCGGACGTTCTCGCCACAGCGGAAATAAATTTGGACACACGCACTGGATAACATAATATATACTGAACTGAGTATTAAACCTAACCTCACATCACGGACACAAAGACAAACATAACAATAGAAGTGGCGAGTAAAAGTGAGTCTTACATTGCATCCCTCATTCGTCCATTCTTCTCTGTCTTCAGACCAGTATAAGCAGCTTCCGATGTTCATAGACAGATTGTATTTCAAATCAGTGCTAGCATTGTATGGTGCCTGCACTGCAATAGAGGTCGACGTAGGCGGAAGGGGAGGAGATTTTACGCCAACGCAAGAACGTTTCTTCCTTCTACTACCATCCCCACAGGATCTCTTTATCCGCGCCTTGGCGGTGACATCATCATTGCCAACGTCATAGGCTCTCTGAACGTAATAATGTATGCCAATGTAATGTGGTCCAACGTGTCCGGTATTAGAAGCAGTGAATGAAAACACGTACTTTTTAGAATCTTTGGTACAATTCACCTCTACCATCTTATTTTCAAGGTTTTCGCACCTTGGTATCATGGTGGAAAAATGGTAAAAAATGGGCGTAGGGAGATCTGAATAGCTCACATAAACGCGTAGTGGTGTAAACGTCGATATTTCGGGGACTAGTTGGACAAACACTACATCTCGATCGTGAGTAAGGTTTATTTTATGATACTGTATGAGAGAGGTGTCGTTTAGGTCATAGCTTGGTTTGACAAAGTATTGATCGGTGTTCCTCCTGACAGCACCAGGTGAAGCACGATCACCAGGATGCTGGGGAATATACAGTTGAACTGGTTCTTTTAGTCCAGAGATGTTCAAGTTTGTTTTGTCTTCTTTTTGTAGCACCACGTCGATTACCCATGACCTAACTAAGAAGTAAAGACAGAATTTGATTATAATAAGTAAAGACAACTGTCATACGTTGCTCATCCGAGAATGCCATTGCCAGCTGTTATCACATTAATCTCAGTGACGTTACTTATTTTAATCACCATCATCATTGTACAGCACATTTGATAATATTTACACATGTTAATTTGTGTACCAGAGATATTAAACAACATTATTATCATTATTTTAATTATAAAATAATGTCATTAAAATTCATGAGGTAAGCTGCATAAGAGGTTTGTCGTCGAGACCGGGCCTTGATTACTTGATTACTTATGCAAACCCTTGCGCAATCAAAACTTGGAAAACAGGGACTATTGCAAAACAGTTAAGGGATATTTTTAACATATTTCTTCACCACTTTGAAAGGAAAGAACAAAAGTTGACTCTGCACCTCTTTAGGCATCAGCAGTTAAAACTTTTACCTCTTGATGCACTCTTGTGCCACGTGTAAGGATTGTTCTTGAATAAAACGACCTTGGTAGTGGTATCAGTTTCGTTTATTCCAAGTTCACTGAACAGGCTTCCATATGACGGTAAGGTGAAGGAGGTTTTGTCAACTTTAATCGTTTTGATATTAGTCTGCCTGAACAGAACCATGGATAAAAAATCACTGGTGATGACCACGGGCTCATCGTCAGCCTTGTTGACAACGATAGAGTCTCGAAGTTTCCATATCGTTTTGAGCGCTGTTTGGGCAATTTCTTTGCTCTGGAAGGATAGAAAAGGGTTATAATTATAACGACAATAACTTTTATAGCCAATATCAGAACTGGCGTAATTCGACGGCTAATATACTGTATAATATATTTATTCCATGATTTCAACGTCTCGATAAGTTAATGAACAGGCATTGGTGAAAAGAAATTTGATCACAAGATTCGTCCGCAGCCTTTCCTGAAATTTAATAATTCATATAGAAGGGTGTATGTGAATTTTCTTTATTCACCGCCATCTCAACATGAGCCAGTCAAGGCCTGCATGAGAGGGAGACACCATCGAGGCGGCAAATCTATCAGTTATTAAGTTACACATTGTATTCTCACATAAGTATTTAATGTTAGTTCACTCTCTCAGATATATAAGCAGAGTTTTACTGTACTCCTCGGAACTAACGATGGTATTTGAAAATGTCGAGACATGTTTTATAAACGAAAAACGTCGTTCTCTATTTGCACGGGTATCTTGAATTTTATGTCCACAGTGTTTTGGGGAACAACATTACAGTTTGACTTACAGAATTAAAAGAAGATAACAATTCGAAGGACTGGAGATGTTGCATAATATCGTCTTGCAGAAACCACTATATACATACATATAACAATGGAAAATGAATTAATACAATGAAATCGAGTGGAGTGCAAGTTTTTGTTTTTGCTTTTGTTTTGTTTTGTTTGGTTTTTTTTTTTTGTTGTTGTTGTTGTTGTTTTTTTTCAAATTCCTTTTAAAAACGTACACGTTATTAATCCTTTCTTTCTCAGAGTCGAATATTACTGTCTATTCTACTGCATGAGATGGATCTAGCGTGTCATTGAAATTAAAGCTTATAAGTATTTCTTCACTGAGGTCCTGTGTACTATGCGCAGTACATGCATGCTTTTAATTTGTGGATGAATTTTTAAGTTTGACCGTTGTAATGGAAGCACTTTAACAGGACGTTCTAAAATGAAGATATTCAACAGGAAGCCCACGCCACTGAGAGTGGTTTTCAGTGGGGCCCTGCAATAAATAAATAAAATTATGGGTGATATTTCTTTTTTTCAATATTTGCACAGAAATATGGGATCTTACTGCGAAGTAGTTTAAACCAAAATAAATTCAGGATTTCGTTAACGCCAATACTAAGCCGTCTGACTTGTTGGAAATTAAAGAATCAAAAATGAAATTTTCTGTCAAGCGTTGATGTGGTAGTAAATTATGTATATGATTCTAGTAATAAGTTTGAAATCGCTGCACGAATTCCTCCAAAAAAGTAACAGCATGCACATCAGGAGTATTAAGTAGCCTTTAGTATTTGTAGTACCTTTTTCTTAAAATTGTTTGTCTGCCCCAAAAGAATGCTAGCGTCCTCCGAAGAGATCCTAAGAATATTTCCCAGGCCAAGCAGTATATTCTTACTGACATCTTTTGTCAGGGTGTCCGTGTCTTCAGTGCTGTTAGCTATAAGTTTGGAGAGAAACTCTGTTGCTTCATCCAGTAGCCGCAAAGCTTTCTCCTACATTCAAAATGACATTATATTAAATTAGGGGGATGTCGGGCGAAGATGTGAACATTAAATGTGAACATTCAATTCGTTTTCTTGGTTGTCATAAGATGTTGAAAAACAATTAGCATTATCCTGGCAAACGATATCGATACCTAGAATGTGTGGAAATTAGCTACTGTAAGGTAAGGTAAGGTATACAGTTAGATTTCAGGCCGCAGCTCGTCACACGCAGTGTATGTGAAAAATAAGGCGTTGATATTTCTTCTTATATGATTTATTATCAGATGAAAGGAATCATTATATTTCATTCTTAGGACACAAAAGAAACGGCCTTATTTGGCCTCCTTTAAACAGAGGCTTCCCACTTTTTTTTATTGTTATTGTGTACTTCAGCGCTCACCAGAATCTTAAAAATTTGAAGGAAGTTTGTTTGGCTCATTAAAGTATGTGCCCTCTAAAGGCAAGTCTTTATTAGACGGGAGGCTAAACACAGCTGTTACTTGTCACATTTTGAGGCTGGTAGAAAGTAGCAATGATTTGGAAAGTCTTGCAATGAATGGTGTGATAACTGGCTGATTACTGCAAAAAACAAACTGAGAAAGCAGCTATCATTCTTAACTAGTACCACGATTTTCTTAAAGCATTAAAAACGTTTACCTGCGATTCCTGAGATATTTCGTCCTTCTCTGTGGTTGCCATGGCTATAACCGTGCTCACTTTTGATATAAGCTCCTTACTGTTAATTTTCACAGTTACCATTTGTTTGATGATGTTGTTTTTTATCTGGGAATATCAAACAAGCTCATTATGTAAAAGGAAATAAGGTAAGATTCGTGAAAAAGAAAATTCATCAGCATGAAATACCAATTTCAAATATCCTGACCCTTCTAGCTTCATCCTTTGAAATTTTAAGTTTCTCCTTTCCATTTCCTTCCTGAAAGCAAGAAAACAAGAAACAGTTATCTAGGCAATAAGGTTTAAATCTAATGCACATACAGGTTCGAATGAGGCTCTTTGTTGCTGTTTGTTCTCTGATTAAATAGGAAAGAACAATGAAGGAAGAAAGGGTGGGAAGGATTGAGAGAGGAATGAACCAAAGGAGGAAGGTAGGTAATTAGGCTCTCAGGTAGAAAGGAAAGGTACAAAGGAAGGAAGAGAATCGAAAAAAATCGAGAAAAACTTATACGTATTTTTCACGTGACCGACGTCTGTGCATGACAATTCTTTAATTATTTTTAAGTGCTTCTTGGATTGTTAAAGTGTAAAATTATTTGGACTTGAGTCGAAAGCACGGACGTTATAAATAACAAGGCCTTTTTAGTCGTTCTTGCCATTCATTGGTAACTCAAAACGGAAGCCATCCAGGAAGTTCTCAGGAGGATTTCCAGAACCTCAAAGAAAACTTCAACTTTGTCAAATGGCAAAAGTGTAGCACGCAATATAAGCCCGAATCCTTCTTACACGTATTATGTTCGGTAAACACATCAACTATACTAGATTGAATTTTGGAGATGATCTTGTAAATACTAACCTCTGTCTGGCCTGGTCGTTTTCTTTGCTCCACAAGGGAAAGAACAGAGATAGCCAAGTCACACGCCTCGGCGTATTTTTTCTCCTCTACAAAAACGTTGATTTTGTTTCGCTGGTTGTTGGCAATCCTGTACACTGTTTTGTTGATATCTGCAGAGTACTTGTCCTTCACCTAAAAACACGAGAGAAGCGTGAAATAAATACGAAACAATATATAAGATTGACGCCTGCCTTCATTATGGCCCCATCTCTGTGAGACCGTACTGCAGAAAACGTATAGCACAGCTTCTTTAATAATATTAAGTCTAGAGGGTTTCTTATTACTCCAAGTGGTTACATTCATTACTTTGTCAAGTTTTTATTAACAAGTCAGCTAGCGTTGAAGCAAATTTTGTTAACTGCTGTGCAGTTCAACAACTCTAAGCGGAGAGTGGCTTACAACGAATAGTGATCTCACTGAAGGTCTGACGAGTCAACCACCTACTACAGTCACGCCACGTCGCCTTCAATTTTAATTTGACACCAATTTATCCAGAAAAGCTAATATCAATGGTGAGAGAATGTAAAATGTAATCAACTATTCCTACCTTAACGTTAATCCTTTTGAAAGCAAAATCTCCAAGCGCATCCTTGATGTATATATCGACTGGAAATTGGAAATTTTGAAATCTATCCCCAATTGGAAGTTTTGTCAACAAGGTGTTAAATCCAGCTCCCTTCTTTGGATTGTTTATCACTAAGCCTGCGATGGTGTTATAACGAAATTCATATTTTAATGGTTTGTCTTCGTCTTGCCAGCCCACACAAGTGATGTTAAAAGTAGTTTCAACGGCATAACCTTCATATGGTTGAACAAAACAGTTGCTGTTGTCACCTGTCGTGAAAGGCACAGAGTTAAGGCGAATTTCCTGGCTATAGTCTTCCTCAATGACATCCTTTTGCACTTGAATTTCAATTAATGCTTTTAGTGTATACATGGGATCTCTTGTCTTGGTACTAGTACTGTGCGAGTTGAGACTATGTATAACAAAACGGCTTGGTGGTGAACTCAGCCCGGGAAGTTTCTTGTGTGCAATTTTTATTTCACCAGATCCCTCGTGCGCGTGAATACTCCATGTAGTCGTCTTGACGTCACTGCAAAGTTTTCCGTCACATTCGGGGATAAGTCTCATGCGTTTGGACTGAACAACTTTTTCCCCGCAATTTCCATTACACCTGCAGGTAAAAATATCCCAGAAATATTCTGTTTAGTCTCCCTCCTGCCAATTTTAAACTCAATTACCTCCATAACTTATTTCCCTAGCATTAAAATAAGCCCTGTCACTACCCCACTGGAGAATAAACGTTCATAAACAGAAACGAAAATAAAACACCTATAGGTCCCATCTCTTTTTTAACCCTTTCCAACTTAATATAACTCAGGAAGAAGGGCACATATAAAACAACTCTTTAACCGCAAAACCTCATTTTAAACTGTAGAACCACCTAAAAATATTTTAAGGCTTTCAATCTCATCCCAGTCAGTTCCTTAAATGAGTTGACTAATAGTGTCTAAAACTCCGCTCTGAATTGAATTTATCGTCCCTTTCTCAACTGTCGCTTCAAAAAGAGAAGTTATTTCTTGTTTACCTGAAAGTGAAATGAACTGAAGGATGAACTTTTAATTCATGAATCACAGAAGTTGTCCGTTTTCGTTTTGACACAATCAGCTTGAAATCATAGTAGTGTCTGGACTTCAGCCTGTTTACATTTACAATTAACAGCTTCCCGTTCTCCTCTGTCCTTCCGTAAAGACATTTTCCCTTAAAAACTGTTTCAGCGTCCTTCTGCTTGCATAACCAGGTAAAATGCAAAGTCCCCTCGCTGCGGTTATCGGGATCGTGCGAATCACTAGCATCTAATACGATTTCGGCACCGATGCCTTTGGTTTGCTCCCTTGGGCCTCTTATCTTCGCCACTAGAGCTGGTTGGCTGATTTTCAGAATTCCGACGCTCTCTAGAGTGTTTCCTTCGAGATGCTTTAATCTGACTGTAAACCGTACCAGCATGTAAACAGGGTAACAATCCGTGCAAAACCGAGGGTCCAGCACATGTTCAGTGCGATTACGGATTATTAGAAATGCAGGCATCACAGAGGATTTGTCGATAATCATGAACTCCCATAACGAAGATTTTATCATCTTGATAGGTGACTTGCAGAAAGTTATGCTTGCACGGAGGGTCAATGTTGATGTCGTTAACACCTCGGTAGCTGTAGTTATGGTTTCGTTAAGGTTGATGGCAACTTCTGGAAAAGGACAACTGGAGTTCACTGCAAACAGAAGGCAAATAATTTTTTCGTTTGTTTTTGGTTAGATTGTTGATTTTTTTTCCTGTTTTGTTCTTTGTTTGTTTCCTTTTTTATTTTAAACGTCTAGAACCACTCGATTCTCTCTCTTTTCCTAAGTATTCTTAAAACGTCTAATTAAAAGTATTTCCATTTCCCTCAAAGAGGATGCTGAGAACCCAGAAGGCATTCAGGAACTGACGTAATGAGAAAAACACCTTACCAAAGCTATTTCCGTGTTATCTCTTACTTTTCCCCTTTTGAGTGTCCAAATCCAAATAACTGGACACTGAAACATTAGTTTTATCTCACTTACCAGGAAGAACGTAAGCAATCTTTGACGCAAACATGCTTTTCTCAGGCCCAATAGATTTAGCCAAAAAGTCCGCAATGAAGTGGGCAGCTTCCCTGATGCAATGCATCTCAACTTCAGCAGATACCAATGGTGGCCCCAAATCAGTACTCAGTCTAACACAAAATACGAAAAACAGTATGTTAGTGCATTCTTTAAAAGATATTGAAAGATACATTTTTAATATCGTGCATACCACCGGGAAGTGCGGAGCTCGCAGTTCCTAAGTATTTTCACGTTGTTTGAATTATGCGTCGATCATAGCATTTTAGGTAACCTTGTCAACTTATTAATGTTATATCTTGAGGAACACTTACAAAAGATAGATCATTCCCTAAGACAAATTGAAAAGCACTATGAAGCCATCGGAACTCAATCGGCAAGTGAACTAGTCATATATCTTCACTCCGTGTTAGTGCACTGTACCATTCGTTAGCAAGAATGTTAAATTTAATAGGGAAAATTTTGCTGTTTTACGTACCGGAAACGTCGAAATTTGACCTTAAGAAAGCCTGGGATATATTGGACGATATGCTTAATCTGCAAAAGAAAGGGATATCGGTGTTCAGAATGTAACAAAGTTAAAAAGATCCCTAGCTCCAGTTGTTCAAAGACTGGGTAATTTGATCCAGTAAATAAAGTGTCAGTGTATTTGCTGGAGTACATTTTACTCGCTGGACACCGACCGATTTATCCACTGGATAAAGTTACCCGCTCTTTTAACAATCTAAAATTGTTTGGCAGAATTGCAGCTAGCGACCTCCTCCAAATAGTGGACCCAGTCTTATAAGAACCTCTCTTTCCTTGGGTTCTTCCCCTCATAAGCACCCCTCAGTAAACGTTTTACAATAAGGACCGCTTGTTTGTGAGTGCCCCTATATCAACAGGTGAAGCTATTATCCTAAACATCCCGAGCGTCAGTTGTTTGTAAAATTAAATACATACCTCACGAGAGACAGAAAGGGGTCTTCTTAACTAATAACTACTTTTTGCTATAGAAATCAAGCCTTTTCAATGGGATTTGAACCTTTTTCTCACCTCACTTATAGTGTCAACTGCCCAAGCTCGAGATTCTTTGTTTTCTTTATCCAGAAATGACAAGGTGAACAGCGCATGCTCCTGAGAAATTATGAATTTGGCCAAGAAAAAGTAACCTGTGGATAGGAACAGCTAAGCATTGAATAATGAACAATAAATACATGAATCATTTCAACCAACAGCCATCTCGAAGGATATGTAAAAATTCTAAAGGCTCATGTGCAAAAACTATAGCATGCGTCAACTTCTCAACGCACGAGTATTGTGTTGTTCAACTTCGTAACGTTGCAGACAACAGTTTTTAAACTCGAGCCGACGCAAAGCGCAATCTAAAAAAGTTGCAGGCAATACTGCGCCACCGATTTGTCCTCCTTGTGATCTTACCCAATCTCCTTCTTTAAATAGTATTTTCCTTGAGGTACCGAACTTTAAAAAAAAATTCAAATACATTGTTGCATTTTTTTTTTATCAGACATCGAGACAGGAGACTATGAATGTCACGTTCGAAAAATTAAGTAGACATCACCAAGCATATCATCTATAGAATAAAAATGTACTCGAATACATCAATGCAGTGAGCGGAGTTTTTCTTAAATACTTAATAACACCTTCAAAAATTTATTAGGACTTATAGGACTTGGGTTGCCTTTATTAACGTCATTGAACATTTCGTTCTATGAGTGCAGTTAATAAATGTCTTAATTTATTTATCCATCACACCACAGTTCACATACCAGAGTCACATCCATACAGCTCCATTCGCAGGCCCACATTGTTGTTCCATTCCAGCGGTCTCAACATAACAGCTGACGTCAAAACAGGAAGTGGAACATCATGGTGTTGCACCCCATTGCTGTCGTTATTGCCAGTAAAATTCTTTGAAAAAAAAAACGGACGTGAGTTAATACACCGTAAAAGTGAGCAAGGATAAATTTATTAAGACATTTTCAATAGTGTTTCCTATGCCCTTGAATCTATTTGGTAACATTTTCATACAAATAATAAAGCTTCTTAGTGCGCATTTACCGACCCTCGATGCGTCAACAATATTTGAATGGAAATGAAAAACATCATAAGCTAGAACTAAACTATGGAAACAAGTCTAAAAAATTACTACAAACGTAAAATTGACCTCACATTCTTATATCGACAATGTCTGCAATTAAAAAAAGAAACGGTAAACGGCCTAAACTTGGCGATTTAAAAAGATGACTGGGACTGAATCTGAATTTCTGACGGTTAGGTAGAGTGTTACATAGTGTCGGGGAAGCAATAGAAAATCCACGTAGGGTAACCCTAATTAATATTCGGCCTCTTACCTCGGGATCCCACCCTTACTCATTCTGGTGTAACTAGATAAAATGTTAAACAATACTTGGTATTGAAATAAATGTGATTGCATATTTCCAGCCTGGTGAATGAATGAGAATGATATATTATCCCAGAAAGTGACACAGGCATACTCGGAAAAAAGAAATCCGAGTGCTCTTATCAGGAGTCGAACCTAAGACCTTCCGATTACTAGTTCGGATGCTCTAAGGCCATTCAACTAGGTTCATGGGACAAACATCCTGCATACTGCTAGGATCTGATTTATTCATTCACCAGGCTTGAAATATACCATCACGTTCGAACGTGTGATATATGAAATAAATGTGATGGTGTATTTCAAGCCTGGTGAATGAATGAATCAAATCCTAGCAGTATGCAGTATGTTTGTTTCATGAACCTAGTTTAATGGCCTTAGCTCCTGCGAGTCTCCTGTAGCTCAGTGGTAGAGCATCCGAACTAGTAATCGGAAGGTCTTAGGTTCTACTCCTGATAGGAGCACTCGGATTTCTTTTTTCCGAGTATGCCTGTGTCACTTTCTGGAATAATACATCATTCTCAATACTGGGTATTTTATTCATAGGTTCCCGGGCCCTTGTGGCACCTGGGATTTGTTCATAAAAATTAATAAACTACCTTTTCAGTTTGCAGTGGAAATACAACAAAGTGTCCATTATGATTTCGATCAAAATGTAGTTATAAATTCAACGCTTTAAACAACTTCTAATTAGTTTAAAGAGTGTTATTAGAGCCGCAAAATGTCACTAACATTCAACCCTCTCAGCCATCTACAAGCCTTACATTAGACTTTTCCAGTTTCTAATTTCACTCACTTAAAAATTTTTTTAAAAAAATTTAAAACTTTTAAAAATTAAAGGTGCTAAGAATACGCTCGAGTGTCCTGACGTTTTTCACCTGTGTGTTTCTCAAAAGCTCCCGAAATTAGCATATTGATGATTCCTTTCATTTTGCTTGCTATTCTGTCAAATAATTATGAAAGGTCCAGAGACAATATAAATAGTTTGGCTATCGACTCTGCGATATTTTTTGTAAAGTGAGAGTTTCTTTGAAGGTCATTTCTACTCTAGGTGATTAGTAACTACAAAAGCTGGAGGGGGCGAATTCGTGAAAGAATATTAGAGCAGAATAACAGATCAGTGGTCTAATTGGTTCTTTTTTTAATTCAGACATTCTCAAGTGAAATAAAGCTTTCACGTTTCGCGGTGCCAAAAATGGAATGTTAATGGTAACAACTTCGCTTTAACAATCACCGAACTAGGCCAAATTTTCACCTTTACCGGATACCTTAACGGATTAATGTCTCATCCAGTTGACGCATAAAGCTGCTTTCGACTTTCATATAACCTATACTTTGGCGGACCCTGCGGGAATCATTGAGCCTTAATTAAAGTGAAATTTGGCATTTAAGTTATGGCGCCAATGTTATATCAACAGTAGAATCAACTCTCATTTTTCTTTCACATTTGTTTTAGTACGCAGCAGGATATTAAAAAAAAACATGTTTGAAACTGAAAAAGCGCATTTATACTTATTAAAATACAACTCCTAAAGTTTGGACTTAAAGGAGAAGTGAGGAATAATGAGTAATGAACATCTGTCACATATGAAGTTGTTCATGAATCGTCTTGGACTCTTTAAAGGAACTAATTGACGCTATCGCCATAATAAGAGAAGACAGACAAAATTTCTCCATTGGTCTTAGTGACTTCATAAGCCTTAATTATGATGCTTTCGGAGAACTTTGAAAATTATGTCATTAATAAGCAGATGAGCACGTGATTGGTAAAACACACTGACGTGCATAGTTTAATTCCATTGTTGGATTGCCTGAAAATTAAAAACGAAGGCTTTACAAACAAGCCCTGGGTACTGACAGCAGATAGTACAGATTTGTTTAAAGGAAGTCGTTTCCGATTGCTGAGATAAGTGCTTCCTTTCAAAATAACGATAAAGGATGCTCAGGACATATCTCTCCGAGAGAAAGTTAGACTTATGAATAATGGTCGATGATTAAACATTTATAAGGCAACATATATTGGTCTTTTTTTAATATATGATCTGTAGAAAACTAGGGCAGAGAGGAACAAATAAGAGTTGAAATCAGAAGTGAGTCTTAGCAAAATCAGAAACTAAGATACTTCCCAACCACTATTGTAACCATTTCGCGAACGCTTATACAAAGAGACACTACTAATATCTTCAGATATTCTTAATAACTATTCACGTACCTTAATTTCTCCACTGGTTTCCTTGAAGTGCAAAAATACACTTCCAGTCGAAAACATCAGCGTATACTTGGTTACCCACTCTTTCATTGCTGTATCGCCATAACCTTGGGTAGCAATCCCAGTTACTACAGTTTCCTTCCCTAACTCCACCATGATCCAGGACTGATTGGCTTTGACGTTACCAGCGCGATAACCAGGAGATGGTTTTCTCAAATGGAGTCTGGCTCTTTTTGGCCCATATTTTTCAAAATCTCTCTCCAACGTAGAAGAAGCCATCAACGCGCTGTCTGGTATAGCACCAGATTCCATGCCTAAGGGCGATCTACAATTGGCTGACGAGTAAAAGAGAAAGGTCAATAGTGTTAAAATGCATCCACTCAATCTGTTTGCCGAAACATTCCTAATTTGAAATTTCTTGGCGGGGCCTTTCTTTTCCAAAAACTTTGACATTAAATAAAATGCCCATCTTACATATAATCTCTTGAATTCTGAATGTGTCTTGCTTAACTTTTCTAAACAGCAAGGACGCGATTAAAATGCAAAGGAACTGAGCCACTTTCATCTTTGTTAATGGGCCAAAATTTGTTCGAAGCCTCAACGACGGTAAAGATGTGTTAATAACGTAGACTTCTTGCTAGTTTCATAGCAGGAATAAACCTTGTTATGTCAAGAAGAAAGACAATTGGTGGAAAACCGCTTCCGGTTCAATGTCATTAGTATCCTGCCGTCAGAACAGAAGCTTGGAAGTTCAGGGATAAAATTAAACACGTACTACTTCCTGGGTAAAAGAATAAACATTATTTTTTTTCAAATTTCATGCTAAGCTTAAGCTACCAAGGCACGCCACTAAGACCTGCCTTCAGTTATCATTATTTAAAGGCCTTTTTAAACTCCTGCTGTCGAAAACAACTTTAGATATTAATCTTATTGGAATACAACAGTTTTGAATGCCGGCAACTGTTTGCAATCCTCGACATTGCATAATCAAAAGGCTACACGAGTTAAAAGTAGGCTGAAAGAACGCTAGTGACATCAAACGTAGATATAACTTCACCTGAAAATCGCGTTCAAGGAAGGCTTTTAAGCCAATAATACAAAAGACCAAGGACAAAGGCAACAACCTTATTATAAGTTTCCTATTTCAATATCTTTCAATAATTTAAACGACGGCGAGACGAACAAGGAAAGCATTTTCACCTGATCATTAGAGATCTTAGCTTGGAGAATTTTTTATCTCACAATGTCAACATCAGAACGAAAAGGGCGGATATTAGGCGCTACTAGATGTATTGAGCGCCTCGAGATTTGGTTATGAAAAATTATTCTTTTCACCTCTGCATAAGCTTGAGGTTTGCTTTTGAAATAATTATTTTTAACGGTAAATATCCCACTGGACAGGTGTGTTACAGCCCTAGAGGAGGCCTTACAAAGGTTTTAATGTCGCTGATAGTGTGAAGCAATAATCTTGTTTCGTCAGGAGACTAACACAGAATATAGCACCGTATATAATCAAAAGCCGCTTAATACCCATTTTTCTAGTTATAGTCCATTTTATTACTCACCTCAACTAGTAAAAATCGGTTATATGACAGTTATTGTCATTTTGTTTACAAAGACGAGACACAGTTCAATTATTAATAGCGAACTTTTCCCATACAGAAAAAATTAATAAACCAATTGTACAATGCAAAAAGGAACGAAAAGCAAAGAACTCGCTACACCGCACGTAACCAGAAGCCTCCAACTTTTTTATTAATTTTCGAAATACTTGCAGTTTTGAAAAGACTTTTTATTATTTATTTCAAACAAACAGTGAAAAATGTGAACAGGTGAAAGGGTTATATCGCTTCAGTTTCCAAGCTATAACAAATAATGGAGAACAAAATGAATGAATGAGAATTTTCTTAATTTATAGGGCTTTTTAAACCTTCTGCGAGAAAACGTTTTGTTGCCGGCAAAGTCCTGTACATGGCTTGTTATTACAATAGACCGATGAAATAATGAGAATTGAGAGGATGATCAGCCGGCCCCGACAGATCAGCAGTCTGACAGTCCTTTCCTGAGATCCAGCTACATACACTTGTACGTGTATATATTTTTCTCACTTAATCCTTGGCTAGCTTATTGCATCTTTTGTTGAAATAAATTGTGTAACAAGGCTGCGGTACTCAGATAAACATATTGTATCTACTAAAAAAAATACCGAAAATATAAAAATATAATAAATACAAAAAATATAAAAATACAAACCAGGAGCATTTGACGTTGATGACAAACTGTTTTGTTGTAAATCTATTAATTTTAACACCTTTACATCTTTAGTTTCTTCTCTTTTTCTAATATCCTTTTATCCCCCACGTTTATCCCCCACTGAAGACTTTTTTAGGGGCGATTAGAGGAGAAACACTAAAAGTTCTGTTGGCCATTCTAGAAACACGTCATCAAAGGCTAGGGTTCTCGTTTTGTTGTTGTTTTTGTTGCTTTTTGTTTGTTTGCTTGCATGCACCGAGTTGGTTTTTGGATATGACGACTTTAATGGAGCTGGTTTTCTTTTTTCCACGCAGTGTTGATTTGTAACCCTGATCAAGACTCTTCAAATGAATTTATCGCATGTAAACATTGGCTTGATATTTTTAACTTTGAAAAAAAAGAGAGGTATTCACGTCAGGGATGAAAAGAACGTTGTTAAGCTACAGTGTTTCTAAGTCGAAACGGTAAAATCAAGAATGTAACTGGAAACTTGTTATACCTTGAAAATCATAACTTTGTTTTCCAAATACTGTTGGTACCAGCAATAGAAAGGTTTGAAAACCACGAAAGTCCATTCTTCAGTGATCATAAATTAATTTCTAATGACGTCGTCTGTTACCGCAGTTTTTCTGTGAGGAAAAAATAATAAACATTCAGTTCGCAACAGTAATATGTCGAAGAGAAATCAGTTAAGGCTGGCAAAATCGTTTCGCAATTTATTCAGTGATAACATGAAATAAAATTCCATTTGAGTTAAATTTCATCGTGAAAATCCTTTCTTATTTCTGCAGCACCTTGGTTGTGTGTTTGTAGTTTAAAGTGCTCTATTTTTTCACAGGTAATGAAAGCAATATAAATATATATTATAATTCAGTAATGGTTTCAATATAATTTTACTTTACTCATAAACTCCCCGGAGCCGAGCCATTGTTAAAATCCAGAGCTAAACTGAAAAAAAAACAATGTTATACTTTTAAAGAGAATTGCAAAAGAAAGAGCAGCTTATAAAAATTTCACTTACCAAGTCTTCACAGACATAAAAAAAATAGTGCCACGCTCCGTTCAAGTAAGTCCTCGGAAGTGGAAGGCGCCTTTCTTGTAAAAAGAAAGTCTCGAAACATGCACAGCGAGTATAGCACAGTATACCTTTCTATAAATGAATCAACCGCCCTTTACAGCAGTACTTTTGAGATGGTCCTGTTTTCTTTAATATTTTTACAAATGAAATTTGGTAATTTCTCGTAGATTTTTTTCACTATAGTTATTAACAGATCCGAGATATAAACGTGGAAGCAAACGAGGTCAAATCTGAATGAAGACGAACAGAGTAACGAGGTAACAAAATGACTCCACTAATATCCACAGAAAGAGCACGGACCAGAATAATGATTTATTTACAGAGGGATTATTTTATAATAGAAAAAATATATTGGAAATCTAAACACATTTATTTACAAGAAGAAACGAACGTTGTTGTTTTTTTTTTTTTTAATTGATAAACTTAAATTTCATGGTAATACGTGACGATGAAATGCGAATCTTCAACGCTGTGATAATAATTTGTAATCGACTGAAATCCTTCATCTCTGGTCATTTTAGAGCACCACATTCTACTAAATGGAGGTTAAGCCACCCCATTTAATCATGAGCAATATTCACGCAGCCTCAGTAACCAATTATTTGTCAGTAACTGCATGTTCAAAGGAAACAGCCGTGTTGCTTTCAGATCCCGTAATACTCGTTGGCACTGCAGATATCCTCCATACGTATATGTCTTCGATATAAGTTAGGCACAAGAAAGCGTGTCTGAATCATAAAACTTGTCAGGCAGAGATTCTCAAAGGATAGTTAGTGGCATTTTTATTGTCAGGCGGAAGTTAATTTCACTAATAAAGAGAAAAAATCATTTAAACTATTTTCCATCATGGCAGTCGAGATGAATCTTTGGGTAGAATCGGTTGCCAACTTCTTTAAGTACAAAAGAAGTGTTAAGGCACTTTCAGTGTTACTCGAGTCAATGAAGCCGATACGTTTGCACTTAGAAGTGGACTCGAAACAGTCTGGCCTATTAAAACTGTGTGTATTTTGAATAAAACTTTCGTACAAAAGACCATTAACTAATTACGACAAATTTTAATAGCCCAAATTTTTAGCAATGGTACTTGTCGAAAACAAAAGTCGGTTTCCAGTTATCAGCTGTACAAATAAGCAAAAATTGGCGTGGGATTCTATAATTGTACCATTAAATGTTATGACGTATTCGAATGAAGCTATCAATTATCCACACGATAATTATTTGTAATTTTTTTTTCATCTCGCATGTTCTGAAAAAATTTTAATACCCGTGAGAATTATGTGCGCAGATTGATGTAACCTGTTATTACTACGAAAAATGTGCCAGATCAGAAACACAGGCTGGTCAGATCTCTATATAGACAAAAATACAGTTGATGTTATGAAACGCGAACAAACACAGCTTTTCTCTGAACACACTTTTAATCACCGCTTACATCGCAATACAACTCTGATTGATGTATTTGCGAGAATGCAAAACAGTTCGGCTTACAAGTTTTGAAAGGGCGAACAAAGACATGTAACTTACAAACTTAACTTTCTAGGGTAGAGTAAGATTCAACCATAGGGTAGGGGTTAGTTTCTAAAGAAACTGCGGTGCTTCGTCGGTGGGGAGTGGAAATGAATGTTTGGCTTTAACAACAGAGTTGATATCTAAAGGTAATTTGGCCATCGTGAAGAGATTCGAGTGCTGACTGTGGTTTCTAGAGTTACTGCACCCTTCGTCAGGATTCGTCGTGACGAAGGGCTAACGGTCGAAACTTCAGCACCCGAATCTCTAAAGGATGGTCAGATTACCTTTATAAAACCAAACATAAGGGTTAATCATAGTCCGAAGTCCAGTCTCTCAGGTTTGTTTACAGCGACGGGCTCTTACATGAATCTATGTTCCTTCAAAACTTCATGCACATTAACTATTGTATATTTCAACGTTAGGAGTTTCTCAATAACTTGATTGTTACTCTTGGAAAGCCCCATCGGGGACGCGGGAAGAGTGCGTATGAATCTATAGATTACAAGAACTCCATTACATATGCATTAGCATAAGATATATTTAACTGAGGTATGTAATCAATTTACGATTTAACATCAATTGAAATTCTTGTTTTTGTATTTTGTTATATATGTATACTGTATATCCTTTTTAGTTATAAGACTTTCTAACTCGCATAAAAACGCAAAGTAAAGACACTACATTTTATATTACTTCATCAAATACTTTCTTTGATGTCAGTTTTATTTAAATATTACATTGCAATTAATTCAATGGTTTGGTCCACTGATGTTAGTTATACAAGTTGAAGCGATTTGGCAGTTTTATAGGCATTCTTCACGTCTTTTACTTTTCGCACAGGCATGCTGATTACTGAATACAAAAAGCCATTTAGCTTTAACAAAAATGTTAATTTTCACCAGTGGGAGACCGTGGATATCTGAGTACACCAAGTGTTTTTAGCGTTTAGTGTTACATCCGATTTCATCGATTCAAAAACTGCAGGCCCTACAAGAGAATCTGATGTTTACTGCTTACTGCTGGTCTATCAATACATTTCTTAGGCTAGCAAGCTCAAGGTTGAATATACTGTATTAGTCTCTCTTAAACAATAGATTCCTTTATTGGCCGCAACGGGGTGACGCCTAGAATGAATTCCATAGAGCCAGCAACCTCTTTGACTTCCTGTAGCAACCCTGTGACTTCATCATCTTCCTTTGCCTCGTACAGCTCGTCTATAGAGAGCACAGACAGGGAGACATTGCCAGAGTCTGCAAATGTGACTAAATTATTTTCATCATCGTTCTCGTCGGGCATTTCATCAATTTCTTCAAGAGACTCCAGTGATGCAATTGGACAAACTGTCGTAATGCCTCTCCCCTTCTCGACTTCATTAGAAAATAATCTATCGATTTCCGTTGCTTCTTTGCATTCCTTTTTATTCCACCTTTTGTTTTTCCGTTTCATTTTAGAGTTTATATCTTTAAATGGCCTTTTCAGTAATGACGCAAACCGTTTTCCCAAAATCTTCAGATTCCTGCTCAGGTAAACTGCTATAAATGATCCCAAATCAGCGTTGGTGAAGTCGTTCTCTGGCAATTCTACAACCTCTGTGTAAGACTCGTTCAAAATGGCAATAAACGTATTTATCAAGATCATCATCATTGTAAACATGTAAGAAAACACAAACAAAGGACCCAATAACCCGTCCGTTGATTTTAACTTATAGAAAAACATGTTTCCTCCTAAGAGCATCTGTAACAATGCACGCAACGAGTCGAAAAAAGAGGAATATGGATCCAAAGTCGAACCAAACAGGAGAAACGCCATCTGAGTGTAGGCTAAGACTGCTGCTACAAAAACGAAGAAAAATGAAATGAGCGGATTGGCCGCTCTTGCGAGTGTTCCCATCATCTGACAAACATGGCGGTTGAACCGTATGAGGCGAAGGAACTTCATGGTTACTATGAATATGAGAAATGATAACACATAAATCTCAACGCTTGACCAGAGGACAATGTAATCAGCACTTGACGTCTCAAAGGGGTTGTTCCTAACCCTCTTCACGAATAAACTCGTGTATTTAGCTTTCAAGAAAAACATGACAACGGCACACACAGCTGTAACGATTTGAACGAGCTCCATCCAATTCCAAAAACCAGTAAAGTACTTCTTTCGTTGGCGATAAATCTTGGAAACCTCATTCACAACGAGAATTAAAATGATAACCATAAATAGCAGTTGACAGACCTCGTAAAACTTTTGAAAGTTGTTGCTCGATGACTTGTACAAAGTCAGTGTTTTAACGCTTCTTGAAAAGGCCACCCCACCGGTCGGGAATCGCTCATAAAGGCATTTTGCTACACTGAATAACGAGCTTGAAGGATTAAACACCGTATATTCTATAAAAACAGCCACCGAGAACTCATCGATCCAGTTGTTTGCCTCTAGCTTGTTCAATACGTTTAAGGCAGACTTTACATTGTATCCCAAATCAGCCACAAACCCTCCTCCATCGTACGTGCTATAAACGCCTTGAAACGATAATGTCTGTAGCTCCGAAGACGAACGATATCTCCAGGGTTTGGGACACATCTTCTCCAGTTCAAAGACTGATTGAAACACGCTCATATTTGTGACTGGAATCCACTTTGGCAAATTAAAGGAAGTTTTGTATTCGTGTTTTGAAGAATAGAGAGGAACACACCTGCTGAACTTTTCTCCCAGTTGAGATACTTTCTCGAATACTTGACAGTTGTTAACTGCAAAAAAAAAGAAAAAGTGATTATTTATTGCCCACTTTTGTGATTGAAACAAAACATGGCAAGCGATATCTTACACCCAGCACTTGTGACAGTCATACTGTTTGTACGTATTCTTTGCAATGATCACAATAGACCAAGGTACCAGTATCCACCAATATTTTTTCAAAGTATATTATATTTGAGAATGATGTATTAATCGGTAAATGACACGGGCATATTCTGAAAAAAAATCCAAGTGCTCCTATCAGGAATCGAACCTAAGACCTTCCGATTACTAGTTCGGATGCTCTACCACTGAGCATATGCGCAATGGAAATAATGTGATAGAATATGTTAAGCCTGGTGAATAAATGAGAATGATGTATTAATCAGAAAATGACACAGGCATACTCGGAAATTTGCAGATGACTTACGAAGAGGGGTGGGGTGGTGAAATTTGAGGAGGAGGAGGAGGGTATGCGAAGAAAATAAATTGAGGAAAAGAAAAAGAAAAAAGAGGAGCCTGATGGTCCGACGGGTTTTCTAACAATCACCACGACGTGAACGAAAAAACTCTCTTAATTAGATGTGAAGTGTAATCCAACATTTCTTTTCCTTTATTCTCTGAGAGTTGGAGATGGGGTTGACATTAGAGAAAAATGACATTCTGAGAACACCGAGTACATTTCACTGTATAGACAAATTCTACCACCACCATCACCTATCCCTTCTCACCTTCCTATAAAAAGGGAACGTTCCCGAAGGGATCAATCTCATGGTCTCTGATGGACAAACACATTAAATCACGACATTTTCTCAGTGAAATATGAAAAAAAAACCGCGATGATGTTTTCTTTTTCGTCGCGCTATATAAATGTAATGGTACTTTGGTGTAACATCTTTTGAAGCTTACCTGATTTCACTCTAATTTGTCGGAGGCGAGGCATGCCAACCATAAACAGTTCTCTGTTGCCCACGAATCCTTCTTCGTAGTCAAAAATCCAGCCATTGTACCACCTGGTATCATACAGGGCTGGCAAAAGGCGACCCCTCGTCCATTTCCAAAATGAGGAGGAAATGTTTCTTTGCTTGAATAAAGAAAACACCAGTCAGGATCTAAGTTTATAAGGCCAGTACATCACCCCAATGAAGCGTGGATATAGCAATGAGGTGGTGCAACCCCTATTCTGCAGTTATAACCCACGACTGTTTATAGCAAATGAAAAGCAGTTTACGACCAATAAGAGGCGCAATTCAATCAAATATGCATGCCAGCCATATGGAGTTTTTCAGCTGTGTAAGTCATGGGAGAGCGTCTGCTTTTCGCAGGCTAATATTCAACAACATGAATGTTATTGACAAAAGAGAAACTAATTAACATAAACATTTTAATTATTAAGTTTGATAACTTCATGTCATATATCAGACACGAGGAAGAGTGTTTCATCAGATATCCAAACACTGAGAAGTAGGTTGAAAAAACGAGGCGCAGCCGATTTTTTTTAAACGACTTAAACTTTTTAAACAGATTACTTCAGCAACCACGATTTAATATTCGTCTTCAACTTCAATTCCTTTGCATAGTAAACTTGAGTTAGCTTAAACAAATTTCACATCTCCACACCTTCCAATATTGAGTTAAAAGAACAACAGTATGTTTTCCCAACTTTGTCAGATCAAGTTTCATGAAGTTTTTTCATGAATATTTTTGCGATCTTATAAATGCAAAACAATAGCAATAATGATATGAATGATTTGAACCTGACAAAAGACCAATAACATCTCGCCTTTTTGACCAATCAAGTGAACAACAAGAGACAATTATACCATCTACTGACGTTCCACAATTTACTTGACTCTAAAGATGAAACGTCAGTCAATGTCACCTCAAATAGTCCTGCTTACGACTACACTCACCCGGATTATCATAATTTACGTACTTATTAAAAGCAATTATCATCAGCTGATATAACAAGAAACTCTTAATCTTAAGCTCACCTTAAAGTCTTTAAAGGCGTCTTCCATCGAGTTTGTCAGCATATAACGCGTAGATCCTCGATTTGCATAACAAACGATCATCAACAGTAACACGAAAATCAAGAAAATTGTGACTTCAGCAAAAACCTTGTACATGTCTTGAACTTTAGCCCTGAAGTCCCTTGCTTTCTCAAGTTCGTCGCCCTCTGGTGGTCCAGTGACTGTCTGACTAGACTGATCCTCCTTTTTAAAAGACATACCGTAAACTTTTTCACGTTCTGGTGGCTTCTTGATAATGAGTGACAGCAAAGAAGCTAGGAAAATGACTTTGATTGGCTGAGAGACAAAGACATCCTGGATAAATGACACCGTAATTGACGTAAGCCATTGGTTCGATGTTTCCTTACCCCACATCATGCTGTAGAATACTGTGAAGGCTGCAGCAGTTAGCGATGTCAAAATACACAATGCCCAGCCGATGTAAATAAAGAAGTGCGGCAGGCACCCCGGTGCTTTCTCTTCAGTTTCTTCTACACTTACTTTGTACACGTTCTCCTGTGATTTTTGCTTGGCGTTTCTGAAGATCATCACCACCAACACGTTAATCGGAATTGCGATCAGGCTGCTCTGGATACCGATTTTAATTTGAGTCCAGCTCAGTTTCAAAGGCCCGACTTGAAATGAGTCTTGTGGTGCTGCACCGAAGTTGTAAAACATGCAGTTGGTTACCATGGCAGTGAACAAGACTGATAGACAACACGATAACCGCTGGCACCGAGTGAATGACACATGAGGTGGCCTGGTAAACACAGAAAGCCACAAATGCCCATCACCCAGGCTTCTCGCGGTTCTAAACACAAACAAATTCTTAAACTTCGCAAGCTCCTTCTTTCCCGCAGCATTGATTTCAAACTCGATTTTCCCAGAGCCTTTCTCAAGTGCAAGCCACCGGTTGGCAATGAAGTGTCCAATGTTTCCGGTGCTACAATCTTCTGTCTCAACTTGTTGTAAGAACCAAGCTGGACTTTCGCCACTGTTGTCATGCCAGATACGTATCTTGAACAGCCGGCCAAGTGAGTAGGGTAATGAAAGGATAAAGCTATTCACGCTACCACGAGCGAATAATATCCTTCGGGAGCTTGAATCTGACAGTGAGATTGGACCACTGCAGGCATCCTCACCGTATAACGTAATTCCCACATGCGCTGTTGTTCCTTGATTTTTCCACATTCCACTCTGCACGTGCAATTTGTAGACGCACCCAGTCGAGTGATCATTATCACTTAAGTACACATTTCCTACCACCTGGTGAGAATTAAGCAAACACCTGAATCAATCGAGCCTCTTTGATAACTCTGTTCTTACAATATTAACTGGTTTCATCAGTGCAAAGTCCTGGGGGAAAAGCATGAACACTGCTGTCGTAAACTGTATTATAACTAAACGTCGGGTTACAAGGCAGATTTCCTCATGGAGTTTAGGCAACTGTCCTATTTAAAATTAGCCCCAATTCCCAGGATGTGACTCTTCACATCCAGGGTGAGATTATCCCCAGAACAGGGTTGAAAACCCAAACGATTTTATCTGAAGCTGTTTTAATGACTTTAGTTCAATGTGGTAACTTAACCTAGCATCGCCATAGATTGCATGATAATAATCGATGGCACACAGCTGGACAACGTTGATACTTTCAAAAAACATGGCAGCACCATCTCAGTCCAGCGATGAATCCCTTGTCTGTACAAGATCTTGCAGCATAGGCTGTTATGGCTGCGAACCGGGTCCCTGTACCGTAGCCACACTAACCCTTCACACATGCTCCTTTACAGAGCCAGTTCTACAAGCATGGAAGTAATGATACACCAAGCGCAGCTTCGTTAGACCGGCCATGTCATCCCGTATGATGAAACCAGGTTATCAAGGCAGCTATGTGCTCTGGACATCTGGTTTCTGGTATATGTAGCCAAGGTCATTCAACTTCTTCCTTCCTCGACTTCTGACAGACTTCAAACTACAATAAACCTAGGCAAGATTACTAGTACAGTCATGAAAAATTCTCTCAACATTAAAGCTGCTTTGTTACCTATTGGTAAACACTAATTACATGCTCTCTTGCTTAATAAGGTAGCAATATTAAAACCAATTTTTCACCTTCAGTTCATCAAGCTTGTCCACTCTTCGTGCGAGAACCAGTCCCAAGACGTATACACCAAATATAGAGCATACGGTCGCTAGCACGACGAAGTTTCCAGTTTCCCCCAGTTTGCCAAACTGTTCCCAGACTTTGTCAAAATCGATTGGATTTGGCGCTACAAAGAAATCCCCACCAAATGCAGAGAGGTGTGTACAGAGACAGTGCAGACTTCCAGATCTCGTTTTAGGTCCGATCTAAAATCACAAAATAGTAAGTAGAAACATTTCACTTTCATATGCAGCTCTGTCTCAGCTAGAACTACTTGAATTTCTCATTAGTATAGAGAGAAAAGTTTAAACTTGTTTCAGGTAAATTCAATAGCAACTTGTAGCGATAAGAAGTTTTGAGCTGCTCTATAGGGGCACAATTTGATTTTACGAAATGCCCTTCGCTCTTCTACTTTGTAAGTCTTACTTTGTAATATCCAAGTTACCGTTCTGTATTTTTTCTTAGTGCGCAAGCGGGCAGAACTATGTAAATCATGCAATCTGATTGGTTCCGTCAGCGGGCGAAATTTTTCGATCTTGTCCACGAACCCGGGCGGATTTGCTGTGTGATTTATGTCCTCTGTATTGAGTACGGCAGAGGCCGCCGACCGAGGGCCGTACTCAAGACCTCAGGTACAGTTTTTCCCAATACAGACCTCCCATATCCTTCGATTTCGCCTTTATAAAGTACGCTGGCCTTTTACTTTCAAGGCCACAGTCTTCTGGATTATGTTTGTTGTGCCACGCAAGAGAAACGTTACAGCAGACCGAAGTGACGCGCCTCAATAATATCAAGAGACTAATTTGCCATCTGAGCGCTAGTTGACCCTGTCCATCGATATACCGGTGATAATCAAGTGACCCAGGATAGTAAAGAGCAATTTAGAAAACTTACCGAGCAACCTTCATTAGTCCATGACTGCTTCTTCTCAGACCAATACAGACAGCTCGTCACCGTTACAGACATGGTGTAGTTCACGTCAGTACTTTCGTCATACTGCGGAATAACGATTATCGGTGTGGGGGGAGGGGTGGTTGGGGGATCTTTTACGCCAATGCAAGACCTCTTTTGTCTGCCTCCGTGCCCTCCACACGATCGAGCAACCCGCCTACTTGTTTGTGGGCTCTTGTCTGCTGCAAACATAATCCCAATATAGTGAAGTCCTGTTTTGCCGGTGATGTCACTGGACATCGTGACCTCGTAAGGGTTATTACTGCAGTTGTGGTACCCAGTGCTGTTGGAGTGCGCGGAACAAGACGAGTAATCCGGAACTCTTGTTCTATACTGGTATTCACTTGATGTTGGCTTCTTTTGCGCTCTGACAAAAATTTCCAAGAGCTCACCCTGTTCAGGCTTAATCTCAAAGAAGATGATGGTATTCGCCGACGGAATATTGATTCGGTGATATCGTAGGTTGTTAGAGCCGTTACTTGGTTTTGCAAAATAATTTTCCTCGGATGCGTTTCCGCCCTTTTCGCGTTGTCGAGTCACAGGTATGAATAATTCCACAGGATCCTTGAGGTTGGAGACTTCAAGAGCAGTTCCATCCTCTTTCTTTAAACTAAAATCCACCACTGACGACTGGATACCTTTGGCACTCTCATCCCAAGTGTACGGGTTCTCCTTAAAAGACGTCATCTGTCATTAAAAATTCAAGAGTGGCATTCATTATGTCTTCATTATGTCTTCTTGTGGGGAGCAGGGATGGCGCAGTGGTGAGAGCACTCGCCTCCCACCAATGTGGCCCGGGTTCGATTCCCGGACTCGGCGTCATATGTGGGTTGAGTTTGTTGTTGGTTCTCGTCCTTACTCCGAGAGGTTTTTCCCCGGGTACTCCGGTTTTCCCCTCTCCTCAAAAACCAACACTTCTAAATTCCAATTCAATTGAAAAGTTTCCCCAATTAGTGCTCTGTGCTAAATACATTGACACTTAAATAAAGTGATTTTTTTTTTTATTTTTTTTCCGATTCCTAGTATCTGAGCACAGTTAGGCGCACAGACTTTGGTACCAGTTTCACACATAACTTATCCATGACGATTTACTAATGCAAATACAACTGAAAACTAACGATAAAAAAACATGTTTCGGTGTCATGATGACGCCATTGTCAATTTTTATCTGCAGTTGTTACCTGTCAGTTTACATTACTTATGCCGCAATCTACCGGATGGGTAACCAAATCGCAAAGAAAATTACCGTTACGGGGCATTCTTGCTTTTCTGATTGACACAGGTTAGGGATGCCAAATACAACCGTAAAAGATTTGGATAAAAGTGAAATACCAATTGAACAACATTACAATATGTCTCACAAAATCCAAAAAACAGAGCTGCTAAATTCTTAAGTCCTTAATCTCAGAATTAAACTTTTTTCTGATTATAAGCCCTTCAGGAATAAGGCCACTGAACGTTCAGATTGGCTTTATGGCGAAAGTTAGACACATTACCCTTACAATGAGCACTAAAACGTTTTTGCATGTTTTTTTTTTTTTTTTAGCTCAAAGTACTGCCTTCAAATCGAAAGCAACTAAGAAATCCACAAACATGGTTTTAAATATCAGCTTGAGTTCGTACCTGAGCGTCCACAGATGACAGCTTTGTAGAGTCAGGTCCGAAGAGGGTCTCTGCAGATGGTAATGTGACTCTTTCTTTTCTTCCTCCTAACGTCTTTCCGGACATTTTGACTGGCGTCTGTCGATCAATCGTCACTGACAACTTATCTGTAGCAAATACGCTTGGTTTCTCACCAAGTACCTTGGTTGCCAGGAGACTGGTTCCTAGTTGGTTAATAAGATGAAGCGTCTTCTTGGCGATTTGTTTGTTCTGTGCGAGAAACAAGTTAAAACATTTGAGAACTTCTGGAAGTGACCTTGCTAGATGTTGTCAATAAAGCTGTTAATCCTCACTCGCTATCAGCCCAAGACTTCGTTCAAATGTGGTCTTACCTGCTTTCTCTCTACCTCGACGTCTCCATCCAGTGCCTCGTCCTTTCTATCGGTTGTTTCTGCATCTTTTCCTGCTCGAGGAGCGGAAGTGCTGAGCGTATTAGACATTCCTTGAAGGAGGCTCCCTCCGACGTCCTGAACCAACTCAACATCCATTCCCTCGCTTCTGACTTGAGAGCTTATGAAGTCAGTCATGTTGTCTAAAAGACCGACTACATCTTTCTAAAATTAACAGGAAATTAAAAACACCATGATATTTAAGCTTTAGTGTAGTTAGTAGCCCTGACTTCAAAATACTAAATAGGGTACGTTCGATTTGGTTTTACTTCGAATTAGAAGGAGAAATGAACAAACCGATCGCATAAATCCTTATTTAACAATGTAACTTTCCAATACTGCTCTGAAGACGAAAAAACATGATTGTTGTAGAAGATATGTCACACCTGGGATGACACTGCGATGTCTTCATTTCCTTTGGTTGCCATGACAACAACCGCTGACAACTGAGTGACCTGTTGTAAGCTTTGGACCTCCACAGTGGCTATCTGCTCCAGTATGGTTTTCTTCAACTGAACAAAGCATGAAATAAGTCAGTGAATTTAATATTTACCAGTACTTTGCTTATCCTGAGTTATTTATCAGTGTTCACGATAAAATGGATACAGTAGCAGGTTCGAAACCTCTTTTGTCAATCCCTAGAGAATAAACTTTGCCCTACATTGTAGTGTTTTCAACAGTGTGAACGAGGATTTGGGGTGATCCTTATTTTTACCATCTACCTAAATTTAATTTTTGTTTTCAACACTAGAATGATATCCAGAGCCTAGTGGCAATTTTTCGAAACATAATTAACTCTTTCAAACTTAGGGGTTGTTTTTACACTTAAATCAGCATTAGTGATAATCGGCCAAGAGGTCATGGGTTCAAATCCAGTCGAGGTTTTGCACTTTATTCCTGGCAACTCAAATTTCTTTTCTGAAGGACAACAAGCCTGGATGAATTCAAGACAGTGCTGATCACACTGACACCACACTTAAGTTGGACATGCTCTACATTGCTTCGCTCTACTTCCGGGTGTACCGGCAAAGCGTCTCGGGTTATAGCTGCTCAAGGGAAACTGCTTGGTTTGCATGTGGTGACATAGCAACCCAAGGGACTCTGACAAAATAAAACTTAAAATAAGATAACAATAAACACACCTCTCGCTTGTTGTTAGTGTCTACATCAGCTTCCTCTACAGCGGTTAGGATAGAATACGCCATTTGCGCCGCTTGGTCGACTTTTCCTCCGTTGACAAGTTGGCTAAGCTGGCTGTCCCCTTCTGATGCAGACGATTTTATAACTTGAGAAATGTCGTGTGCAGGTATCTGCTTCACCTACAAGGCACAACGCTAATTATAATATAATATAATATAATATGATATGATATGATATGATATGATATGATATGATATGATATGATATGATATGATATGATATGATATGATATGATATGATATGATATGATATGATATAATATAATATAATATGCAATTTTAATTCCTGTCACTGATTTTTCACAGTGATTCAGGAGGGCTTAGAAAATAGGAAAAAGAACGGACAGGACCTCAATCAGGCAAAACACAGAGAACTAGCAAACCTCTGCCCAGCTAACATAAGACTTATTGAGATATAATTACCTGCACTAGAAATTGCTGTACAATAGAGGCACCCAGTGAGTCCGATATTCGAACCTCAACTGTTATGTTCCCAAGAGGCAGTCGGGCGATGGCACTTGAAGGAGGTCCATTGTTAATCACCAAAATTCCTGAACCAGTCTGATATCTGAACAACAACAAAATAATTTTACTACCGACAGTGGCTCGATATCGATTGGTTTTGGGGGATCTGAGGCTAGTCGTAAGCCTCGAATTAAATGACTCAAATTGGGAGGACATTGTTTTAAGCGCTTTTATGGAAAGTTATATAGGGGATGGTAGACTAGAATCCTCTCTCCAACCATCCGGGTGGAGTATCAATTCTTCTAGTCAAGCCTCGTTCCGAAAGCTGTCCTTGGTGCGAACCAGAATGCCACGTCGCCAGAAACCGATAGGTAACATACAGTGGCGGAAGGGGGAGACATTTGACCATTTGTGTCACATGTTACGACAAAGTGGAGTCAGGAAGCGACTGAGTGAGTGATAGTGTATTTGTTTGAGACAATGTTGGAACAGGTTCACCATAAATAGCATCAGTATAACTGACCTGAATTCATAATTTAATGGGAGATCATCGTCCGTCCACCCTGAGCAACTGATATTAAATTCCGTAGTAAGAACAATCCCTTCACTTGGAGTCACAGAGCACCCACTTCGCCCATCTGAAACATGAGGAGGAGAGTTGGTTACGAACGCCATTTCCTCCGCGATCGTAAATCCATTATCAAGTGTCACAACCGCTCGAATCTTATATTCACTCCTTTCCTGCAAAATCTGTTTGTCGCTCGGTATAACCAAATTTGGACTGTCAATATCCGTCAGTATGTTCTCCTCAAAGTTTGGTACCTCTGCCCAGTCCCTGTCTCCAGAGGTTTTTTGATGAAATAGTACCCAGTTGTATTTGTAGATTTTGTGGCAGAACAGGCCTGAACACGAGGTTTTTAAGGTGAACCGCTGGTTAGCGCTTACTTTGGAACCACAGTTTGAGGTGCACCTGCGAAATGAATATATAATTTTGAAATGCTAGAACCAACACTAAAAGGCAAATACTAGCTTGCAATGGAAGATCGCACAGAGGGACGATTTTTAAATGATGTTATTCCATATAAGATCCATGACAAGCATATCCACATTGGAACTTGAAAATGGTCTACAAACGCAGAAAGGTTACAAGCATTCCTCTATTAGACTATCATACATACATACTTTATTCAAGATGCAGATATTACAGGACACGTACAAAGAGGGCACGAGAATTAAGAGGTTAACCCTACGTAACAATTCAAACATTCAGGTGTATCGCAGGAATAACAAGCCGAACAAGTAAAAGAAAGTATAATGACGCCGAGCAAAGTTTCACAATTTTGCAATTTCCATCGTACTGTATTTAATACCTTTATTGGACACGTTCATAGCAGAAAAATAAACAAATGAAAACATAGATCAATAAATTGATTGACAGATTCATAGATAAAATAAAAAATAACAAGAGATACAAAAATACGTGAACGAGACCAACTGGGTCATTGCGAACGGGACGCAAGACCCATGCGAGGCGCAACTTCTTGAAAAACTGAAAAATACATCAACTACGGTAAAACAGCAAAAACAGCACCAAGAAACAAACAAACAAAATTAAGAGGGGTGGCATGGACAAACTCTAGAGAGAAACCAAGTGCACGCCATGTCTACGTCATAAGTATTAAGGAGAATGGAATAGGGAGAATTTAGAATTAACAAAAATTGAGAAACAAAACAATGATTTCTTCCCCACTCACCCAATAGTGAAAACAAAAGGTTCGTTAACTCTAAGCTTGTGAGTCGTTTGTGCGGTTCTATCTCCCTTCTGAATAACAAGCTGGAAGACGTAACTCCTGTTTCCTTTTAAGTTCTGTAAATTAAGAAGAAGTTCTAGCGATCCCGGACGTTCTTCCACTGCCCTTGGCAGTTCCTCGTGGTCATCGCTTTCTTCTTTGCAAAACCAATTTATGGACATTCCCTTTGTTTTCATTGGCTTTCTATCGGGATCGTAACTTTCAGAAGCGTCCAGCGTAACAAAGGTGTAATTTCCTCTAACCACGCTAGAAGGGCCGATGATTCTTGGTACAAGCGGTGGTAAAACAAGACGGAGGTATCCATAACCGTATGACTTTACTTCCAATTTGTCTTGTGCACTGGTTTTGAAAAGACATCGAATGTAAAGGTAGCCAGTCCCACGGAACAGTCTCGGAAAAAGCAGTTTTGGTTTGGTTGGCTTCCAAGCACCTCCATATTTAATTACAGGGTCACACATCCCAGTGCCTTCGTCACATCTGCATACCTCCCAGTAAAGTTTGTAATCACTAGGAGTGTTGCAGTTGTCTCGCAATGTTGCTCGAAGAAAAAACAGTTTATTGGTGTAAACAACAGCAGCCTCATCCAAGGATTTTTTCAGTTCCGTCGCGACTGTGGGGACGTCGCACATACAATCAACTAAAAGGGATAAAAGGTTGCGTTTAGCTGAAACATCCTTGTAAATTTTCACCCCTTAAATTATCTTAGAAATATTCTAGTCCATGTCTTCAGCTTGAAACTGAATGAGATAGCAAAGCTGGTTAGCCATGGGTTCTCTTGGTTAAAAGGCCATCGTACAATTCTCATAAGCCTCACTCCAATAGTCAATAAATTCAGTTATATTAATATAAAACATATGCTAGATAGAAAAATGGCCGCCCAAAGAGGAACTATAAAACTTGTGGCGTTAGGCTTTAATAGTTAAAACGAGCCTATAGGGTTACAGTTCTCACGCGGTAAACGACGTGCTATGAGCCCACGATATTCTTTACTTACAGCGGTCCTCTGTATTGAGATATTCGTCCAAAACAGTGGAATCTCCATTCTGAATGCTTTTTTTAAGTTGTTCGGCTACATCATTCTTCTTTGACTGTATGCAATAAATCTTGATCTCTGCGGCCATAATCAGCTTGGACGCAAACATCTGTGGACTAAACACATAAACAAAATGACCTGTCGGCTATAGACAGATGTGCGAATCTAATCTGTAGCTGGTGATCAGTGAATCTGCAGCAATCTGTTTTTTTTTTGTTTGTTTGTTTGTTTGTTTGTTTGTTTTTTTAGTGGATTCGAACTAGGAAAAATATTGCTACCCACTGTAGAACCAAAATAAAACAATTAACAATTCTCCACCAGGGTCCCAAGACCTGGAATTCGTTACCTATGACCTTATCAGTTCGCCTAATATTGCCACTTTCAAGCGATCTTTCAAGCAGTATCTCAACATTCAAAGAGCTGAATGAATAAACTCGTCCACTAAATCCATGCTTTAACTTGAGAACATGTGATGAATGACGAGGAAACCTAAATAAATACTCTTTTCTAGTTTCTTTAGCCTTCGTTGCCTATTTAATTTTATGATCTTCGTACTTCTTCTGTATTATTCCTCGCTGTAACTTGTCCTTGGCAATCAAAATGAACTTCGTCGTACCCATTCTGTGATCAGTGCTTTATTATCGTAGGGTTACACGTCGGTACACCGATGACTCTCACTTCTTCGACCATCAAGTCTTACTTTTACATCTAACAAATTGACTGGTGTTTTCATGTGTCTTTCATCCTGTTGATGATAAACTGCGTCAAATCATTTTCAAATTCTTAATTTACCTAAATGTGCGCAAGTCAGCATAAAGAAATCCAGGAACTAGACCCATTAAGTCCGTCACCTGGATAAGAAAAGATAAAACGTCTCAAATGTATCATTAAACGAATGAATCAAACATTCCATATAATATTAACAAATCAACGGCAGTTTTCTATGGTCTATTTAACAATTAGACGGCGAGCTTGAGGTTGCTATCGGCTGATAGTTGGCGAGGGGCGAAGCCCCGAGCCAACTATCAAAGGCGATAGAAACCGAGAGCGAGCCGTCTAATTGTTTTAACATACCTCAGTGATCGATCTATGAAGCAAAAGAATATTTTTATTTCATAAATTTTGATATATTTGTGCAATGATGCATGCTAAATCGCGCGTGCGCTGACAAACTGCCGTCTATCGATCGACAGACGGCACCTGTGTAGCCAATCAGATTGCGCGTTACGCGATAGTCGGTCACTGAGGTATGCTAAACACCATATGTTCAAAGCTCAAGTGGTTTCACTACCAAGTTTTGTACATTTTAAATCGTCATTTTATGGTATAAAAGAGCATAGAGCATAGAAATTGCCGTCGATTTGTTCTTTACAATAACATGGATAAAGTACGAGCTGAATTAGCTTTCTTTTCCGTTGAGAAACCCCGCGCGGGAAATATGACGTCTGCACTCTTATAGGGAATTTTGACAGTTATTGTAAAAACCCTCTTGATTTCTTCTTGTCTAGCCCTAGACAAACAACGTTAACGAACAAGTCTCGCTGACAGCAAATACAGTATAAATTAATTTTTAAACCAGCGGGAACTCTGTGCAAGCCGTATGACGTCACTGGGTGTTATGGAATAAGAGAAAATCAAAAGGAGACGAGACACCTGGTACTTAGAGTGCTGTCAGGATTGGTCCAGCTGTCGGGATTGGTAAAATAGAAACACCGTAGCTGACGCTTTGTAAATAGAGAGCTGAAATTTGAAAAGTGATGAACTGAAGTTATATAAATCTTATTCCAAAATGAAGAATATTTGACATTATTTTGTTTGCATTTAAATTAGCCTTTCTTGCCTCGTTCAAGGTTAATTTTGTTTTATTTTTTGAGCTTAAGAACAAGAAAAGGAGTAAGGAGATGTGATTTAAAGCCGTCTCTTTTGCGGGTTATCAAGCATGGTCTGGGGATGTATCGTTACATTTGTACCTCAACAATAATTTCTTTTTCCAAAGCCAAATAAGCTTCACTCCTGTTGTCAGCATACGCCAATGTGAAACGAGAGTTCGATATGGTAATCCAAGCCACAAAATGGAACTCTGTGGAAAAAACAATGTTATTAGTTGATTTGAATTCTTTTTGGTTTGTTTGTTGATTATTTGTTGTTGTTCTTGTCGTTTTTGCATTGGTTTCTTGCAAAAAATCAGGCCTCTTAATAATTACAACAGATATTTATCAACTTATAAACTTGACAAGTTGGTAAGAAGATGACACTGCAAACTGGGCTGCATATTTTTTCAATCAGTTAATATTTGGTTTTATCAACTAAGTTGATAAGATAATTTGGCCACCGTAAAGAGATTCCAGTGCTGACGTTTCGATCGATTCGTCCTAGCAAGGACCTAACGTACGAAACCGGTCAGCACTCTAATCTCTTAACGATGGACAGATTGGTTTATCAATTCAGTTCATGAAACCAAATATATGTTTCTACTCCCACATCGACGAAGCAGTTTCTCTAGAACTGAACTAACCCCTTTATTCATAAAATAGCATGCCATGTTCACCAAACTGACCATAACATGGGTTTCTTACAATGTCAGAATTATTGGAAACGAGGCAAAAAGGCTAGCGACTTTTTTCATATTAAAAGGTAGGAGTACGGGAAATAACTATGAGGCAAGCATACTAGGTGAGTTTTTTTAATGCATGTTAGGGACTTTTGAGAACTACAAGAAAAACAGCTGAAGGCCATTTTTAAATTAACAATGATTAATACCAACCTGGCTTGCATCCATAAAGTTCCATTCGCAAAGCACAGTTGTTATTCCAAGCTGTTGGATAAACCATCACTTCCCTGGTCACCACAGGAAAAGGTAATTCACGGTATTGAATAGAACTTGTGTCAAAATTGCCAATAAACGTCTGCAAAAGGAGAGAAAGAATGACAATGAGTGCAGGAAGAAGAACTAGTAATGGTCAGCAAAGGACATCATCGTCTAGTTTCTCCTTACTGACAATCTGAATTGCCATGTCGACTGTGAGAGAAAAAATACTCAGCTATGTTAAAGTGCCTATGAAGCGAAAATTGTTTTTGTGTAGTTATAAAATTAACATATACGATTCCGAAGTTTAAGAGTACTGGGGTAAAACTTGTAGATTTTACAAACGCTCAAAGTTGAGCTATTTTGCTTTCAAAAATGGTCAGAGGACTGGGTCGAGTTTTATGCTGTATTCCAAGTTGTGACGTCGCGTTGGTGCCAAAAGGGTGTTTACTTTCATTCCGTTCTGGCCGCCGAAAAGGATTGTAGAAAGAGAAAAGCATGTCTAGCGATTCGGTGAACGATCAATTCTGGCAACTCTCTTTGTTACGGACGCCAGCAACGCAATATAGCCCTCGCTGTCGCTTATTTTTCTTCTCTTCCGCCATGATGAATTGCAATTCTTGTCACCTGGCATTGTGGCGGCGCGATTCAAATGCCATTTTTGAAGGCAAAATAGCCCAACTTTGAGCGCTCACAAAATCGGCAATTTTTACCCCAGCAATCTCAAACTTTGAAATCCCGTGTTTGAAAGGGTAAATTTTATAACCACCTAAAGACAATTTTCGCTTCATAGGCACTTTAAGGTGGCCGAATACAGTTTTTTAGTGTACAGGTGTTAGAAGACGTTATTTGGAAACTATGTACTTCTGGGCGCCCAAATTTGGTATGGTGTAAGACTAACTAAGAAAGAATGGATTTTTGTACGTCTTGTCGAGCTAAGTACCATTTCCATGGCAACGCAGCGAACTATTAAACGTCCATATATTGTAGGTTTCCTTTATTTTTAGAAAATGTACTCATTAGATTTTTTCCATTTTTTGTATCCAGATAAACACACAAAACACTGACACAGTTGCACTATTTTCATGTAATTTTAACAAACAGATCTCCTGTAAATATTGATTTTGCATTTTAATGTTTTGTGAAGATATCCTCTGTTAGATTTAGGTTTCTCTTTGTAGGCGAGTTACGCTTTTAGGGAACTATTTTCATGCCAAATTTTACGAAATTCTAATGAGCAGTTCCTTAGAAAACAGTTCATTTGCACGAAAACAACCAGTCGCAATTTTTTGGTCAAATGCGCATGCGTGGCTTTAATTGGGTTTCATGGCAAAGTTGAAAAGCATGCAAAAGGTCTCGGTGAATTACTTTTTTGCTCGGAAAGAAAAGAAAAAGAGTCCAGAAACAGGAAACTTAGTTATTTAGGATCAAAACTTACCTTTATTATCCATTTCATGTGAAATTGAGGGATCACTTTATCGACCGCCGTATTTACGTACCACAACCCTAGCGCGCGCTTAATAGCATCACTAACAGAATCTGTAAAGCGCGCGCAAACTGTGTTCAGCCACCTTAAGTCATGTTAATATCTCTTATCATATATGATCGAAAAAGTGTGCCAAGACCTGGTCTGGTCTAATCACTAGTTAATTTTAAAATCAAGGCAATAAAAATAGTAAATAAAAGTAGACCAGAATATAAAAGCTTTTCAATTAAGCAAATTGTTCTGTTAAAAAAATCAATGGCAGTCAACAAAATTATTAACTTAGCACTAACCATTGCCGTTTCACCATCTGCTTCGGTGAGAAGAGCAAGTTCGTTTCCTTTCTGGTAAAACACCATGTACACAGATACCCACTCTGCCGCGGTCGAATTACCATAACCTTGCGTAGCAATACCTGTTATCACCGTTCTCTCGTCCAGATTAACCTTAACCCAAAGAAAAGTTCCCTGAGGTTCATAATTAGCTCTATAACCCGGTGGCCAGCTTGTTAGGTTCAGTCTCGCACGGTGAGCTCCAAATGTTCCGAAGTCGTTGTCGTAAGCACTCTCCGCGGACATTTGATTATCTCGAATTCTGTTATCCGAAATACCCAGACTTTTGCTGCATTTATCTGCGGTGAAGAAAGTTCAGTTTTTAGCTTTATTCGCCCAATTCCAAACTATTTTTATTACTAGAATGGTAAATACCTTACTATTGCATACAGGTAAATAAAAAACAAAGCCCAGTTTCAGCTAACCAAGAATTAGTATAAGTTTTGAATTTTGGCTTAGACTACCTGCAATGATGTGGATTCCTGTGAACTCGTTTTGGCTACATTTAAAGAGTAGCTGCTGTCGACGTGTAGCTTAAAATTAGTGGTGGAAACACCACTCTTCAACGAGAGAAACAGATACTTTGCTTGACTTTCAATCCTAGGTTAGCTTTAACCGATTTTTCATTAACCGGAGAGAGGAGCATTATGTTTCTTTGTCCCTTCTTGCACATTAATGTCTATAAGGAGTTTTCAAGAACATCATTACTTTGTAAATTGATAAAGCCGGTGCTTAAATTTAGAACACTAGAACTAGAACATTAGAAATATTTTTGGATGTTTATTGTGTTAAGAAGGAAAACCAATCAGATACAAGAGGCAAAAAAACACAACTCTAACGGTAATTATTTTTGTAGTTTTTTCGGCTTGTGATACGACTTTCTTTCTGATTGGTCACAGAACCACGTACATTTCAGAAATAATTCTTAGTGTTGTGGTTTTCTCAGGTTGACATTTTACGTATATTGATACACGTCTTTCATTCTTTTCTTGTTTTCTTTACATTTATTACCTCGTTCATTTTAGTTGGATTTTTGTGAAATTTTTCGTAAAATATTATAGCAGAATAACCATGCAATAAAGTTTTTTTTGGTTTATTTTAGGGAGGAATTTCAATGCACGGCTCCCCCTAAAAAAATCATGCCTCTAAAAATCTTTAAGAGTTACATATGTGTGTGAGTCGACAATAAAACCTCACGCTGTTTAATGTGGACCAAACCTACTTGAGCCTGTCATGAGTAAATGAAAGCTGCTCGACAAAACATTTTCACGCTAATACTGTTTTTATGGAGTACAAAGCTGTGACTATTCAGATATTTCCAGTACTTTCCTGTAATGTCGTTTATTGGGCGGCGGCACAAGATGCTCCTTACTTTTGAATCTGTGCCAATAAATCTGATAATAAGACCACTTGAATAAACAGAACGTATCCTATATTGCCGATTCATTATTACACGGCACAAAGTGTTTCAGTCTAAATTCCGGGTCTGAAATGTCACTGACATTTATGAACGTCGACCAATACATCCAGATGAGCTAACGACTCTGATCAAGAAAAACCATTCAAGAGGGCTTGGAAAAGACAGGAATAATAGATTGTAACCTTGACCGAACCAATGTTACTTGTTATTTTAGTGTTAAGATCCTCCAGAGAGATCTTGGAGAAAAAACATCGTTAGAACCAATAAATAATACATTTTTAGTTGTGTTGGGAAGCATATTGAAGAAACATTTTGAGAATAAGAGTGACTGACCAAAAAACACTCGAAATTTGACAGGTATAAAATGTCCCAAATGTTGTCGAAGAAGAACCGAAATTTTTTCTCTAAGTTTCTTCTGTCCAAAAGGAAAACGTTCGAATAATTTTTGAAGTTGAAATATTGAGCAGTAATCAGTAATCCCTGTAGCGCAGGTTATTATGCAGCACGAGGTGGTTCTAACTGTCTGTATTTAAATCGGGTTGTGGATAAATTCTAAATTGTTAAACCTGAAAGCGGCCGATGAGTCAGCACTTCTTTTAATGCTGTTTAACCAAAGCGACAGTGCTTTCCTGGAAAGTTGCGCAGTCATGCTGATTTCAATCATGCCTGTGTGGATGAAATCCTACAGTACGACAGTTCAAATTAATAATATTGTATACCGTCCTCTTCGACTTCGCTTTCATATAGACTGTTTGTTTTTTAGTAAGTTTACCTAATTTAATTTTGAGAATATTCTTGCATATTGTTTGAAGATGTACTTGAGAAAAGATTGAACAGTCTCTCTCTGGCCGCCGGAGCAATCAATAAGACAAATTAGAGAAAAAAAATAGTTTCCCCTCGTTTTACCCAACGCATGTTAAAAGTAAGACATTTTTATTGCGAAAGCAACTTGTAACGAAAAGTGTACGAATGATCGCAATTGCATGGAAAAACACCAGTTGCGTCTTTAAAAAGAATCCAGGCTGATAACACAACCAGAATAAGTTTGTTTTTAATGTTAAAAATCATTCCTCTTATTGAAAAATTGTGTTTTGGTAAAGCATGTGACGTTTGTCAATGACACAAATAATAAGTATGCAAATTCATTTCTTTTAAAAATAAATTAGCAATTCGTTCAAAATAATGTGGCTCATTCAAAATTGTATTAGAGAAGACGATCCTTTAAAAAACGCCTAAATTCAAAACCTCGATTCTTCTGCACCCGTCAAGCCAAAAGAATCGAATGTTTCTTTTATCTGTACTATACTCCGCACTACTCGTGAAGTAAAGACAGATTAATTTTAGAAGAATGCTCGCAATAATCTACGGTAATTGCATGATGTTAAAACTACGCAGTCAAAACTAAATTTGCGTCCAAGAAACCTGCACGATACGGACGAAATATGATAAGAGAAACAAATACGATAAAATATCTTCCGCTGATTTTATACTTCTATTTCAGTTAAGGTTCGTATTGCTGCTTAACAGTCAAATGTTTTAACACGAATTTTTATAAATGATATTCATCACACTTCGAACCTCCCGCTGAAGCTATGAAATACAGTTCCCAATTTTCCCCAAATTGAAATAACCATCATAAGTTCTTATTATTAATGGAAATTAGATAGAGGATGGAGGACATTTAAGCTTTTTCTTTTACTGTCTCAAATTAGAAATCTCCTAATCTATGATAACGGTAAGAGTGATCAGAGCATAAGATATTATTATTTATTTATTTATTTGTTTGTTTGCTGTACATTGGATGAGCATCTTCCTGAAAAAAGCCATGAGCATTGGTAGCCTTGCATTCTTAGACATGGCAAATTTAACCAAAATATTATTAGTTTCTTCAATCTTACACCGAAGAATTGCGTGTTTTGCAGTTCTATCTTGCCTTGAGCATAAATTTGCCATAATGAGTATCATCATGACATTGCGTGGCGAAAGTAAAAAAAATTTCAATTTAATTTCGAAAGGATAATAAGAAAAAAAGATTATCGAATACTCGACAAGCCCAACAGAACAGCAGCTCCAAGACTTTTATTTGAATGGTCACCAATTAGGAAACGATCAGATGACATTAAGGTTTTTCTAGGTTAACGTCAAAGAGGGCGGCTGAACAAGAAATGAATGCCACCCAACTTAAGTGCTAAAATCACGAGATCAGCGGGACGAACGTATGTCCGTTCAGCTGCAGATTTTAATGAATTGTATTCGTTTGTTATCTACTGTCTGGATATTTACCAAATCAATTATATGGCGCTAAGTACATTCTTGATATTTGAAACAAGTCCTAGTGACAAAATTGTGAGTGAACTATCGAATATGATTTATTGATAATTCAAAGAAATGCCTTCTCGATACACTAAAGCCGTGCATCAGCAGTCTACTTGAGGTACACTGTTCAACGACAATAACGAAAAGTACTCCAGGAAGGAAGGATCAATCATTTTCTGTTGGGCCATTGCTGCTTTTAAAACAAGGGGACAATTGTGACTAGTCTGTATACATGTACCATGTTTATGTCTTAAGTGATTTACAAACACCGCGCAAGATACGAATCCTACTTCTATTTATATAACTGTTGTGATACTAACCTGGACAAAAGCATCCTCCATAAGGAACAGTTATCAATAGCACAGAGAGGAGCCACTTCAAAGCCGCACAGTTTCGCGTTCTTTTCGCCATGGTGTGTCGTCTGATATGAACATTCGCCCAGAATGTTAAATACAAAATTCGGTATCTGCTCAGTGGGGGGTCAATACCCGCGATATCTCCTTGGGTGTCAAGTTTTGATAACCCTGAAACAGCGGAGTGTTAGTCGATGATATGCTACTAAAATTAAAATTTTAAATAAGGTTAAGCCACATGACTAGCTAAGTTGTAGGCTGGGATAATATGGCATTGATAAGTCAAGCGGTTCTTTTGTTCGAATTCAACAAAAGGCATAGAAAACCCAAAAAATTAGAATATTTGATCGCCAGAAAAAGACTAGCAAGCGCGTATCTACGCAAGTTCATCCATCTGATTTTTGTTAGAGTAATAACTCAAATTTTTATTGCACGGGACAGCTTGAATCTTTGAATAAGTTACCGAGGTGACTGGTTAAATTGTTACGAATTTGTTTGAATTCCGCTATCTCAAATTGTGAATGAATTAAAAGTTGCTATGTTACCCGAATTGTTTAAACACTGGAATATAGAAAATACTCATCCATGCTCATCATCAAAACAGTACAAATATATTTTATTACATTCAACGATTAATGTTTTAACAAAATTTTAAAGGAAAATTTCGAGTGAGGTAAACGAATGATCGTCGCAATCTTTTATACTTCCTGTCATAGACGTTGGCCATCTTATGAATTGCAATGTTTCTATTTTCCTTCATAAAAGCTTTTTCTAGAATTTTTGTAAAATTACCACGTGGAAGAAATGCGAGACAAAAAGCCATTACCGCTTGCTACCTTGCTAACATTTTCTGAGGTCGCGCTTGAAAATTTTAATATGATGGGATTCCAAATCTAAGCCTTGATCGTAGAACAGTGGATGCTTTGGTTTTACACTATTGAAACAGCAATCAATAAATTGCCACAACGCAGTGATATTATAATTGTTTCCCCGACTGTATAAACAAATTTTTGCCGATATGTTGATGTATATTCTAACTCAAATTCAGCACTTACCAGTTAGGTATGCCGTATGTGCTTGCTGTCTGTTGATGTGACGGAATAGACCTAATTCGCTCTATATGCAAATTGCCCATTACAGAGTACGTGATATTCTCAGGAAAATCGACCCTTTGTCTTTTTGGAAGTAAAAAATGCATGCCAGCGTGAATATGACCAATTAAGAGACTACTTCCTTGAGTATCGTCACATGATCTGTAATCTGCATTCAAGTTGTGAAATGATTGGTTATAAAACCACTTGCAGTCCCCGGCTTCTCGAGCCGTTCTGAGAAAGCGACATTTGCATTCTTTACTACCCCTCCCTAAGGACAAATTTTGTCAAGCATCAAGATTTTGGGTGCCACGTGACCAGCCGTAACAAGCGTTGTTTTCGAGAAAGGAAAAGAGAGGACCGCGCAAGAAACGAATCTTACTTCTATTTATATAACTGTTGTAATTACTAACCTGGACAAAAGCATCCTCCATAAGGAACAGTTATCAATAGCACAGAGAGGAGCCACTTTAAAGCCGCACAATGTCGCGTTCTTTTTCCATTGGTGTGTCGTCTGATATGAACATTCGTCCAGAGCGTTAACGACAAAATTTCGGTATCTGCTCAGTGGGGGGGGTCAATACCCGTCAAGTTTTGATAACCTTGAAGCAGCGGAGTGTCGGTCGATGATATCCTACTAAAATTAAAATTTTGAAAAAGGTTAAACCACATGACTACCTAAGTTGCAGGCTGGGATAATATTGAGTGACATTGATAACTCAAGCGGTTCTTTTGTTCGAATTCGACAAAAGGCAGAGAAGACCTAAATAAACAAATAATATTTGATCTCCAGAGAAAATAGTAGCAAGTGTGTATACACGCAATTTCATCCACATTGTGTCAGGGTAATAACTCAAATTTTTATTGCAAGGGACAACTTGGATCATTGTATAAGTTACCGAGATAACTGGTTATTATTATTATTATTATTATTATAATTATTATTATTATTATTATTATTATTATTATTATTATTATTATTATTACGAATTTGTTTGAATTCCGCTATTTCAAATTATGAATGAGTCGAAAGTTGCCATGTGGCCGATGAATTCTTTAACGCTGGAATATAGAAAATACCCATCCATCTACAACAATCATGTAAAATGATCTATTTGAACGATTTTAAACTTAAATTAGGACAAATATGCTTTATTATATTCAACGATTAACGTTTTGACAAAATTATAAAGGAATATTTCGAAAGAGGGGCACAAGCAATTTTGTTTACAGTGAATAATCCTAGCAATCATTAATAGTTCTGTCATCGGCAATAGGAAATCAAATAATAGAGTGACGTTGGTCATCTTCTAGATTTACAATGTTCCGGTTTCACTTCTTAAAAGCTTTTTCTAGAATTTATTAACAACTTGAAAAAATGCGAAACAAAAAGCCATTACCGCTTGCTAACCTGATGGACTTCAAATCTAAGCCTTGGCTGAAGAACGGCGGATGATTTGGTTTTACACTAGAGAAACAGCAATGAATAAATTGCCACAACGCAGTGATATTACAATTGCTCCCCAATTGTACGAACAAATTTTTGCCCGATACGTTGGGGAACACAAATTCAGCTCTTACCAGCTACTGATGTATGCCGTACGCATACCTGCCTGTTTGTTGATGCGAAGCCGGAATTGTTATTAATAATAGGACCGAATCCTACGACATCTTAATTCCAATGGTAAACAGACAGCCTGAACTAACAACTTGACTTTCAGATCTGACTTATTTGGATTCACTCCGAAACATCATCACTTGAATTTCTTTACGGTGGCCAATTTACCTTAAGTTATTAACTCTGTTTACAAAACCAAACATTCATTTCTATTCCCCACCGACGCAGTATCTCAGTTTCCTTAGAAACTAACCCCTTATAATTTACAAGTACTTTAGCAAAATGACTCATGCTTCGGATCAAAAAAAGCTAAAAGCTGAATTACACATACTGTACATTCCTGATAGAATGTCAACCTCAAGAAGTTACTTTTGCTTCTGTTACTGAAATCATGTCCTGGCTTTGACGATATCACATTGTAAATACTTCTAGCACTTTCCTTTGTCGTATTATTTTGTGCAAAACATAAATTTGCTCATAAAATCCTGTACATTATTAATGCATATACATGAGAAAATGGTAATACCGTTTTTTGTCTTTCAGGGCAGGTGATACCTTTAAGAGTGTTTTTAAATGACAAATTTTGTCATTTTTTTGAGTGTTTTTAAATGTAAAATGTTGTTGGCCAAACACTTTTTTATCCAGCTTTCCATTAGCAAATAAAACAACAACGAACGACCAATAAACTGCGCAAAAAAGAGTAACCTAGACTAACTTGAGTTTCAGTTGATCACGGTAAAAGGAAAAATATATGTACACCATTAAAAGTATCGGAATATAAAAGGAAAATTAATATAATCAACACAAGCCAGTTAAAATAGGAGCAGATTAAAAGGAACTAAAACTAAGATATGGAATATATCGCATAACTGTTATCGCAGAAAGACGATATTTTTAAAACAATATGGAGTTTAGGCACAAACTTCTCTTTTTAATTTTGTTCTTTTAACCTCAGTTTGCACTCTCCTACTGCCTTGAGTGAAATTGTCAAGAATAAAAGAATCACAGTCTAAGGTAAGGGTTAGAAAAGTTAGAAAGTAGCCCATCATTAGTCGCTAAAGGGATAAGAACTCCGAGCCGAGTTAGGGGTAAAAAAAAATCGCCTTCGTTTGAACGAAGGTGGCACTTCATATATAGTTTTTAGACTAGCAGAACTGTAGACCTCAAATTCTGCATGGAGTTGGAATTTGGGAATGTTGGGTTTTGAGGAGATGGAAAACCAGATTACCCGGAGAAAATTTAAAAAAAAACGATGAATACTAAAGGTCCTAAAGATCATGAGCTAAATGTGAGAAATGAGAATGGAAAGCTTCCTTCAGTTCGCTGGACTTTTGTAACATCATAACATGTAAACCCCAAAAGGACTCATTTTTCAAAGAATCACTTTTTACGACAATTTACGACCAGGGATCCAAAATCAATAATATTTTGAAATGATCAGACATGACTGACGCAAGGCACTCATGATTGAAATCAGGAGCTAAATCAGTAGAAATGGAAAAGGAGACTACTTTCTTCCGGACTAAAAAGTTATAACATTTTAACATCAAAATTACTGATTTTTCAGTCAAGCAATCCATATTTCACACCGCATCGAAAAGACTAGTAACTGTAATATGAGAAAATTAATCTGGAATGACAAAGTAACATGAAGTAACTGATGGTTTTCACTGCAAAGTCATCCAAGTTTATTCCCGGGGTGTCAGTACAATGACAAAAATTTTGCCGGTCATGTTTCAATTTATTGGGCAATTATTTTACAAAATTAAAAAAAAGTGGCGTTGGCATTTTGTTTTTGCTATTCACAATCAAAAGAGATTGTAGTTCTGATAAATTTAATTTGATGTGCCGAGCTACTCCATGATGATTTTAACTGTAAGCTGAGATTTAAGAGTTCAGACATTGAATGCTTTACCGATAGACCTAGCGATGGGATAAAAGAAAGTTTTATTTTAAGTACAAAACCAGTTCAATTAAAACACTCTGATAATTTAATTTCAAAGGCTGCATTACACCATGCATAAATGAACAACTTGTTTAATCAAGTCAAATTTCGAGGGACGATAGGAGGTGAAATTTCATTTCAAAGACAACGGACTAATTTTAACAACTCTCAGAATCCAAGCATCGTGGCAATTATTACAACTGTACGTAAGTAAATCATCTATTACAAATTGCATTTTTATGATTATTATTGCCGAAATAAACGCAATGTGTTATTTGCTGCGGTTTACAAGGTTGAAAGGATGCAGATAATGGAAACCAGATTTGCGCAAGATAATAAGCTCGATATTTCCTCACGACGAAGGAAATAAAGCATTAGATCATGACTAATTTAAGCATATCTTAAGGATTAAAATCTCACTTACCGGTTTCTCAGTCAACGGAGAGTCGGTGGCGAAATAGACCTGAACAGGTTGGTTTTCCAGCGTGAGCAATTTCACGGAGTTGACATCCAATGGAAAAGGCGCTAGAGAAGGCACAACGGCGCTGTGGGAAAACAAACTTACAAAACTATAATTTCATGTAAATAAAGACACTAGCTTTGTAAGTTCAATTGCAATACGGTCGTATAAAGCCGTAAAATGAAAGTTATACCGATGTGAATTCCTTGTAAAACCACAAAAGACTTTTGTAAGACACGTTAATTCAAAATGGCATCAACAACGCGTCTTAAAGTGAATCTTATTCAATTCAAAGCAGATTTCATGTGTAACAACAACAAAGAAAAATACATTTACTCTACAAGGGTCGCTTCACTGATGAAACAGATTAACAGTGGAATAAAGTATTCCTTTTCACCTCCTAAAAAAGACTTTTTCGTGAACTTGCTTTAATTATAAAGGAAATTGTATTTTATTTCTCACTCTCATTTTGAAATTAAAATTTTACCTTGCGGTACTTGAGGACATTTTTACACAACTAATTCTGTAGAAAACTTGACTAAGTGATGCTAAAAACGCAATACTGCTTTAAAGAGGAAAGCTAAGTTACATTGAAAGAGGGTGACCGAATTAACACTGATCTGCCAGGAAAGTTTGCCGTGGTCTATATTCCTCACAAAAAAAAGAGATAAGAAAGGCCATAACAGCAGTGTTTGAATAAAATGTCCAACGTCAAGTTCCTTTAGAAGATCAAAGATGTGTCCACCGTAAGCATCACATTTGTACCTGGCTAGAAACCCATTAATGTTTGATTCACACCATGAGCAAACATGCCATACTGTGATTTTTTTGTCAAATTAAATATAGTAAACAACGCCCATTCAACCTGAACAAAAGCCTTTTTCAAGTTGAACGAAGGAATCAAACAGATCGAAGGCCTGATACCTTCACTTTGATTGTTTCCGTTTTAATTGAAATGAGCTTACTTTAGTTCAGGTACGAAAGATAGCTTTTAACTGTTTACAGTCAACTGAATATTTTTTTAACAGATACAAACCTTTTATTCCAGTATTGAAACCTCAGGTGGTCGAACTTGCTCAGTGTAATCAGCATTAATTTTCTCAGCTCTTTTGTATGATTTAATTGTGTGTACATTATATAAGCCAACTTATAATCCATCAATATTTTAGCTCGCGCGCGATTGGTCTAAACACCTCGCGTGACCGAATATACCCCGGCTAATACTGGGGAATATCCAGGTGATATTCCCCAAGTGATATTCCCCAATTCCAAAAAGTTCAAGGCGCGTCAAGATTGCAATTAAAATTAATGTCAATATGGGGGAACGATTCGCTTTTGTGACAAAAGAAGAGATAAACCTGCTGGTCGATAAAGCAGTACCAGAAAACAACATACGCTCTAAACGTTTTTGACGGTAAGCTGTTCGTAAAAGAAACGTTAAAAGTACTCAAGCTCATTGCGACATCTTCGCTTGGTTTGAACTCTGTTCAACAGTCCTTGAATTAAAAATGTGGCAAAACTGAAAAATATGAAAGACGAAAAGTTTTAGCCCATCTGATTTGAGAGTATTTATGATTTTCTTTTAGTCTGGCGAAAGGAGAAAGCCATCAACAAGCTATTAAACGAGTTTAATAAGCACAAAGCTCGCTCACACGGCCGCAAATATTACAGTTGTAATTCAATGAGAGCAATTCGTGTTGGCCTGGATAGGAATTTAAATAAAGAAAACATAAATTTCAGTACCATTACTGACAGAGTTCAAGCCGGTAAATAATGCTATCAATGCTCACCTGGTCGAGATCGCTCGCGAAGGCAAAATCTCGTCCACGAAACATAAACCAGCAATGATACCCCGAGATGTTCAAATTCTCTACGAAGAGAAGCAGCTTGTCCTACTCTCGAGCAGAAAGTTCAGTCCTCAGCGATTGTGAGCGACTTCGTTCCTGGCTCCATTCAATGTCAAGTCAGCAAAGAAAACGCTTTGATAGAAATCCAGCAAAAACAACCGGTGGCGTCGTATTCGACTGCAGGTTCAGCCTCGATTTCTTCACAGGTCGTTTTCGGCTGGTAAATTCCACAAATGTATTTTCAATATAAACTACAGCTCCAATTGAACACGAGATAAAAGGAACAAAACGGCAAAGCACCGGCTGTTTACACTTTTTACGGAATGCGATACTTTACAGTTTTTCGCTTTCTTTCAAACGCTTTCGACTGAAGCGAAATCTGACGTGGAGACCTGGAGATTTTGGAAGCCAACTCACAAACTTTGACGTGATTAACATATGACAGAATGGCAGATCCTGCCGATTCCCGCATGTTACGAAAAATATTTGAAGGATAATAAACACAATAGCCTCCACTTGACTTTAAAAATATGCTCAGATATTTGTCCTTAGACATTATCTGCTCCTGGAAGCTCACAGTTTTCCTCGAGTTTCTCTCTCGGAAACCTGTTCGCTTCTCGGAACAGATAATGTCCCCGGACAAACATCTGAGCATATTTTTAAAGTCAAGTGGAGACTATTGTGTTTATTATCCTTCAAATATTTTTTTCTTTTAATGTACTGTCGTGCGTGATATAAGCCAAGTTATCCACTCCGTGTCCGCCCTCTGTGGCATACCTCAAATCGACGTATTGGCATTTGTGCCTTATTTCCTCGTACTAATTTACATAGGTTTCCATTCAATTCCCATTTTCATTTCCGAATGCTCTCAAGCCGCCAACAGCAACCGAAAAAAACATTAAAAATTTGTGAAAGGATTTAGCTCAAGTTTTCGTCGGAAACTTGCTTGTCAAGTAATGAAAATCTTATCTTCAACCATGTTGGCGACAACAACGCGCGGCAGCGACTACTGATGACGTCATATTGATGGTGATATAAGCCAACTTATCCGCCCTCTGTGGCATACCTCAAATCGACGCATTGGCATTTGTGCCTTTTTTCCTCGTACAAATTTACATAGATTTCCATTCAATTTCCATTTTCATTTCCAAATGCTCTCAAGCCGCCAACAGCAACCGAAAATACCTTAAAATCTCTGAAATGATAACGCTTAGGCTTTTGTCGGAAACTTGCTTGTCAAGTAATGAAAATCTTATCTTCAACCATGTTGGCGACAACAACGTGCGGTAGCGACTACTGATGACGTCAAGATAGTGAAAAGTTATTTCAAATAAGAACATAGTATATTGGGTACTCAAGGGTTTTCTCTGGCTTGCTGTTAGACACTGGCTGGCTAAACTTTTCAATACAAGGGGTTTCTCTCCACACGCTTTAACCCTCTCCCTACAGAATTAGATAATTTTTAGAAGGGAAATAATTATTATCCAATTATTGACAACGGTATAACCGATCAAATTTTCTGCGGCCTGGTACACGCACAGTATTTAATATATCAAAAAAGTGCTTAGATGTCACTATTGTCACTTATACACATGATTACCCAAGCGCCTTGTAGACATAACATGCTAACCACAAGATGAACCTCTCATTAGTCACGCCCGACATCCACAGAATGCGAATTAATTTGAGTAAAAAATTAATAAAAATTCGTTTCTTTGCCATATTCCAATTAAAGGCCAACTTTGATGAAATTGCTCTCGGTGGCTATAGGAAAGATAAAACTCCCGGACTTGCGTGCGAATTTTCAGTTTGATCAAAGAAGGGCAGGTCGTCTAAAAACTGAATGGAATCTAATCGTGTTAAGTTGTCAACTTTATGGACATGTGAATTTGCTCGGGCAGCACCCAACATTTAGTTCCGTTTTTAATAGTCAAGAAACCAAGCCCCTAGTCAACCTCAGGAGTATCAAGACTAGCTGAGTAAGGGGAGCACTGGGGAGAAGCGGGAAGATAAACGCACCTTTTACGATTCCTCTGCCCAGTCTTCTCCTCGGCTTGCACGTTTTGTACGTTTTCCTCTCGATTATCATAAACCAACCGTAACGGGGTCACTTCTCTACGCAACTGCTTTAGTTGCGCGCATAACCGTGTCTATTAAATCTTACATTCTCAGTTCATATATATATATATATATTTTACGCCAATTATTCATCACTTATTATCTTTAGTATCTTCTAGTTTCAGTATCTTTCAAACCCCTCTCTCTGGAACGAAGCGAAATATAAAGTATATTAGAACAAACTGAATCACTCCCTACGAATCGCGAAATGTTTATATTATGATAAGAAGCTAAACGAGTCAAAAGCCACTTGGCGTCTGCTTAATGAGGTTCTTAACAGCAAGAAATTGAGACCTAAACCCAACTCTGTCTTCAAGGTTGATTACCAGGATATTTCTGACCCAATGGAGATTGCTAATCGATTTTGTTATTACTTCAGTAATAATGGACCAAACCTCGCTAAACGAATTCAATCTACGACCTCGTATAAGAATTTTCTTTCTGGTCATTTCCCTCAGTCAATGTTCCTAAATTTAGCAACTCAGGAGGAGATTATAGATATTGCATCTAAGTTTCCGGCTGGAAAATTGGCAGGGTATGACAACATTCCTATGTCTATCATAAAGCGATCTATATGCAGCGTTTCTTCTCCATTAACACATTGTGAATCTCTCCATTCCTCATGGTATCGTTCTGGATGAATTGAAATTGCTCGTGTCGTACCTATTTTTAAGTCAGGTGACAAAGCTCTCTTCAGCAACTACAGACCTATTTCTGTTCTACCGTGCTTTTCAAAGTTTTTGGAACGAATAATTTACAACGGTATTATAAATTATGTGATAATCAATATGGCTTTAGAAAAAAATCGCTCTCCTAGCTTTGCGCTTAACGATTTGAGTGACAAAATTTCTTCTGCATTTGATAGAAAAGAACGTGCCATTGGAGTATCCCTAGATCTTTCGAAAGCGTTCGACACGGTAATTCACGACATTCTTTTTGAAAAACTCAAGCATTATGGGATCCGTGGTCTGGCACTAGAATGGGTCAAAAGTTATTTTTTCTGAGAGGACACAATTTGTCGAGTTTAATAACGTTAGATCTGCCCCACAGGGGATTTCCTGTGAGCTCGTAACAGACACAGAGAGTCTTTGATAGACGTCTGAAGTTTTTATTTAGTTATTGCATGCACCCAATCGGAAAAGATAAGCCCAGAGATTATAAAAATCTGTTTATTTTCTTTCTCACCAGTATCATAAGTAAATACATCTTATTCCGCGAATTGTGGATGATAAAACTCTTGTAAAGAGCACCAAAATAAAAAAAAAAGTATTTCTTTTCTTGTAACACGCTCGATGAAGAAAAAAGGACCTTTTAAACAAATTTAATAAGAATCAATATTCTGCCATTAAACTGTTTATAGGATATTAAGTTAATTTTGATTTTTAACGGTTTATTTACCTTTTAAAGGTTTCCTTTACATGTCTGCCTTCCGCTGTCACCCAATGTCAATTTACATCTAGCCTCGCCCCACCCCCATGGTAGGTTGTAAAACAATTTTGAGCAGACCTTAAGGAAATTCAAAAAAGACCACGTTCAAATTTGAAAGGAGGGATGACGACTATTACTGAGAACTGAAAAGTTCGGTAGCATCGTAGCAATCAGTAAAACACATCATGATTAAAGTTAGACGAAAGCAAAGTGACAAAGTTTTCAAATGACGTTCCCAAAAACAGAAATCCACTGAAAGGCAAAGCCCCAAACGTCTGGACTTCTTCTTTTTTTTTTTTTTTTTTTTTGTCTGGAGATCTTTTGATAATTTTGGCACCTTTCGTCAACCAAGGCATCTAACTTAAATCAGGAGTGAGTACGCCTGGTAAACGGCTGAGATTGCACACTGCTTACTGTACTTAATTTATTGGACTTTTTTTTATAATGTTTGCACTTTTCTTCCTATAACTTAAATCTGGAGTGAGTACGCCTGGTAAATAACTGAGATTACACACTGCTCACTATATTTAATTTATATTAGGTTCTGAAGATTTGGAATATCTCACTTTGATTATCCATCGACAGTGTAAGTGAAAATTTGTAGTATGCCGTAATACATTTCATACCTCAACTTCAGATTATAATTTATTACATTCTCAACCGAGCGTTGTATTGAAGATGAGATCGATTGCTAAGCAGCGTTATTTCTTTACTAGCTCGATGTTGATTGACTGCCATAAAGTTATTTTGTTCCTATATGTAAAGCGCTTTTGTCGATGGCTTCCATCATTAGTTCTCACTTCAGGTTATAAGCGTTGCATTCTCCACCGCACACGATGAGCAAACATTGAACATTTTTCACAAATCACTCGTTCTTATTTCGCCCTTGATGGTGTCAGTAAAAATTGCATTTCTGTGAGCTTCTTTATTGGTGGCCCTATCCATATAGGTATTGTTGATGGAAGCATATATAGCAGCATTTATTTATAGTAGTTCGCCAGCTGATTTTCCTTTGATGCTGGAGACAGACTCATTAAGCCTTTCTAAATTAGGATTTATCAAAGTATTGTTTCTTAACAAAAGCCCATTATTGGAATAACAACAGACTATTGTTCACAAACAATACTTAGGAGACATCTTAACTTAGAAGGGCTTCGTGAGTCTGGTCCCTCGTCTCTAACTTGTGGGTTGCAACATACTTTTGTCATTTTGGGTTTTCGCGTTCAAACTACAGCCTCCTCCTTTTCTCTAAGCTCACGGTCCTTCATCTTAACATTGAACTTGCTGTCATCCCATCCGCCCCAAGCTCATCGTCTAGCCACTCAGCCACAGCCTTCACACGGCTGTTTCCGGAAGATCATCCACCAAACTGCTGTTGGTTGTGCTTGTAGACATCAGCTCAGGAGTGGAATGTTCTTCAAGTCGCACTCTTTCAAATGTCCCTTCCTCACCCCCTACTCCCAGATCGACCTCTTCAAGTTGATCATTTACAAGAGGTTCCATCTTTGAAGCCTTTCGCCCACAAAATCGATCATGTGGATCTCCTTCTCGTTCCCAGATTTTCGGGAAAGAAGGATTATATTCTGCACTCGTATCGATATCCACTTCTTCAAAACGATCTGCCGAAGGATCGCTTAATAGCGGTTCAGCATTTTCACCTCTATTTCTCCTACGAAAGCGATAATTTGGATCTTCTTGTCTTTCCCAAATGTTTCTGAGGTAGGAATAGCGATTATAGCCGTAACTGTTAGGATCTAAAGCTGGTTCATCACACGAGCATTTCACGTCTCTGTTGAGATCATTGAAATTTGCATCGCTCACAGAAGGCGGGCGCTCGTTGAGAAAGGAAATTGAGCTACGCAGCTCTGCTCCAATATCAGACAAGCTATGTCTCACGTCGTCCAAGCTGAGTGTCAATTCATCTTCGCTCTCAGTCAAGTCTTCCATTGAAGCTATTATAGCTAATGGTTGTTCTTCATCACAAAACTCGATGCAATCGTCGAGTTTTCCATCAACAAATGTGTGGGATGTATTAATGGGTGCTTTTACATATGACTCAGTTTCGTCCATTTTCGGCTTCCTTCTGATTTGTGTCATTCTTAGCATTTTCTTAAAGAACCCAATCATCTCATCGCGAAGATAACCGACCCGTCTGGTAAAGTAGGTTTTCATAAATTCGCCAAGTTCCGCGTCAGCAAAGGCATCCCCCTGAACGTCTTTGACTTCTTCATAGGAGTCGTTGAGTATTGCAAGGAACATGTTCAACATAATCATGGACATACTCAGCATATAGCAGAACACAAAGAGGGGCCCGACAATTCTGCTGGTCGCTTTGAGCTCATAAAAGTGAGTTTCGCCTCCTAAAATCATCTGGCAGACCGAACGCATGGCTTGGAAGAACGAAGAGTAAGCTGGCACGCTTCCTCCGAACACAAGAACACCAAGCTGAGTGTAAGCTAGAATAATTCCCACAAAGACAAAAAAGAACGACAAGAGATGACCGACGGATTTTTGTATGGTAGCAATCATTTGGCAGATGTGTCGGTTGAACCTAATCAGTCTGAGGAATTTCGTTGTCACGATGAAAATCACAAAAGCCAACAAGTAAATCTCAAGGTCGGACCACAAAGCAATATAATCAGTGCTTGACGTTTCAAACGGGTTTGCCTGTACCCGTTTGACAAACTCGCTGGTGTACATTTCCTTGAAGAAGAACATTACAATCGCTGCGATGGCACCGAATATCTGTAGCAGCTCCATCCAGTTCCAAAACTGAGTAAAATAGAGACACCTTTGACGGTACATCTTTCCAATTTCAGCGAAAAAGAAAAACAAAATCACCAACATAAGAAGTAGTTGACAGAGCTGGTAGAATGATTTGAAAGCAGGATCAGGCGACGCGTATAGCGTCAAGGTCGTGATTTTAGCCACCGTGTTGTAACCGCCCGTCGGCAAACGCTCAAATAAGTACTTCGCAACGCTAAACAAGGCGCTCGCAGGTTGGTGGATTGTAAATTCAATGAAGACTGCCGCAGTGAGGTCATTTATCCAGGTGTTTTTCTCTAGGTTGTCCAACACCTTGAGAGCGGACCGTGCGTTGTAGCCGAGATCGGCGACGAATCCGCCACCTCCATATGCACTTTGTAAACCCTGCACGGAAAGTGTGCTTAAATTATCTGCGGTCCGATAACGCCATGGTTTGGGACACAGGTCTTGCAGCTCAAACACAGAGAGAAGCTGACTGGTGTTATCTACAGGGATCCAACGTGGCTGGTTGTAAGGAGTTGAGTCAGCAATCTTATCAACGTAAGGTGAAAGACAACGGTGGAACTGGTGCGCCAGATCTGGATGTCGGGTTTCCATCACACACCTTTTCTCTGTAAACATGATATTAAAAATCATACGAGGAAACTCAGTGGTTTTTGCTGAAATTATGCATTTCGATTAACTCACTTTAAAATTTGCGACGACGCCTAGATATGCAATCATATGCATATGCATATGTCTGCTATCTGCAAACGTGTACTTTGATTCCCACGTGGGCGCACGTTGCACCTCGATTAATTTAAACATCAGGCACATCATTCATTTTTAGGTAACTCTTTTTTATATATCAGAGGCCTCGTTACCTGGTCTGATGCGAGCTTGTCGTAGCCGAGGCATTCCCACCAAAAAAGCTTCTCTGTTGCTAATGAAACCTTCCTTGTACTCAAATCGATCGCCGTTGTACCACTGGACATCGTACAGGCCTGGGACTAGGACTTTTCTCGTCCATTTCCAGAAAGTAGGTGGACTATTCACCTTGCGGGGAAAAGAATTACAATGGTCAGTAATTTGATTTATTTGAGATTAACCCGATCGAGGACAGTCCTTAACCTGAAGATTACTGTGCATAAACTGGCTTGAGCATTGAACATCATAGGGACATTTTTTAATAAGAGTTCTTAAGACGTAAATTTCCCTTCTAGGGAAGTTCATGTGGATTTTGAGTGCTTATAAAACATATTTTTCTGGTTCATTAGAGGCGTCTCCTTGGTCATGGACAAAAGCTTTAAGTTGAATGCAGCGAAGGAATTTTTCCACGTCGTGTTTGACCAAAAACTCATCGGTTTGCTTAGCCATAGGAACAAAATTTAATATAATTGCTAATTGCCAAAAAAAAGGTGAAAATGTCTTCTTGTGCTTTGTCATGGTGTTATCGGAATGGCGACTAGAATTGACAAGCAACACGTTAAATGATGAAAACAGAAAGTGGTAACTACAGCGTTGTGACTCTGAAGTAACGAAACGCTTGTAACTTGAGGACCCATTAACTGTTCTAATATTTGCGGTTGATCTGCTGGAAGTAGTTGAGCAAATTCGAATTTGAAGTCCTTGAGTTTTAGCGCGAATGGACTGTACTAAGACGCACCGAAATATTTGTTTGTCTTCTGCACGAAGGCCTAACGTCAGCGCTCAAATCTCTTTGCAGTGGTCAAATTACCTTATTAACCCGTTTGATAAAACCATATTAGTTTTCACTCCCTCACCGACAAAGCACTACAGTTCTTTAGAAACTAACGCCCTTATAAGGCCGGACGGGTTGAAGCGAATGTCCTGAGTTGCTGGATGGCAACAACAATGACAAACAACTGTTCTGCAAGTTGGACGCACTTATGGGTTTAGCGGTGACAAGAAGAGTTGAAAGTGATTAGAAGCGATCTTTACGAAATATTTTACTTGCTTATTATTTGAAAGTTTTACATTTGTAAGTTTCTAAGCGGTAAATGTCACTGGGGTTTATAAAATAACGAAAACAGCGACATGTTCTTCGTAATGTGAGACAAAAACAAACCAAATTTACCAGACAGCGAATGTATTACCTTATCAAATCCGCCAAACAGATTTTCTAGCTCTGCAGTCAGCGTAAACCTGGTAGACTTTCTATTTCCATAGCACACCACCATAAGTAAAGCGATAAAAATAAAGAAAAAAGCCATCTCCATGATAGTCCTGAACATCTCTAGCACCTTCGTCTGGAATTCGCGCGCTTTTCTCAGCGCCTCTCCCGCAGGTGGCGCCACATCACTGTCTTTCCCGCCACTTCTCGACACAGACGATCCGACCACTGACTCCTGCTCTGGGGGCTTTTTGATCAGAAGTGACAGCATTGAAGCAATCACAACAACTTTGATGGGTTGTGTGACGATGACGTCTTGAAAGAATGACACCATGATTGAAGTGAGCCACTGGTTTGATGTCTCCGCGCCCCACATCATGCTGTAAAAGACAGTGAAAGTGGCGGCTGCCAATGAAGTGAGGATACACAGTATCCAGCCTACGTACACAAAAAAATGTGGGAGGCATCCGGGTACTTTCTGGTTGGCTAATCGCGCTTCTTCGGGAAGCGGGTGCTTAATGTTCTTAAAGATTGTCACCACCAAGACATTTACCGGAATAGCGATGATGCTGCTTTGGATTCCGATTTTAATTTGTCTCCAGCTTAATTTGATCGGTCCTATCTGGAAAGTGTCTTCTGGTGCTTTGTTAAATTGATAAAACATAGCGTTCGTTATCAGAGTGGCGAACAGAATTGACAAACAACACGTTAAACGCTGACAGCGAGTGAATGTGTTATGCGGGGGCCTGGTGAACACTGATAGCCACAAATGACCATCACCCAGACTCCGCGCGGTCCTGGAGTAAAACAGGTTTTTAAATCCCGCGAGTTCTTTTTTAGCAGCAGCCTTTATTTCTACTTCTATCTGTCCATTTTCTTTTTCAACAGCAAGCCATCGGTTACCAAGAAAATGCCATTTCTCTCCACTTTGCACATCTACAATCTGCACCTGTGAAAAGAACCAAGCTGGACTCTTCCCACTGTTATCGTGCCAAATTTTTATTTTAACCAAGTCGCCCAGCGATTCAGGCACAGACAGTGTGAAGTTGTTGATACTCCCACGAGCAAAGAATATCTTATTTAGTTCCGGATCTGACAGGGGTAGGGTCGGAGTCACGCCTTGCTCGCCGTAGATAATCAATCCGATGTTAGCTGTTGTTCCGTAACCTTTCCACATTCCAGTCTGAATAGAGATTTCATACACGTAGCCTTCTTCGGTGTTTTCGGACAGGTACACATTAGCCACGACCTGAAAACAAAACAAGTCAATTTTTACGACGCAATATGCACGCTTACTTCTGATTTCCATATCATATAAGGTAAACAGAAAGCATTGCTTTCAGCCGAGAGAAAATTATTTTCTCTTGTTTCAACCCGACTGTAGTTAGTTCTTCCCTAAACCTCAGTAGTATGTCAGTTTCCCTGATAATTTATTTTACCCAATTATTGATATGAATATCGAGAGATGACTATGGCGTGATCAAGTGCCTTGCCTAAGGGAATAATTAACACAAAAGCAAAAGAGCTCGAAACAGAAAAGAATCACTCTCTAACTTAAACGAAACCGGTTTATCAGTAGTCTTTTGCTGTGCTGCTGTTTATTATGCTGTATAAGATGATTCTTACTTTTAATTTGTTAATGAATTGCTACTGTGACCATTCAGGTCAAAGGAAATGAAGAGAGCACTTTCTTTTAGTGTTACTTATCCCGGTTTACACGGCTCGATATAGCTAAATGTTGAAAGAAATATTTGACACCAAAATTATTGAACAGTATGTGATGATCATTTCCTTTATTCTCATTACCTGTAAGTTTAATCAAGTAGTGATATTGTAAGGAGAAATAAGATGCTGATCACTACTGGGTTTAAAAGAGTTAAACGATTTATTTTCTAGTTAGAACTTTATAGCTGCGACTTAGGACCTACCTTCATTTCGTCCTTCTTGTCTGCCTTCCTAGCAAACACCAAGCCAATTATGTACAGTCCAAATATGGAACAAACAGTGGCCAACACCACAAAGTTCCCAGACTCGGCCAGGTTGCCAAACGCGGCCCAGACCTTGTCGAAATCAATAGGGTTTGGTGCGACAAAGAAATCTCCACCAAATGCGGACAGATGGGTGCAGAGGCAATGAAGACTGCCGGCTACAGTCTTTGGTCCAACCTGGAGAAATGCATAGTGAAACAAGTCAGGGCAGTATTTTGTTTTTGTTTCTTTGTGTTGTTGTTATTGTTGTTTTCTTGGCTGTTTGTGGTAGTTCATACGATGAGAAGGCTGATATAATATTACTGTTTACTGACAACAAAACATTCTACTTTAACAGAACGCGCGAGTCGAGAAAAGTGTCATGATGATACTATTTCCCCATCTATACTGACGTTTCTTCTCTTCTGATGATTTTTATTTATCTTTATTGCTTCAAGAGAATCATGTCTTCTGCTTTCTATTAACAGAGCGTCAACAAAAGTGACATAATTTCCCCAACTACAACTGCATGAGATAAACTATCAATGGAGTTAGCAATCGAGTTACGAACCGAGTGAGGAACCGAGGTTCACAACTCGGTTCCTAACTCGAAAGAGAGGTATCCTCCTTTTTTCAGGCTTTCTTTTCGCAACTGCTCAAATAGTGTTCACCACTGCGATGGTCTTTCATCTGCAATTCAAATATATAATATTCATCTTATTTACTTTCAGACAAAAATTGATTACCTTACAGCCATCGTCTGTCCAAGCTTGCTTCTTCTCAGACCAATACAAACACTTTGTCACAGTGGTTGACAATGTATAATTCACGTCAGTACTCTCGTTATACTGCGGAATAACCATCTTAGGCGTTGGGGGAGGGGTGGTTGGGGGATCTTTGACACCGATGCAAGCCCGCTTCTGTCTGCCCCCGTGACTCTCGCACCCTCGTCTCACGCGTCGCGCGTCTATCTCCCCCTCCCCCTCCGGGGGTGTGGGATCGTCGTTTTCGGGTTCAGGATACCTGATACCAATATAGTGCACACCGATGTGCCCAGTAACAGCGCTGCTTACGGCAATCACATAAGCTTCCGAGCTGCAATTCAAGCCGGTTTCAGTATCGTTGCAGTAGTCGATGTCAGGGATGATAGCAGTAAAGCTGTGCTTATCCACCGTAGGGCGTGTTTTGTAGCTGACGTACACCTCCAGAGATTTGCCCTCTTCCGGTTTGACTTCAACAAAAATCAATGCGCTTTTTGACGGAACCACCACTTGATGGTACCTAATAACAACAAAATTTTCAAACATACTTCTCTTTTTTAAGACAGTTCCCTTGTTAACGGTAACTAGGGGCCCGATAACTCAAATGAGTAAAGTGCTCACAGGTACATAGTTAAAAACATTTAGTTATAGATCCCCCTGAAAAACGCAGCGCAAATGTATTCCGTAAAGAAATTATCATCTTTTGTGAAAATACCAACCTTATGTTGTTTGATCCGTCGCTGGGTTTAGCAAAAAACACAGGTGTCGTCGTGTTGGCTTTCTCTTCGCTTTCCTTCTTCTGAGGCAAGAACAGTTCCACTGGTTTCGAAAGTCCTGAAACGTCAATGGCACTCCCGTTTGCGGTTTTCAAAGAAAAGTCGATGACTGAAGACTTGATGCCTTTGGACGATGCGTCCCAAGTGTAAGGGTTGTCCTTAAACTTGAGCATCTACAAAGAGTAAAGAGAAGGAGGGTCTTCATTGGGTAAAAGTCATAAATGAGACAACGCTAAACCCGTTTTAAATGGTTTAATTGCCAATAAACATACTAAGAGTTACTAACCATTACGTTTACGACTTTTTTGAATCAACAGATAAAACCCCAAAGTTTGACAAGTCAATAAACAGCTACAGAGAAGGACGCTTCCCTTAGGCATCATAGTGAGACAATACAGGGGCTTACTGTGCCTAGGCTCTTACCTGAGAATCAACTGAAGGAAGATTGCCAGCCTCGTCACCAAATAGGGTATCAGCTGAAGGTAACGCGACGCCCCCGTCCCCCTCCCCGTCGCTCAGCTTTTTGTTGCCAATCTTTGATGGCACCTGTCTATCCAGCATCATGGCTAGGGACTTGGTTTTAAACACGCTTGGCTTTTCACCGACAGTTTTCGTACCCAGAAGACTTGATCCTACCTTGTCCATTAACTTGAGAGTCTTTTCAGCTACATTTTTGCTCTGAAAGTGACAAGTGAATAAAACTTAATTGAAAGACCCAGATTCGGAAATAACGAGTATGGACCTTAAGGGGGACCGACATGTCCCGGGGATTGTAACCTTTGGAAGTGAAAATGGAGTAATAATACAGAGTCAATCTAGAACACCAAGGGAAAGAAATCAACCGAATTCCTGAAGGGAAGAAATCATGATCTGTTTTAGCGCATTTTGGACATGAAAAAGGCAGAACTTAAAAAATGTTAGGAAAGCCTTTCCTTTCCAAACCATTCCGATTCTTTCTTACCACGGGACAACACTCAAAACGCCAGCTCTGGAATCTCTTTACAGCGGCCAAAAATACATTAACGATTCAGTCCATCTATGGCCATAGAAACAAGTGGAATATTATTTTTAGATTTCTGTTAAGGCTATCCCAATAAAATGTTTCGCTTCCTATCGCCCCGTCTCTTGTGATGGTGGGTCGGTCGCTCGGGCAAAAAAAAGAAGAAGAATGAACACTTGAAGGGGTCTGGGTTCCAGAGAAGGCCGGGCTGCTAAGTAAGAAAGCCTGGTTACAAAGTCAACTCGAAAACGTGGTGTTTTCGTTCGTTATTCGTAGTGTCGATGTAAATTAAAGACAAGGACATCACATCATACCAATTGTTGTTAAAAAAAAAACAAGATAATGTGCTCGTAAATTAAAGTATTTGCTTCTTTGACTAGTGAATCTGGAATTTTTTTTATTTATTTTTTTATTTTTTTTTTTTTACTTTTCGAAAAAATGGGTCGGTCGGGCGATGGGAAAGGAAACATTTTTTTCGGGATGGCCTAATGGCAAAACCGTTTTGCCTTCTGAACTTTTGAAATGACACAAGATCCCTTGAAACTTCCCCTTCAAGTAACAAGAACGTTTAATCCGGCTGTCGGCTCAAGCCACAGATTTAAAAACGAGTGTTTCCTAATGCACGTTAAAGAACAAATTTGCGCCAACCAAAAGATAGCAAAAGTTGAGTTTGATTGCAGACTAAAACTTTCAGGATGTTGATTCTCGAAAAAGTTTATGGTCGCAATGAATGAAAAGCCCTGTCCTGGAATTTGTAATATAAAACTGTATCTGGACAATTTCCACTTTAAGGTAGCTGTTACATGCTGCAACGAAGGAGTAACCTAATGATATCAACGCTCAAATGATATTGCCAAAGAGTGAAAAGTGTATTCACAAATAACAGTACTTTTCCTTTGGATTTTTCCTTCTCCTTCTCCGCTTCCTCCTCATCGTCTTCGTTCCCAGACTCCTCCTTGTCTTCCGCTTTAGCTCCAGTTGAAGCTGCAGTTATGACGTTTGAGATACCATGTAGTAAACTGGCGCCGACGCCTTGTAAAACTTCGGGATCGGCAGCGCCGGACTTCATTTGAGATGACACAAAGTCAGCAGTACCTTCTAGGAGATTTACTGCGTTTTCCTGCGTAACAAGAAAAAACGAAATTGTCAGCTGGATACACGAATAACACGGGTTAAAAAATCCATCTGACTGGATAATTGAAATGAATGACGCGCTTATTAATTGAGAGACGGTTGACTAACTGACTGACTGACTGACTGACTGACTGACCTAATAAATGATTGACTGAATATGTGCCGGATTGACCAACTGACTAATGACTGAATGACTGACTGATTGACAGCCGGACTAACTGATTGTCTTTATAATTTAATCAACAATTCTTACTTGCGAATTTTGAGATATTTCGTCCCCTTGTTCCGTTGCTAAAGCGACCACTGCTGCCATTTGTGAAACTTGTTCAATGCTGGTCACTTTGACGTTGGCCATCTGGTTAATGATCGTGTCTTTCAGCTGCAAACAAAAACAGAATACAGCGTCAGCCCGTCACAGTCTCAAAATTAAATTAACAAACATCCAGGACACCCTCGCTGATCCTGATCGCACTTCGGAACTCATCTCAAGTGGCAGGTTACTCGTCCTCCCTTGCGCGCACGTCATGAATTCATCTTGAACCAGCTGAGCACAACAATGAGAAACCTTTTCCCGTATTTTACAAGTTATTTTAAACACATGGCTCTTAGATGCCGGTGTAAATGTTCTTAAGGAAACGTTTACGCCCGGGTTTAGTTACGTTCTTCAATAGTCACTAAAAAGTTGTAGTTTAAAATGAAAACTGGAATGAAACGTCAGACGCCTCTTGGGAATAAAGGATAGCAACAATTTCACATTCTATCGTCACTAATAACTCAACAAAATGAATTCACTTTTATGGTAAACGGTGCCTGAATTGAGATTTTTTAAAAGACAAAACTCACCTGACTGACGGGTTTTTAAATTTTTAAACACATTCAAATTGCTTCAGTTAAACAAATTCAGCTAGCATTCAACTTAAGTACACTTTGGTATAAAGTGTTTTAACGTAATATATTTTTAAATATTTTGACAATATTTTTGCAGTCCTTTGATGTGGATGCAGAATGCAGCCCGTTTGTGTCATTTCGACCATATTGAATTATTATTGAAAAGGGACCTGTCCAGCACACACGACAAGTATGGACCGAAGTATGGATAACAAAGAAAACCACACGTTTACATTGACAAACACAGAAGGATTTAAAACCGATACAAAATAAGAAATGTAGCCTACAACGAAATCTTAATGTTATTTACATGTCTTCGTTTCCATTGCTGTTCTATGTTGTTGTTGTTCCCGTTCTTCCTGTTGTTGGCGTTGTTGCCAATGCAATTTGTTGTTTGTCGTATGGGTGAAACAAATGAAATAAAAAAAACACAGTACATATGCGATTTAATGCCACAAAATAAAAACCTGTACAATGGCTCGCAATTGGTTTTAATGGTGGCAAGAATTAAGGGTCAAAAAGTACAAATAGCACACACCCCAAAAATACGTTGACACTATTTATTTTAACGAAACATATTATTAATTCACATCTCAATCACGTCATGACTATTATCACAACATGACAAATAAGTACAACCAAAAGATGGACAAATAAAGAAATATATGAAGGAAAATAAATTAAAGGTAGCGCATGTGTGAGAATGTGCCTCGTCGTGATATGTACTTACGTTAAGGACCGTCGACTTGGTGACCTTAAACTTTGAGCGCAAATCATTTCTAACCACATCAATCTGTGAGTCAAAAGCATGCACAACATGGTCGAAAATGATCGATAATTACTCGTGACTGATCGTGACAGTGCTCGATCCGTGCTGAGTGGTGATTCGTGCCATCACGTGACGTTTCGTGGCTATCCGTGTAACACGTGCGCAGTAGTGCAGTACCACATGATAAATATGTTCGATTAAGCTAAAGTTAAAATCGATTTTAATTTTACTTAGTTTTATTTCTACTTTTGCCTACAGGAATTAATTTGTTGTTGTTGCTGTTGTTGTAATTGTTGTTGTGCGTCTTTGTGTATGTCATCTTTTGGCCGTATTAGGGTTTTACAGCCCTTTAAAGCTTTACACCTTGTTTAAAAACGTTCCAGTATCAGAGCCAATAGACGAGCCTATTAATGTTGATTGTTTTCTTGTTTCTTTAATTAGTTTACTTTGCTTTCTTTGAGTCTCATCTCCTTGCAATTCGTTTACCACTTTAGTTTGCACGCCTCGAGCGTCCTTAGTTGGGGAAAATACACCCAGCAACAAACTACGAAATCACCGGCGAAACGTAACAATCCAGCACAAAACTTTGCAAAAATCACTTGCCAAGAAGACCAGTTTACAATATAAGCAAAGAGTAGATGTTAGTAGGCTCAGTTAATACATTAGTAAAAAAAAAACAGAAGTTTAAATGTGCGTTTGTTAGATGGAAAGGCTGATAGCTAGTTTATAAAAATCACTTGCCAAGAGGACCAGTGACGGAGGAGTTCACCAGGAGACCGACTGGCGCTTGGTGTCGAGGACAAGATAGCAAATGGTGGGTTTACAACAGCTAAGGTTGTTTCATTAGTTATTAATTAATATAAGTAAAGAGTAGATATAAGTAGGTTCAGTTAATACATTAGTAAAAAAACAGAAGTTAAAATGTGCGTTTGTTAGATGGAAAGGCAGATAGCTAGTTTATAAAAATCACTTGCCAAGAGGACCAGTGACGGAGGAGTTCACCAGGAGACCGACTGGCGCTTGGTGTCGAGGACAAGATAGCAACTGAAGTTCACAACAACTAAGGTTGTTTAATTAGTTATTAATTAATATAAGCAAAGACTAGATATTAGTAGGTTCAGTTAATACATTAAGTAAAAAAACTGAAGTTAAAATGTGCGTTTGTTCGATGGAAAGGCTATTAGCTAGTTTGGGAACAATCAGTGAACATGTGTGTATTATTAAGCACAAATGAATTGGGGTAATAGCGAGAACTTACTTAAAGAATTAGTGACAGTGGTTAATCAGTTCGAACATATGATTGAAGGTCAAGATTCAACCTCAACGCTTACAACAAATTGACGTGAAATAATTGGAAACCAGACGAACTGGGAAAACACAAGCAGCCCACTTTTATTGTCAACCGTGGAAAAGAAAAGAAATTAGATTGCAACCAGAGTGTCACTGGGAAGAGTGATGAAATTTGACAAAAAACCAGCTGTGTGGGGAAGAAGAATGAGAATATCAGGAGAAAAACCCATGAAAGTTGTCAGCTGGATTGTGGCCGCATGTAGAGTAATTTGTATGAACTTCACAGGAGGGATATTTGGGAAGCTGTGGAGGTAAATCTTGATGTCGATGACATACGATAATTGCCGACCATGTCGATGTATCGGTGTTCCTTTAATGACTGAAACAATGGTAAACTTAAGCTAAAGCGAGTGCTAAGAAAACGTGCTTGTGAACAATGCAGTCTAGATTTTACGTGTTTACGAGAGAAGAAGATTTGCAGTTATCTTGTTTTATTTATTTTATTGCTTTTTTTTTTTACTTTTATCAGTAACGTTACAGAAATTGCCTTATTTATTTTTATTCTATTTCTCCAATCGGACTATGCTAAAAACCCAAAACAAACCGATCGCGGACATTCATTTGATTGTTATTACATAAGAGAAAAATTGTATTAGTCGCAACATTGAGAGTGAGCAACATACAAAGGGAAGTGGCCCCTCTCTTGCAGAAGTCGCGTGCTCGTTTTACCCGGAGAAGGAATAAAAATTCACCCAGTACAGTCTCCTCTCCATAAAGAAAACATGTCCTCGCCCTATCAATGACAGCTTTGTTTCCAAGTTTCACAATGTCCGGAAACAAGTAAGCCGATAAGCATTAACAGATATTTTAATGGTATTTGTGAAAAGCAAAACAACATTCAACAATGCAAACCTATCTTGATGTAAAAATGTAGTGCAAAGTTAAAACTCTGTTTTGTGAATTCTTAAAAAAATGGACGTTCAGGGTGCGTTTTTTTGGGAGAATCCAGAAACGGATTTGTGATCTCAGATCACTCGGATCATGGCGCATCAAAGGAATCGACGAATCCTTGTCCAGAGTGGATTCGTCGGTTCCTTTGATGCACCATGATCCGAATGATCTGAGATCACAAATCCGTTAAATATTTTGGATTCTCCCAAAAAACGAACCCAAAGAGAGCAATGATGCCGGGACGCTACGAGTGGCTACTGGAAAGAACTCCTTTATTTATCTAATGCGTGTTTTGAGAGCATTACATCAAGCGACAAGCGTGAAGACAAACATTTTTGTATCTCCCACCGAGTAACAAAAAGTTGCTATTTAAGAGAAACTACTACTTCCAGTAGCGACTAAAACGTCCAAGGCGTCAAAGTTCTGTGACGTTGTTTGTGGTCCCTGATGATAACAAAAATAAGAAGGTAATCACCGATTTCTTGTCGCCTGAGTCCATATTCCCCTCGCTCTTATCCACCATGGAGAGCACCGCATACGCCATCTGAGCCGCTTTGCCTACATCACCTGACTGCAGAAGATTACCCAGGGGGCTTTTCTCTCCACTAGCCATGTTCATCAATGTTCCAGTTACATCTTTATCCGACATTGCTTCTACCTACAGTAAAAAAAGAAAGGTTTCATACGTCTTCCATTTTATCTCAAGAGAACAAATGCTTCTGGCATTACTGATCAAGCCTGTTCCCGGATGCGCCGAAAAAAGATGTGAGAGACTACAGTCTGAAGACCCAAAACAAGCCACATAAGCTTCGCTAGTAAATCAAAATAATAGGCCTGTCTTCCCAGTCAATGGATGTTGCTGGGAGTAAGTTGATGTTGATTACATACCGTAACAGTCAATAATTTCATCCAAGCGGCACCGAGCGAGTCGATGATCTGAATTTCTAGTCCAATGATGTAACCATGCGTTGGATTCCCAAGAGGCAGTCTGGTCGTCGCTTTAGGTGAGCTTCCTTTCTGGATTACAAAACCGCCCGTGTTTGTATGATACCTGAGTGATAATAAAAAAAAGGAAGAGCTCTTAAAACATGTAACAAAAAATGTATAATACACTTCGAAAGCTATCAAATATTGCTCGGCTTGACAATGACACAATATCATAAATGACACGTAACAGGACAAAATTAAGGATTTTACCACATCAAAGTTGTACCAAAATATTTTCTTGTCTGTGATTGATAAAACTATATTACATGACACTTTATCCCCCAACTAAAACTAATAAGATATTCTTTACGTGATATACCACAATTTTAAAATTTTGAATTGCTTCAACGCCAAGAGAGACAACGTTTGAAAATTTCAAGAAGACTGACAGCTTTCAGACCACACCAATAAGGGGTTGTCGCATAATAAGATAAGATAAGATAAGATAAGATAAGATAAGATAAGATAAGATAAGATAAGATAAGATAAGATAAGATAAGATAAGATAAGATAATACTTTATTGAACACTCCCCAGAGGGGGTTTTCGGTGATCAATACAACATGTTTAAAATGAAACATAATGCCGGTTTAACAATGCCATTTCGCGACATTTTTTATTGCTACTGTTGTCCGTTTATTGAGTAAAAGTCGGTTTAATGCTCTACGCAGTTTCCTTATTATTCAGCACTGTAGGCTTGTTTCCATCCTATCTTCAAGCAGTTCTAGCCTTTTAGGCCTAGTTACTCTCATTATGCGACCGAGGCTAATTTATTATGAAAATTGTGTCTGTTTCAAGCTGCGGGAGCGGGAAAATTTTTTGGCATAATTACGAGCATAGTAGCAACAAGTCGAGCATAATTTGGAGCACGATAGTTTATTTTTGAAGGTGACGCCGACAAGCATAACACTTAATTTTAGGGTGCATTCCATTTGTCAGAACTGGCGGATCAGACCGGTCTGTTTGTAAATTGAATTCGCCAATTCTGAAAGGTTGGCTCTACAAATTCTTCAAAACAGCACATCCTTAGGGAATGGTATGTTCCATTTTCAAAGAATCTGAAGATTGGTGCATTCAGTTTGGGAACCAGCTGATCTGGTTGGCCAGTTCTGACTAATGGAAAGCGCCCTTAAAATCATATTCGACAAACTTCTCGAAAACATCACCGGAAACAACAACACCGCAGCTGTATAAGAATGTTTTCTACATACAACACTATGACAAACATTTTGGTGAGAACCTAAAAAACACTTACCTGAACTCATACTTGAGTGGTAAATCCTCATCATACCAACCTTGACAGGAAATTGTGAACTCAGTTGTGACTGCATACCCCATCTCAGGGGTTACAGAGCAGCCACCCGTGTGATCTGGGGATGGAGGCGAGTTGGTCTTAAACATAATCTCACTTTCCTCCACTGTGTCACCATCCAGGTACAGAGATGCCCTCAGCTTGTACACCGAGTCATCTTCCAACGAATTGTCCCAATCATTTAATTTGCCTGTAATAAATTATAATAAAAAAAGCTATACACACGATATTTTTTGTGTATATAGCTCATTAAGCTCAGTTAGTACATGAATGTGTACCTGTTTACCTTGCTCCCAGTTATCGAACCGATTCTTGCTACGTACATCATCCGAACATAAAGCCTTCTCTTGGCATTATGCTAATATTTGATCTAAAACTCGTGAAATACTCTTCCGTCAAGTTCGTGAAACTACTCAGAATAAGGTGCGCGATTACACTGAGAAGGTTCTGAATCCTAGACACAAACCAAAAATAAGTAATTAAATGCCCATAAAACCTGCCTTTAAAGACCAGAGTTGGACTGTCCAAGTCTGTGAGTATCCTATTTTCCAAGTCGTTTACTTGAAACCACGTTTCGTTAACAGGCCCCACAGCGAGCCTGTACAGGGTCCAATTATAGCGCTGAGCAGCTCTGCAGGAGAGACCAATGCAAGTGGACTCTATAGCCATCTTCTTATTACCAGTTACTTTGTCACCGCAGTTGATTTTGCATCTGTTGACAAGAAATGCACACAATCATTTTGCTTTGATCATTTACTCCTTCCATTGTTATTATCATCATGATTATGATTCATTATGATGATGATGATGATGATGATTATGATTATGATTATGATTATGATTATGATTATGATTATACCCAGTTTAGACCAAAATAATAGAAAACTTGACCTCCTTTCATAACAACCAAACAGAAGTGACCAGAAGTTAGTTCATTAATTGATATTGGTTACCACAGACAAGTAACGTTCTAAATCCTATCATATTTACATAAATACTTGCTTATGGCTATCAAACGTAGAAAATTTTTTCTCACTTGTCTCACCTTATAGAAAAAGCAATGGACGAGTCCACTTTCAGTGTATGATTAGCAGCAGAAGTTTGGTTTTCTTTCTCAACAATCAGCTTAAACACATACGTGTTTTTGGAGACCATCCTGTTTATTTCAATCTCCAGAATAGGCTCCGTTGTGTTCATCCTTCCGACACCATATCCAAAGCATCCTCCAAGAACCTTCTCCCTTCCGAGCGGAGTGTCGATCGGAAGTGCCTGTAAGTTCGAGAAATCTTCGTCTTCTCTTCGGCACAGCCATGTAAAGACCATCCCTTGGTCCTTTGCGGCGGGATCGTGAGGGTCATAAGAGTCTGTCGCATCTAGTACAACATTTCCTGTTCCCTTCACCACCTTGTGAACACCACGTATCGTAGCAACAAGATCAGGTAACACAACCTGGAGAAAGCCATAATCGTAACCGATGGCCCCCTCCTCTTTTGTCATCTCCGCGATCAGTCGTATGAAATACAAACCAACAGAGAGCGTCTTTGGTTTAATCGTGAGGTTGAGGGAAGCAACAGCTAGGGTCTGACTCATTGTGAACGCCCCGTTTAAATCTTCTACTTCATTACTTTCCCAGGTGAGCAGCATTGACTTGGAAGTGTTGCAACGGGGTGTGACCTCTCCAACGACAACAAACATATCAACTGTTGTTATCTTTGTAGCGTTGGTGTACGTTTTGTTGAGGTGAATGTGCACATCAGGAGGGCGACATTGATGATCCACTGTAAAAAAGGAAAACTGATTTAACTTTTTGGGAATAAAAAATACATAGAAAACAACTACTTTAGTAGGTTTATATTTCGATATATGTTTACAATTGCAATTTAGAATTGCAACTTTCATTCACACAACAGAAAAATACTACTCGATAGTGTTTGGAATTATGGCCACACAGAATTTCATCCACAGACTTGAATAACAACATAACAACAAGGCACTCGTAGGTCTTGCTTTACAGCACCATACAGCAAAGTATTGCTTAGTAGCTATCATTTGAATGGTCACACTTCAGGATTTTATCCACAGACTCAAAAGTTTTGAACAACCTTGTAGAGGATATCAAAAAGCTCTACAGGAAAGTACCACTCAGTAGCTTTCATTTGCACAGTCACACTTTAAGATTTCATCCACAGACTCAAAAATTTAGAACAGCCTTGTACAGCATAATAAACATAGTGTGAATATTGTTGATCGTGACTCAAAGCTGTACGCTTCACTTATTTTTGAGGCACAGGCAAGGGTCTTTTGAAGCATTAATCTCATCCGTTGGATGGCTGCAAAGCCTCAATACTTACAAGAGTATTGCAGTTTGATGAAGTGTTGGTCAAACAAACCCACTTTACTTTGTACGTAACTTGTGAGAGCAGCAGTGATGTCGTGAACACTCGCTTCAATGCAGTAAATCTTAACTTCTGCAGACAATTTGGCTTCAGCTCCTTGCGTCTGGGGACTAAAGACGTACGTGGATTAAGGATTTTGAAGGGGCAAAAATAGAGTCGTGTTCACTTATTCTAAGGGAAAGGGGTAAGAAATACTGGACAGCGAATGGAACAAAAACTTTTTCTGGCGCTGAGGTTTTGACCGAGAAATTAGAGTAGTGGGCTCTGAAACAAATTGGGCTAAAAAATAGAATCATCCACCCTCTACCCTCACTGCAAGCCCCCTTTCCATACTCTCCAAATTGTGCAAAACAGCTCCTATTGCCTTTGGACGCATCGTTTGGTATCACTGCAGGTCATCGTGCTTTAATGGTCGTCTTTGATTGCATCTGCTTAAGAAAATGCTTACAAGCGAAATACCCAATTTGTGAACCGAAATGGCAGGGAACTATATATTGATTTGTAAGAAATGACTTAGGCCAATTCGAGAATCAGCAATTAGCCAAATCGGAAAACAACGTACGAAATGGACCAATTGGAGCCCACTAGAAAACAACTGTTTGACAATAAAATAGTTCACGAGAATTTGTGAGCCATTAGCAGCATATAGCGATTGTATATAGATGAAAAATCTCGTGTTATCGAGTTTTAAATTTCTTACTCGGACAGTCTTTCGGTACGTGAACCTTATGAAGGAGATGATGACAAGTCAAAGAGATCGTCTGCAAGGGAAACTCTAAATTTCTGTTGGTATAACTAACGTTGTCACTCATTGAGCCTGTAACCGCGAATTTATATTGAATCCCCTTGAAGGGGAGAGAGACTTTGGAGGGATTGGGGCAACATTAAAGCTAAATGACTGGATTACTAATAAACGAACATACATGAACCGTAGCAGCTTTGCTGATAGGAATCCAGGGGTGGTTTCCAGAGCAAATGTACTCTGAAATGAAATTGAAATAAAACAATATAGAAGCAACGATCTTTAATTTTTGCGCGAGCGGAGATGTAACGCAAAAAATACTATCCTCCAGTTTGGTATCAACTTAACAGTACAACGATATTTCTCCGAGGAAATGGCCTGTTCCCAGAGGAAAACAGTCACACAACAACGAGGCTATTGAACAGACCATGCCCAAGGATAAAAATCCGTCAAAGATACTTTTAAAGCCAAATAAAGGTCATTGTGTTTGCCATCCGTTTATCCTTGAATCGCACGTAGGATGTTGACTGGATGCTATTTTTTTTCTGTTTTAATTTCCGCGATCACTTTCCACAACTACGTAGTAAATAGACCCTCTTGTCTGCACCAGTCGCAAAACGCCCTCCCATCTTGAACGTTTTAATTGTGTTTCATGGCCTTGAAACGACTTTAGCTGAAAACCTGGAGATAACAAAAGTTTGAGGAATATCACATAATTTGTCTTCGTTTTAGTTGGGACAAATTGCATCACGTGACGCCATTTGACCAATGGGTGGCGAGCGAAAGTATTGGAAGGCCAATAAAAAGTCAAGTAATTTGCTTAATGTTTATGTAAATTCTCATATACTACGTAAAATAGGAATTAACATTCATGACAATTTGCTCACATACACTTCAAATCTAGGCCTGCGTCCTCCTTATATTTCCCGAATTTCCTCGCCCTTCCCATCATTTCACACGCTCTTACCACATAGGTGACGTCTTCAGCCACATCCTGGTACTCCGGGCTCTCGCTATCCAGATAAGTTGTTGTGCAAGTATATTCTGCTAACATGAGCCAGACCACAAAATAATAACCTACCAAACAAAACAAAACCATGATTGTTAAGGCAAACTACAATCAATCTCTACCAGTCGTTTCATAAAATATTTATCTATTTTATGATAAAGTTACATGAATTATCGTTTTAAAACAGCACCCAATGAACATACACCTTACAGCTTTCATTTTTCACATTGCACTACAAGATTCTTCATTATAGCGCGATTTTTCCAATTGCTACTGAAATAGTCTCCCTGCCACCCCACTTACAGTCAAAAGAATTCTTTTGCCTTTCCTGTTTACTAGGGAATAATCTAGTTGCACCCGATGGGAAAAAGGTTTGTGAAGGTCATTTGTTTCCCGCACTTTAACAAAATGTTTCGTTGGTCAGCTCTAAAACGAAGTCACTATACCTGTTGGGTCGGAATTTTGAAACGGGTTCTTTTCCTAACAAACTAGGAGGTAGGGTAACTACGATTACCCTACCTCCTTGTAAAGAAGCCCATAAATTCACCAATCATAATCAACACGTTTTGTTTTGGAACGTCTTTTCTCAGCTAAGACAGCTGGGAGTTGGAAAAAAGAGCATCCATCATTCATGTCTGATCTTAACAAAATGTTATAATGTTAAAAAATGTTATCATATTTTCCGCCAATTATGACGTCATTTACTTTGAATGCAAGGAACATTTTACTGTTTTAATGGCTGCAACTAACCAAAGCATTTGCCATACATTGCTTCATTTAATTTGCATGCGTTACATACTACGCTGTAATTACATACGCCACTTATCCTGCCTCAATGCATTACTTACTGATAATATTACCCTACTGACAGACAGAACTTATTACACTACTATATCATCATAAAACAGAGAACGAAAAAAAACGCACACAAAAGGAGACGGTAGGAGCTGCGGAAAGATGAAAACGGAGTTACAGACTAAGATACTTGGGATTGCAATCAAAATTGCCAAGGAGCAACAAAGAAGTAAATAGAGAGATTTAGCTTCGCGTTTACGGCTAACACCAAACGGGAAACGTCAAGCCGCTGTTTGTTCTAAAATGCATAAACTTGTGTTCCTCGTACTCACTTCTCTCTTTTTCGTACTTGCTCGATAGCTGTCGGCGACTGGGTGGAGATAAGCTTCAACCGAAAAAGCTTCATTGTTTTTCATCAAAGAGAAAATTTCAGCCTGGCGTTTGCCGTTTGCCGTAAACGCCATGCTAAATCTCTCTAATATTAAAAAAACACGAAAATTTGAATCATTCTTAGCAGCTGGGCACAGAACCTTATGTAAAAACAGTGCGAAATGTACATGTTATTCGCATTTAATTAAGTGTCGTAACTGACCACAGATGTTGCCCATCCCAAATATGGTTTGTAAATTTAAACGCAACGTTGTCCTTTTGATTTGAATACATGTATAAAGAAATAATTAACGGTGGCTATGCATACAGGAAAATACAATGAGAAAATAAAGTGGTCGCTGCGGTTTACATTAGCATCAGTATCATGTGGTGAATTAGTCATGCTATCGTACCAGTCATTGCAAGGCTACTCTGAATAAAGCTAATTAAGGATTGCAACTTGTGGGGGTAATGAGGTTAATAGTGTATCAAACTGAAAAGAAATTACAACAGTGGAGGGAAAAGGAAACCTTTTTAAAAAGATTTCCCACATTTTTGGAAGAATGTATCTAATGGTTTCACCTCGATGTCATAAATCGATTTAAGATAGTTAAGATATCACAGAAACCCTTTTGGTTGACGTCCAGTTTCCTTTATTCTGCAAATCCATATCAAATGTCATTATTTCATGATTTATACGGAATTTTCTGGCTTAAAAGCCCTGTTAAAAAATCGCGGTAAACCCATATTCCACAATTTAGGAAAACAAGGACCTACACATGCAAAGTTCAATGTCAAGTATTGCCCAAGAAAAAATCCTTAGCAAAACTTACCTAAACAAAAACAATATGAAAGTGATGTCGACGGCTGAGGAGATAGACGTGTTTGTACTTTTTCTTGTGGTGCCAGCTTGGAGCGAAATATTGTTGTTGTTTTTTTTTAGTATTGCCAGTCGTCTGGATAAACAAAATTCTCTAATTTTCATTCCACAGAATCCAATTTCCACTTACCATGAATGAACGTTCCTTTGAAGATAAAAACCCTGATAATACACTTTCTTTCATTATACTTGATTGCTCATAAGACTAAAACAAACTGAAAAAAAATTCATTGATTTGACTCGAAATTTACTGAGTGGCATATAGAAATATATAGAAATATGTACAAAAATGACCCTGTTTTTATAGTCCCTTCTTCGCAACTTTTGTTACCTCCTTAAAGAGTAACTCGTATACAGTAAAACGTATACTACAAAATAGACCATGAAAGCGAACTAAAAACTTCAACAAGATAAAGTACTTTACGATGTTCTTCTCCAATCAATCGCATAACAAAATCCAGGCCTCCCCTAAATATACCCACCTGGTTCACAACCGAATAATTCCATCCTGAGTGCGAAGTTGTTATGCCTAAATGTTTCCATGATCATAATCGAAGATGCGACTGTGGGCAAAGGGACCTCATTTCGATGAATAGAACTGCCATCTTTGTTCCCCGTAAAAAACTGTAAATGCAGAAAAAAGGGTTTAATGTAGGGTTTTACGTAGCAAAGGAAGATTTCTATGAGCCTAAACTTGCCAAACTCAAATTTAAAGAAATGTGATGGCCTGTTTTTAAGAATGGCGATTAAATGAGAAAGCTGTAAAAATGTTCATTTATTTGCTCCTTAGCCTGATTTACATATACCCATACCACCTTTCAGTCTAACGTAAAAGGATTTTAACAAGTTGTTCTGAATAAGTCTTTCACATCAACAAAATGGAAGAAAACATATTTTCACGTCTTTTAAAATGGCGAGTGAAAAATACTATTTGTAAGGATAATTGACATTTACTTTTTAGTGTCGTTTTTCCAAAAATTATTTGCTGAGTAAACCGAGATTAACCTTGAAGAGCCTGGTAAAGATAACAATATAACAAGAATAATCTGCTTGCAGAAAAAACCACAATTGACAAAGTCTTAATGTGTGTGCGGTAAATTGCCCTGTTTGGTGGTAAATGTTCGACATGTAAACACTTACCAAACCGTTGTTCTGTTTATGTTAACTGGATATCGGTGATTTTGCTAAAATTCAATTAATTTAGGTAAAACAAAATTATTATTTAACTTTATCTAAAGCTATTAGTTGAAATGATTTAGTGAGAAATTCAAGCGTGTAAAAAGTTCGCCGTCAAGTCACGGCACGAGATAAGCCAGTTGATTTGCGTCCTGCATCACAGACAGAAATACCTTTTTTACCTTTATTGTGGTTATCTTAAAACTCAAAACATAAGTTTCCACAAAACCAAATGCTCCAGAAAAGCTAATTTCAGCTTCAAAAACGGCATCACTGGAATTTAAGATTCACCAAGGGTTTATCTCAATTTGAAATCTCAAGAACAAGATTGGCGGTAAATTTGAAGTTTGTCGAGATATTTCAACTCTTTTCAATGCGAAAAATACATTTGCATATTGTTGACGTTGAAACGCCTGGAAGTAAATCAATTTGAGGTAAAAGCAATTAAACCACATCCAAACAACCTAGACGAAACAAGGCAAAATTTCTTTGCCACACAACATTCACTGTGTTACTCTATTGAAGTCCTAGGACACAAAAAAGGCGCGCTTTTAATAAACGCGTCAAAAGGCGTTTTACTATACCTTTTGGATTTGAAAGTAATTACATGTGGTCTTTTTCTAACATTTGCTTCTGAAGCGGAATAAAAAGCGGGATATCCCTTTGAGGTACATTAAATATTAACGTCGATGTGTGGCTGTTGGATTTCCATTGTGTAAGGATGTAAAACAGCATTAAGTTCAACGTGTTTTAAAGTTTCTAATCAAAAATAGTACCATCTTGACTCAGATTTCAAACTAAAATTTTTAATCGCCACAATTATCTGGTGGAACGGAAGGTACAATGTTGTCCTGTTCGTAGATGGAAGTACCAACGGTTGTTAGATTGAATGATTTCATAATAAAACGAAAATCTTATGCAAATCCTTTAATTTCAGGCGGAACAAATGTGCTATAATTTGATTTACGACGAAGCGGATTTCGCCAACCAGATATTTAAAGGGCATTATCTTTAGGACTAAATTAGCTGTTGGTATGCAGGAGAAAATATATCATAAACACGAGCAACAAGGCATTAAATTAATATAGCCTTTCAGACGTATAACATAGTCGGCAAAGCAGTGGATAAACAAGCTGAAATCAGTATACGGTGTATCACCAGCCGACACAGCAATAACAATTCAACTGACAAAGGTACCGCGGTTCAAGAAATATTTAATAATCTAGATTGGAATAGTAAATTGAGTGGCGGAAGCATTTCACCCCGACAGTGTAGTACACTGTATTCAGTTCATGTCTTTTTAACAAGAAAGCTGCGTTATCTACTTGGCTTTGTTCAACCTACCTTAAGATCACCTTTCAGATCTTTGAAATATTGGTAATCGGCCCCGTTGGAATACATGATCATATACTGCGAGACCCACTCTTCGATACTATCATCGCCATATCCCTGCGTAGCAATTGCCGTTATGACCATCTTCTTTCCCAACTCCACTTTTATCCATCCACCGACCTGATTCGGATCAGCTCGAAAACCTGGTGGCCAAGTGGTTAAATTCAGCCTTGCCCGGTGCGATCCATACGTGGAGAAGTCGTTGTCATAAGCCGAAGAGACTGTGATCTGCTCGTTCCGGATTTCTCCACTCGCCATTCCGAGAGGTCTGCGACAATTAGCTGTAAATAACAAACAATCAAAAATGATAAGGAAGTCACTATTAAGCCTCTGAAGACTAATTTAGCACGATAGTTTTTTTTAACCTGTTATCTTTGCCAAGGAAGAGCGAGCGTCGACAAGCTCTTTCTGCCTACATTCCCTGACGACAATGCACCAAATCACTGCCCCTACGATAATTCTCATTTTGTCGCAATAAAATAAAACACATTGCTGGATTGCAGTCTGTTAAAAGACGGCACGGAGGACAAACACGACATCCTTAACCTATTAAGCATTTTGTCAAATGTGTGGTTTCCCAGCTTTGCAGCCCACGCAAGACTACACTAGCATTGCAGCTATCACCTTAAGTAATTTGCATGGATTTACTTGTCACGTGTCACGAGTGCACATCCAAGGATCTACGATTTAAAGAAACAGCTGTCGCTATCAAGGGCTGTGGGAGAGCATGCGCAGTTAAGCCCTTTTATTTCCAAACTTAAATCATGAGTTCTTTAATGTGTGTTTTTTCTTTGTAGCTACGATAAATGTAGGAAAAAGAGAAAAATATGTACGGGGTGAAACTAAAACTTTTACGGCGTGTTTGTCGGTGGTAATCAATGTTGGTTTTGTCCTGAGGGAATTGGCTCTAAAATTGTTATCCTTAATTGATTTCATTTACGTTCCTTTTTTCTTTCTTTTTTCCTTCTTCTTAGGATAGTTCATTAATAAATAGGATATGAAAGAGCCATAATCAACAGAATATAGATATAGCGGACCACTTCAGTTTGAATGAATGAAGCTTTCACTTTTCCTGCCAAGGATAAATACAGGCATTAACAAACCACAAAGTGTTACCAAAGAAATTTTAAGTCTAAACAACGCAATTGTTGTCAAAGCATTTATAAATTAGAAATATCTGCAATGAGAGTGCCAGGCAGGTTGATAAGAACCGCAGACAAAACGAAACTGCTGGAAACAAAGAAATGCTGTAAATCAAATATATTTCATTGTTACGCGGGGTAAGGGTTTGAAGGGAGAGAGGGGGGAAAGTTAACACTGCACTATTTGGCCCTGAAGGGCATTTGCAGTTGGAGATTGTTTGTCCTTACACTATCTTATTCCTTTTTATTTTATTTCTTTTCGTTCTGAATGTAGAAACAACTGAACAGAAATTAAAACTGTGTAACCTCGATTTTTTTTCTTTAATCGTTTCGCTACAAGCAATTTTAATTCTCGCAACCAAGCAAAGTATAAATAGGAAACAAAATTTAATGTATGTTTGACAATAGTAATAAGGTGTATTTTACAGGGACTTATGACTTGAACAGAAGAACCCTCGTGGAATTAATTTAAATAATAAAACTAAATACACAACAACAACAAAAAAAACTGTAAAAGATGTCCAAGGTTGATGTTATTATCCAAAGACTGAACGACAAAATGGGGCATTCTGTTTTAATAACGAGAGCGGGAATATCAAAGTCTGGTCTTGGTTTATCTTAAACACAGATAGATTTTGTAGGGTCAGGGACCCCTCCCTACCCAATTGTTCGTCAAATACATCCCCCCCCCCCCTCCTCCACTTCAATCAAACTACAAAGTAAAAACCACCATCCGAATTAATCCCACGTCGGTTTTTTTCTTTTTCTTTTTTTTTTTTTTTGAAAAGTCATCAGGCCCGGGTTAGTCAGAATAGACCGATAATTTCCATCGATTAATCCTTGTTAGTGACCAGAACCCTTAATTTTGAAAAGCGTTATCCACTTCACAGGGATTACACCATGCACTGGATAACTGAGCTGTCTGCTCCTTGAAGAAGCGCACTTCGAGCCATAGTGCCTGCTAATTGTTTAATAAAAGCGTTATTTTTTTTTCAGTTCTGAAGTGATCCTGGTGCCGCTTATCAGTCTTCTATTTGCCCTTACAGCTTACACATTCTTTTCTGGCGTTCACTAAAATGTGAAAATCTTACTACAAACGTACTTCTAGCTAGAAATAAAACAAAATCTCCACACTGTATCATTCCAATATATCAAAACAGGTAAATCAGTAGCAATCAACAGCTTGAAAATTATAACAAACTTCTTTAAATTTACCGTGGGAACAATTTCATCTAGAATTTTCCGTTTTCTTGTTTTAGAAGTAGTCGCTGGGACAAGGACCCTGTAGGGTTTCCACGAAAGGGACTTACTGTCACCGGTAGGGAAAGTCCGATTTGATTTACTTGCTTGACTTTTCTCGTATTTTTTTAATCGACTATACAGCAAAGCTTGAATACATAGATAAAAACAAGCAAGACTACTGACATACCGACACATAACATAACATGTATCTAGAATTTTAAATCTGCTTGACTGCATTGAAGCATCGTTGAACTGGGTCACCAAGAAAAGGAATCAAAATTAACACAGAGCAAAAACAACACATGTCCGCGAATAAGCGTGAATTGTTGTAAAAGTAAAATAGTTAACAAATGTTTCTATGGAACGTTTTCCGACATTTTCAGAGGATTTCACTGACTGGAATAATTTAAAGCAAAGAAAACTAAAGTGCATTTTAAAATGTGCTGTGATGCTTTCCGTGTATAAATAAACATTTCACGGTCTTAAGTGTCAACAGTAACACAGGGAGTGCCATTTGATCATATTTACATGTTTATTTGCGCAGTAGAAATGTTAAATATTAAATGTCTAATTGTAATTTGTACTTATTTTTCAAAGACATATTACTCGAATGACAAGCCTCTGAAGTAAATATGAAGATGAAAAGCATATTTACGTAGCTTTAAATTTTAATGCGCTTTGTTTTAGAACACTCTAGAGAAATAAACCGATTACATAAATAAAGAAAATTGCGGCTTTGTATCAAAGTTTAACGTGAGACAAAAAATAAATAGCCCACGCGACTAATTCACCATCGATAACAATTAGGAAATGTGCTGTCGTCGACTGACGATATTTCGTCGAGTTTAACAAAAGCATGTCGACAAGAATGAGCCGTCACATCCACCTTAAGCTAAGGCTTAGCTATAAACTCAAAGAAAATGGTAGTTAATTATTTGGACTTTCGCTCCTTCTGAGAAAAGCAAACAATTCGTTATCGGGACAATCCGTCCTTTCCCCGAGTCTCTTTATTTCCTTTATTTTTGTTTTTCTCGACGTTACTATTGCTGCTAAACGTCATTCAATGAACTTGACACAAAATAAAAAAAGGAACTTTCCATTTCCCAGTGCTGGCCGGCATAACGTAAGGGAGATGCACCGCCCAACGCCAATTTGAAGGACTGGGTGCAAAAGTCCAGTCATTCAGAATTATTTAAAATGGTGCATGCTCTTTTCACAATGTGTAGTAGTTGTAGAAGAAGCCCTTCAACCTAAAATAGGCCAAAAAAAAAAAAAAAACCCTGAAGTCTGAAATCAATTGTACTTCAATCCGGCATAGTTTAACGAAGAAACACATTACAATTTTATTAAGATCGACCAAATGCAATTAAAAACGAAGGCTTCTAATTTAAAACCGGCATAAAGTATCGCCTAAGTATCGCCCATGCAGGTGGTGTTAGTCTTCTTCTTTTGATATATTTTTACTTCTCTCATTTTTCCTATGTTATCATTTTTCTATCTCATTTTAAAGTCAACATTTGCAGTTTTTGTCAGCAGAACAATACCTTCGGTAGTGAACTGTTGTCGCCTAAGGTCATACCATTATCGTACCATACGCAGTTTCCACGGTTTCACCCTATTACAGTAATTTACTCCCCAGAGCTCGAACTCAATCAACTCGAACAGTTTTTTATTTACCTCGAAAAGACCAAACGGCTCGAATAAAATAAGTATATAAACTTTTCGTTTTATTTGAACCGACTCTAAAGTGAATGTCCCAGAGATCGAAACGTCGCTTGAATTTAACGCCGCTGTTTATTACAACAGAAATTAGCACTCAGCATCACAACTGTTATTATTATTTTTCGCACCTCTGTTGACTTAAGAGCGCTTTTGTTTATTTAAATAACTGCTGGGCTGTGTACGTAACGAGAACGTATGTTATTCGATGTTATTCAGTTTGGCTGACCTCTTTATCAACGGTCTATAGGTTATCTGATACTGACCGCCGTGCTCACTGTCTGTTTCTCTCTCTCTGGCACTAAATAAAATATATTTCTTATCAACGAGAAAATTCACATTAAAGAACCTTACCTTATTAAGAGAAAACAATTTAAAAGAAAAAAACACTAGATATTAATGGACGGTAAAGAACAGTTTTACAATCATCCCTTTCGTGAGGATTAAGTAAAAAAAAAAAAAGAAATATAAGAGATGTTGAAGATACAAGATTAGATGGTCACGTTTACCACTCGCGCGTTTCCGCTTGGTGAGCAGGAGTTTCTTTCCCGGCTGAGCAATTTAAACTAATACAAAGAGACGAATGAAATGAATAATACATTCAATGGCATAAAAAAAGACCGAGAGTTTTCTATGAGAAAAAGTGAACAAAATATTCAAATTGCCTTCAGTCATAAATTCTACGACAACAGAAAACTTTCAGTTTTTGTTTCATAATTGTTTGTGTTTAAATTGTATACATGATATACTAGCAAACGTAAACGATACTTGGTAATCACAGTGACCGACATAAACTTGTTAATAAAAAGCGCCTGACGTTTGCGGTAAAACGCGCGACAGGGAACTCGGTAAACATAACAATTTATCGACCAATATGTTTGGTACCGTCGGAAGAATCCCACGAAGGAATAAAATCTGCCAGAAAAGCTATATCCATGGTAATTCTTTCATTCTCGCATGAAATGGATTATAGAAGACAGAGTACATTGACAAATATAACAATAGCCTTATTTGACCTGAGTGATCTTTGAGTTTTTTCAAATGACGAAACTGGCAAGAAGTTAACCGAATGAGAGATGTTCACATTGTACTGTTCATTGAATTAGAAGTGCAAATAGTGAAATGTTCAAATACCTTGGTCACTGGTCTGGCTGAAGTAGTGGCAATGAGCCGGAATAAAGAAGATCACTATAAGCCACATCTCGACAGGAATCGATGAGTTACTTAGCAAGCATGTACAGCAAAATTTCACCAGAAAACCAGCTGTGAAGAACCTTTGTTAAACGTTCGGGGAAATTCTCTACCGGTGCCAGCTTGTTACTAGTAATGTGAATATTTGGTCATTTGAACACAAGTGCCTCTAGTACCACTGAGCAAAACCTTATCTATTCACAAATTACGAAGATAGAATTTATCTATTGCTCAAAAGAAGCATATTAATGAGTACACGTGACGTAAATTTTCACTCTAAACGTCCCTAACACCAAAAGGCGCGTGCGCAAAATGATAAATGAATGAAAAAAACGATGGGTATTTAATTTTCCAGTGAGTTCTATGTGTTAAAGTTAATTTTAAATTCTTACAATCTACAATGTTCTATTTGTTTCAAAATGCCCTTTTCAATAGCTGGAAATGTAAACACACATGCATGAAAAACCACAGCACCGTTCATTTCGGCGAAAGTAACAAAGAAATGCCAAGAAAAAAATATAAATGGCATGCATGTTTTCCCTTGACTGTTCATTGTAAATCAAACAACACGACACTAACTTTGCAGTTGACAGTTGAAAGCAAAAGAAATCCAACTTTATAATTAATGGCTCAATAAAACGCAATAACACTATTTCAGCTGCCTACGAGAAGTCTGATTTCATTTTTAAAAAAAACGCAAAACGTGCGGCGAAAATGTCTGGCTTATGCGCTCTAAATTTAACTTTAGAGGATAAATTACTCAACGCATCAAAATTTGTTGAAACGTTGAGCGACAATGAAACCTGCGTGATTTCTCCAAACGCAATTTCAACCAATTTGAAGTTGTTTATTTTTCCACCAATCAGGTTGCAGGAATATTACAAATATATATTTTTTTGTGTGTGCGTGTAATTCCGGTGATCATGAAAAAAAGTTGATATTTTTCCTAACAAAATGTTGCCCTTCAGCGTTGCCCAGCTCGTCCGAATTCGTCGAACAAGTATGATTACAGTCGGAATGATTTTAAAGTCGATATCTAAGCGACTTTTCGTATAAAACTACAGATAGAAAAAAAGGCATGTTTTACACCTGCTGTCTTACTTTTCGGCGTCTTAAAATCAACGACAGCAGACCATCGCCTTGGATAACAGAATTAAGTCAAAGCTGGGACATTTTGTAGAACTAGATGTGCAAATTTACATAGAGCATTAGGATCTCCGTAATTAGTTCGGCTAAAAGCACAAGCATTTGGAATGAATAAAAATTGAAAAAACAACGATCTCTATAAAAACGGGAATATAAAGCTATGCGAATCAAATACCGATCCATACAACTCACAAGCCTGCAGGTTATTCTAGGTTCCAAAATAGTAGAAACAGGAAGTAAAATGCAAACTCGTGACAATCAGGCTTCCTAAATCTTATGTTCCTTTTTCTTTTGCGCACTGTATAAAACATGCTATTAACTTGCCGATTATAAAAGTATACTAGAGCAAAAATCATCATGAAATCTGTTGAAGTATTTTACATAACCAAAACCCTCATGAAAGCAAGAGATCACTGCGTCATGCGGGCTAAAAGGAATACTTAACATCAAGGCACAAAATAACGTCCCCGCGGGTAGTATTACACAAGAAGTAAATAACAAGAACAAAGATCCTCACATCACGTTTAATCGCACGGACATCCGTTACGTACACTTAACTACAACTGGCAATCACTAGTCCAGATCGGAGTGGACGTTGACACTTAACCGCCCCTGTATCAAGGCCAAGGTAAGACAAAATGTTTCCTCCTTCGCACTGTAGAAAGCTCACAAAGACTCAGATTAAATCTCAGGAAAATTCCACGTGCGGAGATGGCACTGGCATTTTGAATTTGGAGGGTTTTTGGAGACCAACTATCAAGGTTTCATAGTGAATTAATCATTTCACAGAGGTTCATGACCGTCGCATCTGGAAACTGATTGAACTCATTCTAATGTCGCAATTTATCCCCGACCCCTCCCCCCCTAGCAAGGATTTCGAGTATACTCCACCAGCACCTGCTGCCAGTACGTTTGGTTGTTGTTACTGTCCTTACACAATGACGTCTTTTTGAAAGCTTAAAAGCTTTTTTGACGTTTTGTGACATTTTGACGAGGACTAGAGCTCAATGGTTTTAAAACGGAGGTAAGCTAATACTTTGATGCATCTCACTTACATTTGAATATGTATAACAAAGAAGTGTACCCGATTGTTTATCACAAAACCCCTGTTCTTCAAACAAACGTTAACCGAGAACACTATATGATCGAAGGACAAATATTTGATGATCGTTTACTCAAAAAACACGGCCATGATGGAGATTTGTATTGTCCCAGGTTTGCTTGTTTTTATGTTGTCGTCGTTGTTGTTGTTTTTGTTGTTGATGTTGTTTTTTTTCGGGAGCCCGCAAAAGTGCAGTCCAAGCTAACTGTCGACAGCTTTGAACAAAGATAGCAATTGTAACCATTATATTTTTGAATTCTAATAAAACATAGCGGTGATAATGCGTAATTATTTATGTCGACGTCCACTTGCTCAAGCAACATTCACGGGAAGAACTCAGTTTTGCTTGCCTGACTTCAGAACACATATTCATTTGGCATGCTTCGGTGCAAAGAGATAGATAATAACATAATTGAAACGAACTCAAACAAGTGAGTTAGTACTGGAAGGCCATTCATTGCGGTTACATACGCAGCTTCGAAAAGAAAGCCTGAAAACATCCAGGAATGAACGGGATTCGAAACCATGACTTGTGTGATACCTGAGCACTACTCTACCAACTGAGCTATCAAGCTCATTGGGAGTGATCAGTATTTTGCGGTTGAGTTCGTAATATCCCCATAGAAGATAAATAAATGAAATACATGAAGTACGATAAATGTCATCCGCAGACGACCGATTTCATACACCAAAGACATGACGGTTTTGCAAAACTGAACTTAGCGAAAAAATAAAATACAGGCTTAACCAGGATTCGAGCCCAAGACCCTGCCTAAACTACTAAGGTGCCTACATAATTGCGATGGATTCCTGTAATAAATCGTTCATCCGCAATTCACATGTATGATATTTTCATATATTTCCATTCCATGTAATAAATCGTTCATTCGCAATTCACATGTATGATATTTTCATATATTCCCATTCCATTTAACAAATGAACTATAAAAAACAATAGGGTTATACGCGTTTGACTCAGATATGAAAAACATTATTATTATACATAATAATTTAAAGTAAAAGTCAACAAAAAGTCGACCAAACCTTTTGGGTTAATACTGTGCTGCAAAGTCCTTTCTGCGAACAGGACAACGAAACAAGCCAAAGCAAAATCTGCCATTATGAAAAATTGCAATGTTCTGCAACTCAGTTCTATCTAATAGAAGAGTAAATCTGGAAGTCTTTCAGTCAGCAAAAATACATTTACGCCTCCGCCATCAAATATATACTTATGCTAATCACGCATGGTAAACATTGGAGGTGTTAAACCATTTGCATTAGTTAAATCAAATGCAGTGGACACGTGTACGGATGAAGACTTGACCGGTCTATTTCTCTAAAACATGAATCTTATAAAGTTTAAGTTGAAGAAAGTGGAGTAGTGAATGTGTGAGGCATAAAACTCACATCATGCTTCTATCCTGATATCAAAGGATACATTTACAGAAAGCTGGCTAAGCGCGAAATGGGGCGAATAGTTAGATTTTCTAATAATTCCATCTGCTACAATTGAAGTTCTAGCAGGTCTTATTAGCAGTTTCAAGAGGCCCCTTTTGGGCGAACACACTTAAACACTATTAAAACCGCTTCTTTATGGACACGTTTTCTTGGGAACTAATACACGCGAACCGAAAACGCAATAACAAACAAAAAAAAACCGCCCGATAATTACCGGCAGATATATTTGTTGGCATTCAACAATTTTCTGCAAGCCGAGCAGTGATGAATAGTCATGGGTAGATGACAGCAAATTTGATTCAACATGGAGATTTATGGTTCATTTATAAAATAAAATAACTGTACCATTACCGGTGCGCACCATGACAACTGTTTCCTAAGAGTGACCAATCAATGGTAAACCAAGTGCACATTAAGGATCTGTTCAATTGCCCTTATTCTACAATAACAATACTGATAACGATCTCATAAAATCCGAAATTTAGAGCCCCTGTAACACGAAAATTTGAATTTGGAGCATAAATCTAGAAATGTTATAAAACAACGTAATTCCGGTTATAACTCTTTTTCCAGTAATAAGGAAAATCCAACACTCTCGGGCCATCTTTTAAAAAGGTGGCCAGTCGACGACTTTAGTTTGTTTTATCAATTTCGAATCGCAAACAGATGACTTTCCTGAAGACAATGGCAATGCAATCAGAAATCGCGTGCTTTTAAAGGTTTTGGGTAATGTTTTGAACACGCACAACATAATAGCGACACTTTTCTTGATTTTTTCCCTTGAAAGCAAAAATATCAGTGCTCAACAATTTCAGCATAACTGGACAGTTTTTTCCACCTATCCGACAAACCTGCAGTTGACCTAAGAGACATTTCCACTAAAAAAGCGTGTAGAACGTGTAATAATATCTTTCCAGTTACGTTAAATATTAATGTTAAAATCTTATCGTTACACTTAACAACAGGAAGCATCAGTTTATGTCAATTGTATTAGATTTATCCTCCACACATTTCCATTCTACAAATGAGATATGTTCCTATCGCAATGGTGGCAATCTCCCAGTCATTCAAGGACCCATGTCACGTACTTTTACAGCTACCAAAAATCAGCTAAATTAAAGGCCGTGAAATCAAAATAAAACGCAAAATAATGGCCAGTTTTGTTCAAAACAAAAAATATACGCTACCAAACCTCTCAAATTATAAAGAATTGTCTTTGGCTAAACAAGCGTTTTGTAGGTTGAAAAAAGTGGTTCTCCGTCTATTTCTCGGAATAAACACTAAAATTTGATTGTGTTTGTTTTTCCTTTCAGAGAATCACTTGATATTTTCTTCGAAATATATATGCATATATCTATCTTTGGCTACTGGCGGCTAGGATGGAACCGAATTGAAACTTTAAACAAGAAGTCCCTTGGATTTCAAAGACGATACCTTATGCTCCGTCCAAAATCATGCATAATTCTACAACCACTTGCCATCACCTTTATTGAAGCACCCTCAGTAAACACGGCTCGTAATTTTTATTGGTGATAAATGTTTTGAGCCTGACACAAAAAATAGATAACACAAAGATTTCAAGCAATACCGTACGTCCTATGATTCAACCTTTGAATTCTCTCTTCACCTTGATATCATTAATCTTCTGTAATAAAAGACATGCGCATTATATCATTGCATTATCTCTGCATTTACGTCACCGCTCATGCTTGATTAACTAGTGATATTAGAAGGAGATCTTAGAGGCTTTCACTATCAGCTTATAGGGGCGATCGTTAGACTCTATTAGCAAATTTGTCAAAACTCCATCTCGCCATCTCCCCCCCCCCCCCCCCTTATAAAAAAATCGAGCTGCCGCAAATTATAATATATCATGAAATATTATACTCGACGTTGTAAAACTTATTATTGTTATTACTATTATCATCTTTCAAGATGGCTCTCACTCTTGTAAAGTTATGTAACGTCTACTTTGAAGTTCAAATTACGAAACCAGTAATATAAGAAATACGATGTTACTGCAAAATACGACACAAAAAGATACGTTTTATTTCTATTCAGGTATTAACTACAGCAGCTAGTTTTTCCCTGAAAACTTTATTGCAAAGCAATCAATTTTTCTTTTACCACCCGCCTCGATTTACTTTTTTCTATCCGTGGGTGGCAACACGATCTGCTTCTAGCAATAACGTGGAAATCGAAATTAAAAGCTAAATTGTATTTTATCATTTTTCTCGCGTTTTGAAATTAAATTGCGATAAGGAATTAATGAAAACTTTAAAGAAAAAAAAACAACAGTCAAATGAATTCTTTTAGAGACACAGGCTCCGTTTGTTTTATCTTGCAACAGCATGACGTACTTACTACAACAAGTATTCAATTGTTTGCCTACAACTGTAAAATATTGATTGCAATATGCGGCAATGATCGCAGAGTCAGGAGAGATTCCTCAAAAGATTTTGGGTTGTCTTTCAAAACATGAGGTATTACAGATAAACTCAATATTATCCAAAGAAAATTAGTCGACTCGAAACGTGATCGCTATTCAAAACCATATCAAAATACTCTGTTATTTCATATTCCCATCAAACCAGCTCAGCATGCAACTTTCACATAGAAATTAGGTTTTACGCATGAGCAATTTGATATAATATTTGTTTTTACTGCATAAACTACAAATCAAAAGTAAACGTAACATTAATGGAGCCCATCTACCAATAAATGTGTTCTTAAAAAATGTCTCAGCATCGTGAAGTTGTTTCTTTTCTTATAATGTCATAATTGGTTCTTGACACTTTAAAACTGAGTTTATAAAGCCTTAAAGCGAAAACGAAGCAGTTCCTTACCGTCTAAGAATTACTTTATTGTTGAGCAATTTATCCGCATTTTATTGCGTCAAAGTGAGAGCTGTCCCAGATAAATCTACCAGAATTTAAAACACAATTACAAAATGCCGCTTGTTGGCAAGCAACCAAACAAAATAAAGAGAAATTGCTTGAAAAATTTGCCCCAAAGTGTAGTGTTTCATAATGATTTTCAGAGCGAAAATTCATTGTACGATACTGATGAAAGCAACAATGTAATAGGTATTAATTTTCCTGTCTTTAAGCATTAATAAGATTTGATACAGTTTTAACGTATTGTTTGTTTTCTAGAGCTCGACCTGTTGTGGCCAAAACTGTCACCAGAAGCGAAAGGTTTAAACGTTCTTACAAGGCAACATCAAGTTGTTACTCTTAGACGAGAATATATCGTTATCTGGTCATTCGGATGGGCGACATACAGGGAAAGTTCACTGGACGAATTTAGCTGTCTTTAACTACAGTAAACATATGCATGTGATTGTATAAGAGAAGAAAATATCTGAAAAATCGATGAAAACTGAAACAAGTAAAAGTGGAGCAAACCTTCAACAGAAGGGTTGTGTTGCAAACTCCTTTTCACGAGGGAGAAAACAAAGCACGCAAGAACAAAATGCATTGCTATGTCATCTTGTATACCCAGCAATACGTCTTGTTTCCTCGGAGATGTTCTTTCGGAAGGTCTATGAAGCTACAGTGTCGCCTTAAGGATGATCGAATTCTGTTGATTTTAGTGGGCTGACAAGTATATAGCTCCCCGGAGAGAGAGAGCTCGCGACTTTAAGCAACTTTTCCGTGTGTGTTCATATTATATCTATACCTGTAGATATTTATGCTAATCCCAAGTTGCCGTGCTGCGTTGGAGGCAAACAAATCAATGGGCTAATTTTAATAACACGACACCAGCAATCTTTTATCATTGGCTTTTATATTGTAAATCAAATCGTTTTGGTCATAACAGAGCACTTAAAGCCGACAATCCTGTCAATGAAAAAATTGTACCAAACACAAAAAAGCTCCCTAATTTAATCTTTCTGAGTTCATTCAAATCCTTCCTTTCTGTAAATAATGTGATGGCGAAACTCCGTCTCGCTATGGTATAGTTAACCCTCGTGGGAGAAAAGTTAAATTTTAATGACAATTTTCAAGAAATGATTGTCAAGACAAAACAGTTTTTTTCTCCAGTGAACCGTTTAAATTTCAACAGTTCAGTTCCAGAATGTTCCCATGTGAAAACACGTTCAAGGTTTTTCAGCATGTACCACTGTATTTTTTATGACAATTACGTCAGGGCTCTTTTCTTATGCATTTTGCGCTAATTAAGTTTATGATTCTTAAAGAAATTGAGATTGATATCATTGGCGTGGAAGAAAGAACACAAGTTGTTTATATTTGCGGAGCGACCCCGGGTAATTGTAAGCGTTATTTTTACACAGATGTAGCGGTAATTGGCAATAATTTACTTCCGAAAAAGTTCGGAATCCCTAAAGATTTATCTTCAGGCTCTAAAAAATTATTCAACTTTTTTTACAGGAAAATAAAAACCGTCTCTCCATGAATCTGACATGAAACTAATTATCTCATTCCTTCATATTAGGCCTTCTTTTGAAGTCTTAAACATGGTCTAAAAAATGTAACAATATTTACAGCAATTTAACCGTCCCCCGGTGTGTGTTAGACAAAAAAAAGAATTTCAAATTTGTCCAAACAGTTGTACTCCTACGATGCAGAGGGTTGTAATAAACACACAAGCAATAACAGATTAGATAACAGTGTCTATACAATGAAGAGGTAAAGCCGGTGTAATTATATTAGCCAGGCAGTTTGTGAAAGGATTTCGCCACCATTGTCAGTAACTAAGGAACGATTTTTAAATCTAAAAGTTGATACCTATGATTATTAAAACTAACTGCTCGTTAGAACAAATGCCGGAATGGCAGAAAACGTGACGTGGAAAAACTAACGACAATGCAAGCTACGTATCAGTTGCAGCCAGAGAAATTAATAACATAAGCAAGCTTGTTCTCCAACTAGCCAAAGATTCACTGAAAACAGATCATAGTATCAATTCTAAAATTAATCTAAATTTAAAAATGATATTCAAATGATAAAGACTTTTCAAACGTGGGAGGCAAGACCCGATGGCGCCATTCTTAAACACTTGGACAATACAAAATCTACTTTAAAAGAAAATATAAAAATGAACACAGAAAAGGTTAGGCACGAAATAAAGTATTACTGAAAATCAATGACGAATCTTTGAGTACATGTATTCAAAACCTTATGTTTTATATATTTTGTTTGGAAGAAATTTGCTTCACGGCATGGGGCTTTCATATTGACTACAAAGTCTACAACTCTTAAAACCACGATCAGACGAGGTGTTCTAAAAAAAACTATCAAAGTGAATAATTAATCGAGATTTTTTTTTGCACAAAAATGCTAGCTAAGCTCTGAATGGTCAGTCTGATACAAATATAATATTTTCTTGTAGAAACAATAGACTGGCCCCATGCTAACTATTACGTTCCCAAAAAGGCAAAAGTGTCCCCTTTGAGACCAATAAAACATATTCTCAGTTCCAATTTAGCTTTAAAGCATTAAACGACAATTACCAGTAAAGGTGCATAGAAAGTGCTATGATCTGCTGTTATAAAATGTTCGCCAGAGATAATTTTGATTATCATCAAAGAAGTCGTTCTCATATAAGTCAGTTTATTAAGAAACCGGCAGTGATCTGTCCTTACAATAATATTGCTACCGCAATAATCAATAATGAAGAAAGGATTAAAAAATAAATAATTATGTACCAACAGAAGCACATTTCTTGACTCCTAATTATGTTCCGTGGATGAAATCCTACGGATTGACAATTTAAACTCAAGCTTGGGCGGTTCTGTTCGTTATTATTGACCTAATTTGAATACCAGTATTCTGCAAACTAAAGTTTTCGATAATTTTCCCTTTTTCAATTCTGCTGTCTAAACTATGAATCATCAAACGGATCACTCCAATTGTAAACAATATTGTTCCACTTTATTGCAGGAAAATTATTCTTTGAGAAGTCAGTTAAAAAAACTCAGCCAGCAAAAAATTATCCACTGCATTATTTAAAACGCTGAGAAATTTGAACTAAAAGTAGTTTCAAATATTCAAACTCTGGGATACTTTCTAAGTTGTTTTGTCCTCTTTTCTTTAAAAAACGTTTTAATTTCTGTCGTTAAACCTGCCCTAGTTTGATCATCTATATCAAAAAACATAACCGCCAGGGGTCTTTGAACATGAACAGCTTTTCCAAATTACTTCAAACTGCGTTCAAAAATTTAAAGAAAACCATCAACGGCGTTTTGAGCTTCTATGGGTACGTTCCCACGATTGTGTTAAAAAATCGAGATGTTTAGATCACAGAACGCGACTTTGATTTATTTCAAGTATGATCGTCGAATTTTAAATTCATACCTGTTACGTGACTCCTTGACAGACTGCGCCAATTGTAAACTACTACCTTGGTCATGAAAGTTTGTCGATGACAAAAAGCCAATGTGTGAAGCAAGATATTCATAGAAAAAAACTTTTAACAATTTAGTTTACCTGACAACAAAATAGTTTTTCTTTTCAAAAGGAAAACTACTATACTTGTCGATAACAAACGCGGCAGCTCGGTTTTCTAAGTCTGTGAGAGAGCTAATGACAACTATGCGATTATCAAAGCTTGTTGTCACCTGTTTCGAAAATTTCACTGATTTGGCAAAAAGGAGATTTTATTGAACATGACAAGACTCTTTTCTTTTTGTTTCAGATAGATTTGTCACAAGTCTCACTGATTTATCCTCCTCTGATTCACCTTCTTCAGTACACATTCCTCGGTACAGATCTCATTCTACTTTGTCTTCTTTTTTGTCTTCCCCATGCGTTCGCACTTTTACACACAGCAAATGCCAGTTTCGAGCCTATCGCATAAAATATCCGTTAGCGATAAATTTTGGCATCTAGTGTATGGAAAGACGCTACCAAGCACTAACAACTGTGAACTCATTTTTAGTTATTGAATACAAATATTTGAAGAAAACTTTCTTCCTAGTCTGTCGAGGACCTAAAGACCTAAATCACAAAGAAAATAACAGAAAAACGTCAATAATGACTTGAACCAATCACAGTTCCGAACGTAAACGCTGTAACTGGTGTGAAATGTACCGGTAACTAGCGTTGGAAACACGTGACAAGTGTTAAGCGCGGGAAAACATGCAACCGCTGCCAATCACAAATACTCCACCTATCTCGGCAACGAACTTCAAGGTTAAAAGCCGGGCATAGCGAAATACATATTATCTGTCGTCTTTGCAATTATCAGGATAATGAACATCAATCAATCGATCAGGGTAATGAGTCCAACCGAAATTTCTTCCTTAACAACGTATAATTTTAAATGTTAATGGTTTACTCATGAAACTGTCCGTATTAAATACTGGTTCCCTTTAAACATTATTTTAACATCTTGATTTAAATTATAGAATAAAATTATACTTTATTGCGTAGTACAGTGACTGTATTTCTGGTTTTAAAATTTCAACAACAAAATCCATTGAGCCCCCTTTTCATAAATACACTAATTTTCTTAAATGTCACTCTAGTTGGTTGCTAAAAGACTAATTAACATGAAATGAGAAAGTAATTTGCTTTTGAAAACACCTTTTTAAAAATATAAGTCAATTTTACACTCACAAAAAGAAGTGTTCAATTTATCAAAAAAGTTATTTTATTTATATTCTACAGCTACTTTTTTACTTGGTAAAGGTTGCCCATTTTTAATAAAAATCTTTGACAGCCAAGTTTTGGCAAAGACTGCGTCGATGAATGACATAAGAACAGAAAACGAATACACCGATCAGTAAAGCTATAAATTCAATTACACATGTCACCTTGTCTCACAGGAATATGCTATTATTTTTACCGTAACTAACACACATTATCGAAATCCCACAATTATACACATTTGACTTCTTTAAACTTCTCGACACTCTAAGTTGATAATAATACTGTATTTTAATGCAATTTTGAAATATCAGTGTCCAAAATTGTAATACGAGTAACAAACCTTTCAATTAAACAGGTACGTGTTGTTTAGTCAAAAAAGGCTCTAATTAGCATGCTTTCGATTAAGGCAAAATTGAAGTAAACAAAAGCCCTCGTACGCCAATTAGTGAGACGAAAAGTTTTTATTAATACTCAGACGAAGGACGAATGCTGAACGAACTTTTGCTGATCGTAGAGAGGGTAAGTGGATTCTTGTACCTAGGCATAATACTACAATGTACCAGTAGATCATTTCAACAATCTCTAAGCAATATATTTGTTTGACGTCCTTAGCAAAATTGTTTATTTAACCATTCTAACGAACGAGAACTTGGTTCATGGTGACTGTCCAGAAACCTCCATACACACACACACTCAGACAAAAAAACACTCACGGCAGTACTACAAGTATTATATCACTTTCTCGCACATTTTGAAACTACTCAGTAGTAGCACCTCTGAGATCTTTCCAAGTGGCCGTCCCGCATACAGATCGCCACTTATTTGCACTTCTGAGGCCAGAATCCTCAAGCAAGGTATAGTTTAACAGTGTATTTACAGCATATATGCTTACGGGTGGTATGCGCAGGGTATATCATGATCGCTTTCAGGCTATCACACAACATTTGGCAAAAAGATGACATGAAGCGTTTAAGAAGAAGAAGAGTTGGAAGTAAGTTGTCGGCGCTAAAGACAGTAACTCGATAAAGGTAATGCCTGCGCTTCGAACTTAACACCGGAACAAAACTGTTTAATGTCGCTATTCAACAGAAATCCACCGAGAAGTACTTTCCTTTCGTACTTTTCAGCTATCTTACAAAAAAGGTATATTGTATTTTAACACAAAGCTTCTCGTAACACGCTTGGCCTCTGGTGAGTGAGATGTCATTTATTTTTATTCCATAGATGTTATGATTAATAATTACCATATGAAAAAACTTTGTCGCTCAACTAAGACGCAAGTGTGATCTTACGAAACCTTTTCCTAGCGACGCAATTATCTCTTTTGGCGGAAGGATCGGTCAGAAACCAAGAAGATGCGCTTTTCAAGAAGTGCAGATAACACATTTTCAGTTTGTTAATTGAAAATTAAATATTAAAAAGTGTTTTCAAAATCCATAATTAAGGCCTATTCTCGTATGAAAAGAACGACAAGTTACACCAAAAGGTACTGTTTTCAGTACTGGATTTGTTGTGTTCCTTGGCTTGAAACAAGTGAAATGTGATCTTAAATGAAATTCATTTACCTCAGAAAATCACACTACTCTCAAAATATGACATAGATGACTAGATCCTCGGAAAATAACGTGAAGAAAGCGATAAATAATTAAAAAATATTTACAGAATTTTCACGACATATCTGATTGTTTTTGACATTTAATCAAGATTTATTGTTACATGAAAATGTACCGTCTGGCTGCTTGGCGCGAAAGGCTCATTTGTTTTGATCGAAATGCCAAACCTTTCAGTTGCGAAATCCCTTAAATACCTTTTAACGTCAGTCATAATGAAAAGCCTTCTTTAGGGTACTGCCACTAATTAAATATCCCGAGACAAAAAACTTTGGTAAATAAACTACAATTATTTACTATTTATTTTATCCAAGTTTTATCCAAGAGCTTGAGAATTTCATATTCACGTTCAACCTTTCTTTTCCAACTGGCCCAGAACTACCACATCGGATAAACAGCACCGCAATTGGCAATCATGTAAAGGACGAGCATGGACAGGATCCAGAGACCATTAAAAGCAACTTCAGAATCCTGAGAAAGTGTCAGAGCAAACTCGACTGCTTGATCTTCGAGATGTTGTTTATCGCGACCTAAAGCCGAAACTGAACAAACAATGCGACTCGATCCGCGCGAAGTTATTTGTTTAATTATTTCACTTTTAAATACCTTTTAAATACCTTTTATCGTTTTTACCGTTCCTTTGTATTTATCATTTACGCTATTATTTTTTTATATATTGTTTAGAATAATAATAATAATAATAATAATAATAATAATAATAATAATAATAATAATAACTCCTGGGCTCACAGGTTACGCTGTGCGCCCTGTACAGCTTTTTACTAATTTTTAGCATCCAGTTGAGAACTCTGTTACCATATTATAATAATGATGATGATGATGATGATGAAGAGGAGGAAGGAGCGGAGGAGGAGAAGGATTACAAGAATATTGAACAAAGATAAACCTCTCGATACATGCCTTAATCCAAAAAAAGTGTACAAATGTACCTATTAGCCTACTTCTGAATTGCAAGACGATGTTTCCGTCTTAATTTCGCTTACAGGGTATCGTATTTAATTTCTTTGCAACCTGAAGAATTACAGGTATCTTCCCTGCTTTGTGAACTACGAAATTGCAACCATTAGCTCGAGTACAATAAGAAAGACTGATAAGCACAAAACTCTGTTGATAAACCAATTATTGGTCAGAAAGCCGGTCAGAATATAGATATTTTAATTCAGGAAAGAGTGGATATCTGTCTAATTTAGTAAATAGTTGAGAGATCTATTTTGGAAATTGGTTACATTTGGCAAATTGGAAATAATGACAGGATTATAAGACAAATGTCTGTTTCTTCCAAAATCTCAGAAAATATTCAAAACTGCAAATTTCATGACGATTTCGCTTGAAGCAGATATTTCTGAAACAATTGTTCAACAAACTCGAGTCGTACATGAACCCACATGACTTCATGTACGATGAGACTGACTAAAGACTTTGTTGATTGCATAATCAACCACATAATAATATACAAATTATCGCGAGAAAAATGAAGGAAACAATCATTAGAAACTGTACTTGACTTTATTTATTTATTTTTTGTTTATTTTCTGATATGTCTTGACTAGAGAACCAATGAGATTGTCGTGAAACGCAATATCCTCTAAAGGGAATATATTTGGTTTCTTTTAGTGAAACAATTATTCCACTTGCACTTGTTGGATATGGGATGGTTTAACGTAGCCAACTCGGCGCTAGGTGCCCCCTTGGCTTTCTATCATCTCTTTGGCCGGTCGGTTCACCTGGAGCATTATTTTATGTATAATATCTCAATCAGCCCTAAGAGTGAAAAAGTTACTTTGTTAATATCAATGTTTTACGACTTCACATGTTTTGACGGTCATAGTTTTACTTTTTGTTTTTCATGTATTAAAAAAATACATTTCGAAAGTCACCTGTTTGTTATTAATCATTAAACAAAATAATTTCCATAACAAACAACATTCTCAGACTTCAATTTAAATTTGACCCTGTTGATAACGCTCCAGCAGACGACTATAATTAGTAACGATCTTTGCCCAGCAAATTAGCATAAAAACACAAAACTATAAGATATTGAACAGCTGTCAGTTTATCACTGCTTGAAAACTAGCAACACCAAATCAGAAACTTTGTTCACGTTGCTTTGTGCAAAACTCCCGTCGTCGGTTTCTTTGCACACAGCTTCTCCAGAGCCTAATTAGCTGCCCTCTTCAAAACGAGGCGACCACAACAAAGTGAGAGAAAACATGGGAAACAGTAAGCAGGAGAACACGGGCAAAATAGAAGAATGCAGTGGTAAATGAGGGTGATTTTATGAAATATCTAATGTGAGTTTTTCATATGTTAACTCTCAAATATTCATCCCACACAAGTCTTGAACACGACAATGAAGCATGAAGTATATACTAAGGAGGTCTCTGTCACTTGCTGAAACAGGGTTGGGCGTGGTCTGGCAACGAGATTAGTTGTACTATAAATCGTCCAGAGAAACTTGCATGTTGTTGTCAGCTTTTCCCTGCATGTTTCGCTAAGTGTCGCTTTGTGTGACATACACTAAACAATAATCGCGTTGCTCTGCTAAACTAGTCCTTGGCAATCGGCTCGTGTAACATCAACTTAATATCAGCTTTACGAGAGTAATAATAATACTAATTTGCCAAAACATGTACCCTGTACGTTTGCTTCTCTAAAGCTCACATTCCTATTTTGTACGCTACGCTAATTTATTACTCTCTTTAAGAGGTATCTTTATTTAAATAACCCCTTATGGTTTCTAAGAAAATTCCTTGCCTTGTCTGAAACCCCTATTGTAAGGGGAGCTTGCATTGCTAGCTCGGTTTCCGCGAACTGCCTCGATTGGGTATTGAGGTCTATGGTCTCAAACATTTTTTTCTTTTCTTTTTTTTTTTTTTGTGGAGTCGAACACACTTCATGCACATTGCTTGAATTTAACATTCAGCAAAATGATAATCATAGGCTAAAATATATAAGTTAGGCGCTGTGCAACAATTAGAAGGAAGAGGTAGACGTAGACACCGAGTGTCTTTCTTGCTTGGTCGGTGTATAGAAAGACAGCAGAATCAACTTACAACTCTTAATTGCACAGCTTGGCTTGAGTGGAATGTCTGTAGACTAACTTGGATAGCTAAGTGCACTTCCACTGTAACCAAATTCACATTCACGCTGTGAAATCAAAATTCTTTATCATTAAAAAGGCGAGATTTTAAGGAGCAGTATCACCTATTCAGGCTAGTGTCACTTTGAATAGCAAAAAAACATGTATCGATGGAAATGTTAAAATAATGCTTCGCTTTTGTGAATAATAACCCTACAAAGAACAAGTATTAATTATCTTTGGCGGCGGATGGTTTGGATGGAAATGGAAGTGGTTTGCATTTGTTCCAGCTCTGTATGGGTTCAATTCAACAGCCCAAACAACGTAAGCCCAAATCAACATGCACACAAACTGTCCCTGAATATATATTTACACAAAATGTGGTGTTTCATATGCACTTACCAATTTTTTTTTACATTTCATTTTAATTCAAAGAATAAATATTCTAGATAGTAGCGAAGCTTATTTAAAAAATCTAGTCAACTCAATGAATTGAACAGAATCCAGGCCAAAGAAGCCTTAGCCGGAGAGAAAAGACACCCCGCCAAGACCGGTGAACTGTTTTGATGTGTCGGAAGAATGCCTAATTTTTAACGTAGCAATAACCAAGGTCAAAAATTCTAGCTAAGCTGATTGTTCGCAGTTGCTGACTTTGCAAAACTTCAAACAAATTGAACCGATTTGAACCCTAATAACGTTGAGAAATTTCTTACTCAAAAGCCGTTTCACAATATACTCAATTTAAGTTTTTTTTTCCTTCTTTACAATCTGCTGGAAGACAACCAGGATAATTTCTTATTTAATTCAGTCAATAAAAACCGGAACGTTTTGCTGGTGGTTTACCACTTGTTTTGTCGTTCTCGCGTCTGAAAGAAACTCGGTTGACTCCTGCCTGGCAGAGAACCACGTGAGTGGTTTGTAATGAAGGTGGTACATTAATTAGAAGATCATTGCTGATGAATGGAAGACTTCATCTGTTACATTAACGTCTTCTTTGAAATACAAAAATTTATGTTTGTTTTGTCGTTGCTTAAAATGCAGCTTTCAAGATAATATGGAACAGCAACAGATCCAAGTAAGGACATGTTTTCATTCTTTTAATAATTTTGTGACTATGAATTCGAAGTTAGTTTAAGTCGAATCTCTCGCATGCGAAGATGGGCCCTCGTATCAAAACAGCGCCTAACAAAGAACCAACTCAATCGGCTAACTGGTACGATGTTCGAAATATTGTGTTGGATTGAGAGATGAGTTACACGTCAAATGAGGTACTTTTTATTGGATTAAAAACTTATTTAAACGCAATTTTTTTTAGGTAGTTGCGTAAAAATATGGTGGCTGGTAGCTTTTTTGTAGAGGTGGCTAGCAAACCGGGAACCCGAGAGATTTCCACAGTTCATTTTTATTTGAAACTTGCATGTAAATGAATTTTAATGACAATGTTTAATGCTCAATGCAATGGTTACTTTTTTCTACTTGTCAACAAAAGTTGGCAAAGTTGCAGTTAGCCCACCGTAACAAACTATGTTATTCAATATTTTATCCTTTCGCTATAATTCAAAACACTTCATTTAAGTGCGTGTCCACGATAGGACCAGGCAGGAGGTGATAATACTCAAATCACCGATTTGGCTCAAACTTGGCGGAAAGATTGAGTGCCATGAACATATTCATGTGTTAAAACATTAAGTCAAAATATTCTATTTTACCAGAGTTATGGGTAAAACCTGAAAAATAGCCATTTTGGCACAAATTTATGCATATTAATTGGTCAAACTCAATTGAGTGGTTAGACAAATATAATTGTGATCTGGAAATAAAACCCACTGAATTGTCTTGCCCACTGACCACTCTTGTAGCACAGTGCGTAATTTCAATCGGTACATTCGATTTCGTTATTTGCCTGAACCTGAAGTAAGAGGCTGTTTAAGTCATTTTCACGAGAACCTCAAATTCGGCTTTTTTGTACCCAAATATCTCTAATGGCCAACAACCTAACGATGTAACTTAACCATAAGATTGAAGAGGCATATCATAACCTTCAAAATACGGAATAAAATTTTTGGGCAAATGAATAGTTTGTTTGTATGATGCAAATATGCACTACCACCTGAACGATTTTTGTCCATTTCATCAAAATTCATGTTGCAAAAAAAAAAAAATCTTCAATCTTCTGACTGAACATGAAAAGACACGGAATGTTCAATAAATGTTTTCTAACAATAACAATGACAAAATTGGCGATATCCGAGGGTTACGATTAGTTTGACCAAGCTATTAACGGCTAGGTGTCCCCTCTTTTCATACAAATATTTACCTCCAAAAAGCTTATCGAAACAGGTAATCTCTTTGAAGTAATTGCACACTAAGCATAGCAAGTGCTAAAATTGGTAGTGGCTGATACATACATGTCTTCTCAGTGCTTCAGGCTCCATCCTAACTAGCGTTTTATCTCACAGCCACCATAGAATCCAATTAGCCGGCTTGTTCGTATCGTCTGCATGCCTCGATTATTTCAACATTGTCATCAACTGATGAAAAATGTGAATACAACGATTTTGTTTCCAAAAACGTTCCAGGATGTAAGGTAAATAAGCTGTCATAAATCCATTTAGAATATAATTGACATCAAAATCTGGCAAGAGTATGTTTTCTTTTGACTTCGCCATTTTGGAAAAGCGTTTGTGAGCCTGCGTGCTGTCTGCGGTTGCTAACACCTGTTATCGCGTGTCGTTCGCGTGTTCGCGCGTCTTTCGCACGAGTTTAGATTGGATTCGAATTAACAAGTGTGTTAAAATTTGAACATGCCACCTCGAACACCGAGGCCTCTCAAATGCTCTATAGGCAGAGGAGAATCCACATACTGTGGATTGTCACCAAAATATTCCCTTCTCAAAGAATACATCCCCGGCCATAGCTTCATGTAAGAGAGATATCAAACTCCATCTTAAAAATCTGTAAAATCCGTTTCGTCAGAAAGTGAACTGATACTCCTGAGGACAAGGCACTTTAATGAATAAGGGGAAGGTATGACAGTTTGCCTAAAGTATCGAGACCTCCTTGGACTGAACTGGCGCCCTTCTCGCTTTTGTTTGCACCCATTGCATGGATCAAGAAAAGGAAAATGCGACAGGGGCGTATCAAAGAAGATTTCTGAGGAAATAATGAAGAGGTGGAAGAAACTTGTTCCAGTAGGAGCAGGTAAAGCATAAAGTTAATCTCCTTATCATGATTATATAGGTTCAGCACTGTGCAAAGTAACAATAGCAGACTTTGCGGCACTCGCTCGACGCAATTGTGCGATGGCTCGGAAATTCTTAGACACGTTAGCTAAAAACAGTCGCTCGAAAATATCATCAACATTTCTATGTTAGTGGAGAATTATCATTCGAATTTTCGTAGTAGTAGTGAAATTCAGCGTGCAGAGAAAGTCGTGTCCGATTTTTTTAACTTTCAGGTAGATTTGAGTGAGCCGAAAGCCGTTTTTCAAGCTGATCTCACAAAGGGAAATCTTTTGAAAAAAAAGTATCGAATTACATTTCAGGCCCGAAATGTTTCCTTTGTAGTCTAGTCCACGCAATCTTCAAGTAAAAATAATTTGAAATATGAATTACTCTTGCTTAATAAGAATTATTTCAAAGAAAGTTTGTTGTCTGTGTTATGCTTCATTATTCAATGGACGTACCAAAAAGGTTTTGATCGTCCGGTAAGAAAGTTATTCAGTTGCGTTTGTGGTTCTTGCATTGTCACGTGCATTTCAATAAATTCTACACGGTATGTAATAAACAGTTGATGGAGATTTATCGATAAGGTCCTTTTGCTTTCCCATAAATTATCAGATGAGAATTGCTAAAATGAAACTTTTTTCCTTTGAAACCTTATCAAAGCTGACAAGGTGTAAAAATGTTTTTGTCGCCAAAAATTTGCATAATTTTGTTTACGACTGCGCTGATGCGTGACATGGCACTTTCCGCTTTCGCGTGAAAACTGACAGCCAAACAATTTTTTAGCAGACTATTCTACTTGATGTAATTCTTTTGTATGAGAAGCAAAAATATGATGAAAGATGAAAGTTTTCATGTATGCAAAAAGTTATGATAAGCAGTGAACTTTTCAGTCAATAAAAGCGCTCCTTTCAGCTGAAGACATTTTTTGGCGGGAAATATTTTTTGGCGGCAAAATGAACGATCAACTTCTGACTGCGCTGTTGCGGGCAGCTTTCCTCGTTGTTGCGTTAGCGTGTCTATTGGGAATTTGTTTAGTTTCAAACTAGTTTTTGTCAGAAGATGTGCTGGATTAATTTCAAATTGCAAGATGTATGTTAGTCATCGACGTGTTGCACGTGTTGAGATTCATCACTTGTTTCTTCATGAGACCTTACTTGTGTACGTTCTAATGATTACAATATGTAATGAGACAGAGTAAACCATTCTCACCGAAAATCTTATTCAAGTGATAAGCGTTCGATGTGCGACGCTTGTACTCACGAATCTACGCTCGATGCGATTCATGCCTTCCGCCGTACCGTGCGATTTGAAGAGAAGGAAGCTAAACCTTGTATTGTTTTGTTTGTTATAAGTAAATTGGTTGTTTGTTTTATTCTTCGCATAATTCGTTAGGACTTTGTAGACGTTGCCGTCAGCATCAGATGGATATATTCAAAGCGGAAACGCCCAGGGAAGAAAAAGATTATGGTAGCACTGCAAAATTAGTATTAAGTCTGTCAAGGAGATCTATTGAATGAATGACTAATGAACGAACGAACGAATGAATGATCGGTTAGTCAGTCAGTCGGTCGGTCGGTCAGTCTGCCACTCTGTCTGACGGACTTATTGAACGAACGACAAAACGACCAAACGGACAGACGATAGGCTGGACGAATGGAATGGTTGAACTGGTGATGTCGTAGCGTGAAAAGGGAAACATTGCCATTGTGACGTCCGGGGCGTCAATGTTTCTGCTGCTTAAGGGCCGGACTATTCATTGTCTTCTGTCTTTGCCTCTGGTTCAAAACCAGCAACGTTGCGAGCACAAACAAGGCAACTAACTGCCAAAGTCACGATCTCCGTGGTTTTATTTTTTATCATCCTTTTTCTTGTTAGTCTTGAGCATTCGGTTTTGAATGATTTGAGACTGATGGTATATTGGGGCGTAGGTACAAAACTGTGTTGGGCCACCTTTTATGTTGAATATCAACAAGCTGAAATAGCTTTCAGTTTTCTTGTTACGTCCTCTAACCCTTCTAGGCTTATCCTGTTTTCGTTAAGCGGAGGAAATGTGATAAAGTTTTATAAATTGTATTAAAAAGACAATGCTTTAGCTCGTGGCGCTCTCAACGGCGACAAACTTGTGCCATAGCCGCTGACCGCGAAGCAGGCTCATAACTTGGCAACCAAGATGGCGGATATAAACAGCGAATCCTCTCCTGTCAAGCTTACATGTCAGTTATGTAGTTATTTACCTTGATTTCTGTTTATTTTGGAAACAAAAATGGTATGTTCTGATAATTTTAATCAGTTGATGGTAATGGTGGATCCGTGTTGAAAAAATCGAGGCATATAGACGATACGATCGAGCCGGCTCATTGAATTTGACGATGGCTTGATACAAATTGGTAGCTAGGATGGAGTCTGGTGCACTGAGAAGACATGTATGTATCAGCCACTAGCATTTTTAGTTCTTACTATGCGTTAGTGGCAATTGTTTGAAAGAGATTACCTCTTTAGATAGGCTTTCTTGGAAGCAAATATTTGTATGAAAAGAGGGGAAACCTAGCTGGACCTAGCTGTTAATAGCTTGGTCAAACTTGAATCCTTACCCACTTATATCGCCAAATTTTGTCATTGTTATTGTCAAAAAATACTTAACTAAACATAACGTGTCTCTTCATGTTCAGTCAGAAAATATATATTTATTTTTTTGCAACATGAATTTTGATGAAATCGACAAAAGTCGTTCAGGTGGTAATACATATTTGCTTCATAAAAACAAACTATTCATTTGCCCAAAAATTTTATTCCGTATTTTGAAGGTTATGATATGCCTCTTCAATCTTATAGTTAAATTACATAGTTAGGTTGTTGGCCATTAGAGATATTTGGGTACAAAAAAGCCGAATTTGAGGTTCTCGTGAAAATGTCTAAAACAGCCTCTTACTTCAGGTTCAGGCAAATGACAAAATCGAAGGTACCGATTGAAATTAAGCACGGTGCTACAAGCCTGGTCAGTGGGCAAGACAATTCAGTGGGTTTTATTTCCAGATCACAATTATATTTGTCTAACCACTCAATTGAGTTTGACTAATTAATATGCATAAATTTGTGCCAAAATGGCCATTTTTCAGGTTTTACCCATAACGCTGGTAAAATGGAATATTTTGAGTTGATGTTTTAGCACATGAATATGTTCATGACACTCAATGTTTCTGCCAAGTTTGAGCCAAATCGGTGATTTGAGTATTATCACCTCCTGCCTGGTCCTGCCTGGTTGTATCATGGACAGACACTTAAGTGTCAATATCCTTAGCGCAAAACACTATTTGGGGGCACTCTTCAGATCGAATTGGAATTTGGTTTGATTTGGTGTTGAGGATAGGGGAAACCCAGAGTACCCGGAGAAAAACCGCTCGGAACAAGGACGAGAACCAACAACAAACTAAACTCACATATGACACAGCGAATCCGAGAATCGAACCCTGGCAGAAAACTTTATTACATTGTTAAACTAAATTTCAATATCAGCAAAATGTTATCTCGGTCCATTATTAGGCGCAAATGAGAAGTTGGTTGAACATTACAATAAACAAGTATTGGAGTTAACTCGTGTACCAACGGTATCAACCGAGAAAGGAATTCTGCGCTGCGCACATCTGGGTTGTTTGTCCATCGTGGTTTTTCTCCAGTATTTTTTAGGTTTCCTGGGCCGTAGTCTGTATAAACGCAACCGAGACAGTTGCCTCGGGAAACATAAGTTCAGATTATTCCGCAATTAAGCTCGTAAAAAAAAGATTTCGTCTATTGCCAGCAGTGGTGGTTGTTTGTGTCATGTTGATTTTAAGACATTTTACATTTTCAAGACGTGAGCTACTCATTAAAATTTATGTCTTATATTTAAATTTTGATCTAGTCGCGGTGCACGCTTGATTAATATCTTGAAGGCAATCCAACTAACCACTGACGGTCCTAGACGGCTGTCACATCAAATTTTATGGGCCGTGTAAAACAGTGTAAAATAGGCCGTTCTTGTGCTACTGGCTTGGTGAAAATTTCAGTCTTTCTATGGGCCTGGTTTCAGTTTACCGCCACACAAACATGTACACATGTGAGTGAAAAGGGACAAACTGGAGCAATGTTTCTTGTCGAAGAAAACATTACAATGCAGCTACCAATCAAAAACATTACTCAGTATATTGACTATACTACTGTTGTACTGACTGCTGCCGACAGACGAGCTTATAAAACAGCTGAAAAGCACCGCCCAAAAACTCAACAGTAACGTCCGCGACTTCAACGTACTGAGGGCAAAAACCGAAATTTACAAGAAAAATGGAGGGAGTTCGGACATTCAGTGTCACAACAACTCAACTGTGGAATGAGCTACCCGTGAATCTGAAAAAGAAAGCCAGTGTTTGTGCTTTTAAGAACAATTATGTTAACTTTCTTTCTACTTGAAAAACAAAGATCTGTTTATCATTTTCATAGTAATAAGTTTGTATATTGTAATCTAATTTTCTAGCGTATCTGTAATTTATGCTTGTTTTTTCTTTTCTTTTTATTTATTTGTCGGTACTGATTTTAGTCTTGAGGGCTGCAAGTTTGTGAGTGCTAGGCACCATTATGTATTACCCTCGCTAAATAAAGACTCTACAACTACTCTACTACATAAGACAGACGACAACTGGGTCAGGATTATCTCTTCCCGTTCCTTGGACAAGACTGAAACCCAGGTACTCTCTCAAAGACTTAAAGCACTCAGATCATTGACGACCCACAGTTTACTTGATTCTGATGATGACTTCCGCTCAGGTTGTCAAAATGTCAGTCAATGTCACCTCCTCATACATTCCTTATCAGGACTACACTCACCCGGATGATTATTATTTACCTACTTTTGACATAGCTCCTCGGTTGAAAGCATTTACAGTGAGTACAAGTACATTGTAAGAAAAACCAAAACACTGAAAGCTATTGAAATTCATTACTGACTAGTTTACATTTTAATGGTTTCCAGAAAACAACTGATTAATTCAGTTTCTAAAGTTTTTGATAAACACAAAGAAAAAGCTTGTACGTATAAATCAATTATATGTACAAATGTTTTCATGAATGGTCCTCTTTTACTTAGTCTGCCAAAAGCGCATATAAATAATTTTAACTTTTAATTTATAAACTAGTCCATTTTATTTTTTCATTTATTTATTTTTTTTTTTTTGAAAACTACGTATCTCCCAGCAAGAAACAGTTTTATATTAGGTTTCTCCTGTAATGAATTTCCAAAATCAATTAGTGCCGTTTTAATCTTTTCTCGTATTAAATTTTTTTGACCAATAAGGATATTTGTCAGAGTATTTTTGGTGATGAGATGTTAGACGGAAAGTGAATAATAACGTTGTGTCTATTGTTAACCCTGGTGACGCCACACCTGAGCGGAACAAACACAAAGTTGAGTATTAAGACTGCGGCTTGGGCGCGAACAGAGCATTTCATTACGACTGCATCGTAAATTTGGGAAATTAAAAGTGTGAACCAGAACTAGATTGTTGCACGATCGTGATGTACGCGAAAAAAGTTAAGATACCCCACAGTTTTTGGAATATTTACTTAGAAGAGTACTGCACCGTAGACGGCTGAAGGTAAGTCTAAAGTGAAGTCTTGTCTAGCGTATCATCCTGCAATTCTATACGATAATAAAAGTCCGAAAAATTATCCTAGAGAAAAAAATGGGTCCCAGAGCATAAATTTAAAATGAAGGACTCTGGTCATCCACCAAATTTGGATGAAATTTTTCCGTTTTTTGGAGAACACTATTTCCTTGGCAAGAATTTCTGGTTTTTCAAAACAAATTAGCTAGACTTCCTGTGCATGGAAATGTTTAGAATTGATTTTTATAACAGAAATTTAAATCCCAAAATTTATGATTTCTTTACTGTCGAACTTAAATTTTACGGAATACTAAAGAATTGCTTCTGTTGGTTTCTCGGAATGAAACGCTGTGAGAGTTTTGCTAGTTTTAACTACCGACTTCAAGTTTGCAAATGTCATTGCGATACCCAATTAAACTAAATCCCGCATTAATATTTTGGCAACAAGTTTACACCACTTCCACTGAGAAACATAAAGTAAATATACATATTTACAGCCACAAGAACAATAAAAAGCAAACTGCTCCAAAATGAACAAATTTTTTCCTGCCTACGAAAAAGTCGTTACATTCCTCATTTTTGCCAAAAAGAAGAAACGTTGAAATGAAACGCGTCGGGCATTATTGTAATTATTGTTGATATTGTTTCTTTATTGGATTTCTTTATCCTTACTTGCTTGAAAATAGGTCAAACTATGTCTTCCAAACTGAGAAAACAGAAACAGAGTGATATAATCACAGCAGGAAAATACTGCTCAATAGCTTTCACATCCTACGACTCCATGTACAGCAGCGCCATGCCATTAAAACCGTGATTTAACAAAAACAATAAAAAGTTATAGAGGTAAAGAAGAACATTCGAGAATCTCGAATTTTCGCCGTGAATATAATATGTTCTACTATCTACTCCCGATTATAACATCCCACGAGTAATTTCCTTAATAGAAAATAATCAAAGTGATATAGGCTTAGTTTACTTTTCTTGACAACGTTACATATTCCAGCACTTTCTGATTGTCTTGGTACTCTCAAAGGTGCTTGGTTTTGCAGGTGTCCATGATTTATATGCTAATCTTGACTTAGATAAAGAGAAAGAGAGCAGCTTTGAATAAATAAACAGTATCAGGAAGGTGTGAAGGCAACTCAACATAAAAATATAAATTTTTTTTTGTTACAAGAAATAAGGGTTTCTCTAAACAGTATTTCATAGCAGGAACTGATATGTGTTCGTACTGGTCTGGGGTAAGTAGATCAATGCATTGTTATCACAGCATATAGTGGAATAACGCCAGATATTTCTAGACTATTCCATTGCTTTTTTCGAATAACAAAACAAACTTGGTCTTTAGGCCTGCACGCTGAAATTTGTTATGTTATTTAGGGTTTAGTCTAGGTTTTTGGTAAGGGTCAGAAAAATCCATTTCAAACTAAAAATGTAAACAAAACAGCGCATAGTTGTGCACAAACTTGTTATTTATGCTCAAATCTATTTGCTTTTAGTACCTTACTTTCTACACTTCTTCAATCGCTTAACGAATAAAAAAAAAAGAGAATTAAATTCAAACCCATTGGAAAATTAGTAAATTTTATTCAATATTCTTTGCTGCAAACAAATGGCAAGTTAGTTCAAATTTTTCAAACACCAAAACTGAATGTATATAAAGCTGGACGATCCTACCAAATCCTTGGAATCCTCTAAAACAAAGGTTATTTGCTCCATCAAATTCATTTTTACGAGTTCTGAATATTCCAAACATCATCATCTGGTTTTTTCCTAACAATTTAAATCCTTTCGAAAATTTAACCATAAGCTCATCTATTTACGTAAAACGCCTTATGAAAAAACTCAGTGGATGTCAAAATATTTAATATCCTGGCTGGATATCAGGGTTTCCATATTTAATGTATTGAAAAAAACATGTACTTGATCATAGCCGATGAGAATGAAAAATGGTAACGTAAAATATGTACAGCTGAACATAAAATACGTGCAGTCACAAAGTAATATGAGACGAATATCATTGACGTTTCTTCGTGAACTTATTCCAGCCAAGGTATGTTGGTAACGCTAGACCACATGCAAGTAAGTGACAACGTTTGTTAGACAAGTCAGTAAGCAAATAGAAAGGAAGTAATTCAAAACAAAAAAATCGAGATTTTCTCCAGCAATAAAGGAGTATCAGAAACATGTGTAATTTAATGTTGAAAACTGACTTAATTTGGGATCGAAAGACAGCTAGGCCTGGCTAAAAACCAACTCATGTTTGGCACGGGAAACATAACCCGCAAAGTTCTTTTAAAGGACTTTTTCGCGCTTTTTTTCTGGGAAAACTTGTTTACGGGAAGATTTTATATTGGAGGGAATGTTGTGTTTCAAAATTAGTTGGGTTGATAACAAAAACAGCGAGCTTGAAACACCACGCAGCAGCTTTAATCAGCTACCTCTGACAGTTCATATGAAGGTTTTTCAAAGGTAATTTGGCCGCCGTAAAGAGTGAATCCTAAGAAACGTGTTCGGTATCTTCGTCTTCGGTCTGAAAGCTATTGAAAGGAGAATGCTAAGATAAAAGGTTAGTCGTGACAGCCAGTTAATGACAAATGGATAAGGGTCTTAGTTTCTAAAGAAACTATGGTGCTGCGTCAATGGGGAGAGGATTTAAACCTCAAACATTATATGCAGTCGAAGGAAACCATGAAATAAATTGAGATGAATAAAAAACATCAAGTGCAGCTTAGATTTTAATCCAGACGGACATAAACGCCGACGAATTAACATAAACATGAATGAAACGTTTTTTGCCCAGATCGAAGGGAAAAAACGAACAACTTAAAATCCAAAAGACAAGGTGTTAGACATTTAACGGAAACATTTTACAGGAATACATGATAAAACATGCTCGTCTTTAATATTCTTCTTTCATGCCGCTCATAATTCAATCTGCAAAATGTTTATTAAGGGTATTCACTTCAAATGAGAATAAAAAAGAGATTATCACAACCAAAGGGCATATTAAAAGGCTTGAAGCTCAACGACGACGTTTTTATCATAGTAGGATTAAGAAACTAAAAAGTGAAGTTAAAAAATTTTCTGGGGCAATTGGGCACCGCAATGTTCTCCAAAAGATTTTATGATATGTAAAATAAAAAATGTTTCATTTCATGAAAAGAAAAAGTTACCTTTTGCCTATTGGACAACTAACATATGAAAGTGTCACTATAAATGAAACAAAAAAACAACGAAACTGACAAATTTTTAAATTGGAAAAAATTAATGCCAACTAAGAAAAAAAACTCATTAAATTTCAAAGATATTTCACCAAGACGTCGACTGTAAACAGGAAGATCGAAGACGGTATTGTGGGGCTCTTTCAACTAAAGATGATTTCTTCGATGAGAAAGACAAAAACAGAGAAAACAAGTGCCAGGGAAAAAGCTTTTTTATATTTTTATTCAAATTTATTTTGTTTCAAATCAGCGTTAAAAGAAAATACAGCCAGGGCATGTCTGGGGCTCTCCAACGTAATTGCTTATGGAGAATTAAAAAAGAAAAAATATCTGCACAACTTTGCAAGAACATGCACTTTCGTTTCCCCATTTGAGTATAATTCATCGAAAAAAAACCACCTGACACAGCTTTTGGTAAATTGTTTTACTAATTATCTGTCGCTGACCACGAACCCGTTCACAATGATATTAAGGTCACATTGGTAAAAGTGGAAATGATCGACAACACCTTCGATAAATACATAGATATACCTTATTTCTGTCGAGAAAATTCATTTCAAGTTTACTGAATGGTGGCAACTGAACAAGTATATAATAATGCCATTTCTAGTTTGACAACATGAATGGTAATTTTCACTTTATTCAACATGTTTTACAACATCAATTTTTAGCATTTCGCACATAAAAAGTGTAAGTCACAAGAACACTTGGAAAATTACACGATATTTTTTCTTCTCGTTCGGAAATTACAGTTGAAAGTGAACCGAAACAAAAATACTTCAATCCGAAACAAATAATAATTAAAAATATTACTTCTATATGTATAGCAATTTAAAAGTGTGGTTTTCATGGAAAATGTTTTCCCTGTGTATAAAAAGTGTGTAGCAATAGAAATGTTTTAACAAATACCGAACCTTAAAGTGCAGCGTATCACTGTTGAATATACGTGCAGTCAACTATAATATGGGATTAAAGTATTAACGATCGGTGGCGTAAAAGCTTTTATAATTATATGTAAAGTTGACGGGTTACAATTTCCTCCCGTTGATAAATCCTTAAATTAAACTACTTCCCACGTCGCGAAAATCGAAATAGCTTTGCGACCACTGAAGACAAATTAATCCGCTTCCTACGCTTTAAAAATAAACCATGACTATTTTAACCAAGTGACAAACAATTTTTTGGTTTCACTGTAAACTGGTAAAGCGAGCTTTAGTTTGATCACTTGTTTTGAAAACTAAAATAAATAAGAAACGGTGTTGTGCGCTAACGCTGTTTGTTAGTCTTAAAATATTCATTAAATACGAAGATGACGCGCTATGACTTCATTGATTTGCTTTTCATATATCTACACACGACTCCTCGCAACAAAAGAGCCAGGGTTCATGGTGGGTAATCATGAAAATTAGTACTGCACCTATAGTAAGAATTTAATTCTTTCGCTGGTTTCTTCATTGGGGGTTACAACTGAAGTCCCGAACATGCTAGATATCTGTATGATTTCTCAAAAACAGATCTCCATCAGTTATGACATTTCGGAAGACAAACAATTAATTCATCCTTATCTATCAAAACGGGAGTCCGCCCTTAATGCTGCTAAGGAGCGTTACAAAGGCAGGTGCCCGTGATCGAAACTGAGTTTAAATTAGTTTTTCAAAGCAGCACAATGACAAACCGCCATAAAACTACAATCTAGCTCGACGACTGATCACAAACACCTAAGCCGAAAAATATAATTGCAGCTAACTGGAGATAGGAAGGTAAGAGGAAGAGTTTGCTAAGTGTTAATTCAAAGCTAAACCAGGAAACTCAGGACTTTTATTCTGCACTGACTCGGTAATAATTTATTTCCTTTATTCATAAGAATCAATGCTGCTGTCTCAGTTTAAAAGGTCACCCTTTCGTTGTCGCCGAACTATAAAACGGGTAAGAAAAACCGTGCTTCAGTGAATCCTGTTTTATATTGTTGCTTATGTTATAATTACCTTAACTCCTGCAGAATTTTGGACATTCTTGATGGAGCAGTCAAGAATACAACCTGAGACAAAACTGACAAAACAAAACCACACTCAAGTGGATTTTTCGCTTTCGTGACGGTTTCATGATGAAATCAAATTGAATTTCTTAAGTTTAATACTTAATAGCTGCCTTGGTGGCTTTTTGGTAAAGCTAATAAATGTGCTCAGCATACAAAGTACAGCTACTACCAATGGTCTCACTGCGTCACCAATGCACAAAACCATTTGCAACTTCTCATGCATCGCTTAGTCTGCGCAGGAACGTTTTCCAGCGAAGGAACAAAAGCAAACATAACATTACTGGAAATTTATCACGGAATTTGTGGATTGGTTGTCAAAATGACGTGAAGCCGGGACATTTCAAAGCCGATAAGTTATCACAGTTGCGTAATTTGGCCATTCGGATCGACGAAGCACGCACGAGATGTTGACCAAATACAAATTATGTTGAGAACAAAAATATTTGATGTTGCTCTAATGCACTTTCAGGAAAATTGTCCCTCAGTTTTCATTTGTAATGGGTTTAGAGGCGGATAATACGTGCTACAATTAGGAATATGTACCGTATATGTACCGGTTATGTCTGTGGTTGCCATTTATTCGCGATGTTTTGAAATATTTATGGCAAATGAAACGTTCACCAGGTTTTCTTAGTTTAATGCTTGTTATATTTACATATCTTAGCACTATTTTAGTGTTTGAGTTAATAGCTCGTTTATATGAGAAGAAAAGTGAAAGTAAACGTTCTTTCTTGTCAGCGAAAGAAAAGGACATCTTCAACCATTCTTTCAAACAGCAATAAACCAAGACCTATCTGACATGAGCAAATATTAAACCATAGAGTGTTTCCTTGTTTCAGCCATAAGAATGAAATTCGTTTCGTGTCATCTTCCTAAAAGTTCGGACTTAAATAGAGAAGGGGATATTAACAAAAATTGCAATATTTCCAATTAACTGCAACGTATTTATAGAAAACACTGAACAATTTCCCACAAAAGAGAAACACGATCAGAAGATAATGGAGGTAAAATCTTTAGAAAGCGTAACAGTGTGGTTCTTATTTGCACCATTTTTTTTTTTTTTTTTCAAATCAGAAAAAGATGCAAAACATTAATACGATTTTTAACGTCAAGCAACTCCCGCCAATTCATAAGATTTATTTGTAGTATCGCTCGTGGTTTGAGCTCGGGGTGACTCCAATGGTGAAGCAATTAATCTGTCTTACGTCTTCCGGGAATATCTCACGGGAACCCTTCACACCCAAATACTTCACCCAAGCAAAATCGGTGACAAATTAGGGAGAATGACAAACAAATAGAGTCACAGAAACTCACTGCTTATAAGTTCATTTGAATGGCCACACTTTATCATTAAAACCACAGAACCACCTGGTACAACAAATACTGCTCAGTAGCTTTCGTTTGGTCACACTTAATGATTTCATGTTCTGGACACAAAAGTTAGAGGATGAGTGCTGCTTAGCAGCTATTTCGTGGCTAAGCTTTTAGACTTTCATCCACACTTTCACACACCGATGGGAGCAGTGATTAACCGCAGGTGGGAGCTTATCTGGTATCAAATATAAATTCATTTTTACTGGAGTTAACAGCAAATGCGTCAATATGCGGCCAAAGCATAGCTCTCACTCAAAATTTAGATAAATGGGGGAGCACGATTAACGACGACGACCCATTCACAGGAACTTTGTGAAATACATTCCGCAATCATACGTGCTGTATATAGTTTGCGGTTTATTGCATCTTTCGGTGATGCTTTTTTATCGCTTATTAAATAGTTATTTTCCCATTTTGCAAGATGTCTCGCCCAAGATATACTACAAAAATGTCGCAAATTATTTTAAATTGCCCGCCACATTCCCCTTTCAACGTCAGAGGCTGGTGTGGAGTATAGCTTAAGGACAGTTACTCGGATTACTTACTAAATCTTAATGTGTTCCTTTGTATTCATCTCTAAATACGAAAGTACACGGCAATTGGAGCCAATTTCTTCCATGCATTACATTTTACTCCAGAAAATACCTAAAAGGAAAACAATTGACAAATATGCAAACTCATTGGACGATCAACCAAAACACAGGAAAGTGCCATTGAATATAAAACTTGCTTTAAACTACTATACAACCACATGAACTGAACGCTTGATGCCATAAGTACCAAACCTAAGGACCCTTTTTCAAACAAACACCATTTCAAGTGAACAGTAAGTAACAATGTAAAATATCATTGAAATATTTTTACAAAATATTATGAACAGCCACAAGTATTTCCATAAATGACTTTTTTCTTCTGATTGTAGTCTTAAAATTCTCTGGTGGAGTTTTCATGGTTTGATAAAGTAAGGTATTATCATCTTAATAAAGAGAGGTGAAGGGAATTCGGAAGACGAGTACTGCTCAGAGAGGGTCATTTATCATGTCTCTGTGAAATTTTCATAGCTGATATCGTAAATGCTTCGCCACCAAAACCACAAAAAAGGCGGAAAACTATTTAAACATCGAAAAACGCATTTTAAAGATTTGACGATTCCGAGATTCATTAAGATGTTTCCTCGTATAACACAGAAGGGAGCCCCGGCATTTGAAACTTTTCCCCACATTTAAAAACTAACAGACTTTTTTTTTTGAATAAAACTGAAATTCTAGTTACAATAAACTACTCTTATTGGCGACTCTTCCACAGTTTGCAATCGACAATACATTTGATCAAATCAAGACTGAACGAAGGAGGCATCCTGACACTTTTGACGTTCTAAAACTCACTAATAACTCGTCATGTTGAAGCAAAGCAAACCGTTGGCGTGTCGAATATTCCACATCTTGAATTTCTCAATTTTTTTGTCAGTGTTGGTTATGCTGATGATACACGCTTTCTCGCGTTTAATGATTATTCCAAGCATTAGTTGTAGGTAACTTTTCAAAAGAACGAGCATCAAATTGTTCTGAAACGAATTTCAGCGAAAAAGAGTAAAGTATCATAGAAAGCCGAGCCAACAACAGTATATATTAAATCGAGTTAAGGGAAAACACAAGAATAATGGCTAGACGTGAGACCAGCTGCATAGGCCCAATTTGTAAGTCATACTACCTTTGCGATAAATAACATTCAGGTTTCAGATAAACATCGAATTTGGACTCTGTACGACTTTTAAACCATTCAGCTCTCAAAGTAAAGTGTGTTACCTTTTTTGTGTGTGCTTATTTGGCACATTTACTGAGATTATTCCTTTTTGTTGGGCTTCAATAATATTCCATGCGACTCAAGTGTGACAAATAAATTGCGCCATTGAGACTGGTAACAAGAATTATGCTTTTTGTCTGTCCACCTCGGTCCCAGGGCTTTTCTCTTTCGAATTACAAGAAAATCCTTGGGAACGAGATTGGCTTTCTCTTGACATTTTCTTACAAAGAATTTTTACCTACCATAATTTTCGACCGAGCGAATTTAAGTCAAGCTCATTTACATTTACAAAGTGTTGCGTATACATAAAATATATAAAGCAGCTGAGATACGTGATGCAATTAAAACACGGCGCGATCGCATACGTGATAGTCGTAAGAAAGTTTTCCCTACATTAGAGTGGAGGACTTTAAACGTCCAGCAATTTGCAGCAATTTACGAAACGCTGTTAATATGTCGGTAACAGTCTCACCAAAGGAAGAATTCATGTCAGCGCCGCCTGGAATCTAAATTACTTTGAGGTTAGAAATTAATGAATTTCTAATCTTTTCGAACACTGATCAAAATGCACAGCGTTATTCAAACACTGTGACAAAAAGTCGTTGTTTTTTGTTTTTTTTTTTTTTTTTTAAGCGATATTCAGAGACATTCTACCAAGCAACAAAAGTAATTTGTTGTGAATTGGCCTGAGGTGAGGTAATCGGCAGAAAGTGATTGGCTAGACAAGAAAGAGAGTGACAGCAGGGGTTGAAGAATTGAAATGAATCTGCGTCAAGCAGCGGCCAAATTCAGTCGGTTAGACAGCGGAATCATACAACATTAACTGCCATTCGGTGAGTAATTTTAGGCCTTGGTGTTTTAAATGAGAAAAAGCTCGATATTGAATTGTCCAAATTTAGTAGAAAACATTATCTGGAAAGGATTTATTCGAAACCTCAAAACTGTAACTCAATGCTTTGTTTGATATGACCGACAAACATTTGACCTAAAGCCAATAACTGCTACCAATGCAACCCAAAAACTATACTAGTTATCAATGTTTTCAAATGTTTTATCGTAATGACTGAGAGTTAACATCCTTAGTTATTTGAACAAAGAGACTACATAAGCTCAGCTCATAGCGAAACCATGTAGTGGCAATGAGACCATCTATGGACTTGAAAACGAGAGTCACTATTTTTAGTAACGGGAGACTGTGAGAAGTGAGTTATCACTGGCCTATTCTAATTGTATAAGGTATAACAAACCAAGGCAACTGCTCCGGCGAGTCTGGAAGGGAAAGTAAAGGCAAACAACTACAATTGTGGAATGTCTAACCAGTATTACAGAACAGGCACTGTGACAAAAAGTCGTTGTTTTTTTTTTTTTTTTTTTTAAGCGATATTCAGAGACATTCTACCAAGCAACAAAAGTAATTTGTTGTGAATTGGCCTGAGGTGAGGTAATCGGCAGAAAGTGATTGGCTAGACAAGAAAGAGAGTGACAGCAGGGGTTGAAGAATTGAAATGAATCTGCGTCAAGCAGCGGCCAAATTCAGTCGGTTAGACAGCGGAATCATACAACATTAACTGCCATTCGGTGAGTAATTTTAGGCCTTGGTGTTTTAAATGAGAAAAAGCTCGATATTGAATTGTCCAAAATTTAGTAGAAAACATTATCTGGAAAGGATTTATTCGAAACCTCAAAACTGTAACTCAATGCTTTGTTTGATATGACCGACAAACATTTGACCTAAAGCCAATAACTGCTACCAATGCAACCCAAAAACTATACTAGTTATCAATGTTTTCAAATGTTTTATCGTAATGACTGAGAGTTAACATCCTTAGTTATTTGAACAAAGAGACTACATAAGCTCAGCTCATAGCGAAACCATGTAGTGGCAATGAGACCATCTATGGACTTGAAAACGAGAGTCACTATTTTTAGTAACGGGAGACTGTGAGAAGTGAGTTATCACTGGCCTATTCTAATTGTATAAGGTATAACAAACCAAGGCAACTGCTCCGGCGAGTCTGGAAGGGAAAGTAAAGGCAAACAACTACAATTGTGGAATGTCTAACCAGTATTACAGAACAGGCAAACGTCACTATGAATCTAAAAGGATATTCGAGCCTCTCTATTGGTACCCACGGTCTTCGTTTTCTTCGCGATTTTTTCGCAAATCCTCGTTTTTTTAGGAAGATCTTCGTTTTTTCAGATTGAAATGGTTTAAACGCTTATTCAGTGTTATTCACAATTGATAAATATTTCACTTCAATAGCAAATTGCATAACTCACTGTTTAAATTCACGAAAATTAATATAAACAGTTCTTGAAACAATAAAATATTGTTGGATTCTTTGGCGACGTTTTAACCCCATTTTAACATGTTAGCTTCTGATGAGATTCCAAGAAATCGAAACTGCAGTATTGTATGAGAAACAACATAAGACACTCGCCAGAAGAAATACACCAACATCCTAGAGACTCACAACAACGTTGTCAGCTCTAAGAACACAATAGCTGTTTTTCAGATAAGAAGCAACTCAGAGAGCTAAAAGACAGCGCTACAACGAAGCTATCGCTCTCGAAAGCAAGAGACAACAATGATAAGCTTTGTAAAGATTGCAATCTGTTAGACACTCGTATCCGTGCAATCCTCACGCAGCGAGATACAATAGCAGAAGCATTAATTCACGAGTTAAGAAATCCACGGATCCTGTATCTTTACAGACAACATTTATTTAGCACTCAGACCTAAAATCTTGAAGTCAATAAAAGCCGATAAGCTTAACAAATGTCACAGAGCTAGCATACACAATGGTATATCAACACCTAATCCTTACTGCTCTTAGTGATCAGTAAGAAACCCTCCATTCAGTATATTTGAGAATTCCCCCTCACGATCAAGACAAACACCATTAAGAGCGGTCGCATCACATTTTGATCTAAAGGGAAGATTCTCTTATACAAAAGGAAAATCGCTTAAAGACATACGCATGCTTGTAAAACTAAAACTGAAAAGGCTTTTATCAACACAACGGACACACATTGGGATTCGAGCAGGTCTGTCAACCCAATTTCAACACACAGAAATGTGGTTAAAAATGCCAAAATTCAGAAATAAATGATACTGTATCGTTTACGAGTTTCAGTTGACAGTTTTAATTTATATCTGAGTGTTCAATTTGATCACGCAAAGTTTGGTAAATTTTCAGATCTTCGTTTTTTCAGCGGTGATCTTCGCGTCTTCGATTTCTTCGGAAATACCCATAGAGAGGCTCATATTCCAATCACTAAAACTCAGTCCGAAGGAGGCAACTCCGGACAGTTTCTATGATTACCTTCTAATGTTTTCGAAGAATTTCTTAGGCTTGCTTTAAAAAAAAAAGGCCAAGGAAAGATCGGGAAAAATGAAAATGTTTGCTCATTACATCTCATTATGTCTGCCACGGATGTCGCATACGTTGACACAACGAAACATTGCGCCCACGGATGTCCGTACCATCTGTCCTTTAATGTGAACTATACTTCATTTATTTTACACAAAACGTACATTTGTGCCTTCTTCGACATTGCAGGTAACCACGAAATTCCAAACTTTAATTATTCGGCAAATGATAACGAAATTAAATGCAGACAAACTCAAAGAAAAGCCGGCTTGTTAACAATAAGTTTTTTCAAATAGTAGAAAGATCCTCGCAGTTGGTACGCAACTTAAGCAGTTGCGAAAAGAAAGCCTGAATTTGTTTTTGCGTACCAACTGCGAGGACCTGTCTTCTATTTGATCTTTCATTCGCAGTTCAAAATATATGTTTCATATATTTGCATTCGTTCAATAAGATTTTTGATGACAGCGAAATTACTGTTGAGTTTTGCAATGAATGACAACGAGTAACGACGGCCACAGCAACGAAAACGTCAGTAGAAAAAATAACTTCATTTTATTTGTGCTAGTTCTCGATTAAAGCGGCGAATTAAAGAATGAAAAATCGACCGTCGTGTGATCAAGTTCTCCACAAAACCTTGAATGTGGTTATTTCACGTTGTTGCTTTGCAGAAGATGGAAAAGAAATGTACCAAAACTGAAAACGCCGTGCAACGCGATTATTTGTGCTCATCAAGTGTTTTGTTTTGTGGCATTCTCAGCGCCGTCACCGTCCTCATTGCTTAATTTCTTTAATTATCTATGGGACGGCATCGCTTAAAATAAAAATACAACAAAAGCTTCACTCTAAAAGTGAAATTAAAAATTTAATTTAAAAAACTTTCTAATTTCTTATTTCAATTTGCCAGAGTCTTACAATAGTTTAAAGCATTTTCACACCTTCTTTCCAACTATTGCAGATTAGCCATAGCACTTTTGGAAGGAGAAAGACAATCCCTGCCCCCAACAATAGACGCATGACTACAGCGAAAATACAATTATCAAGATAATTTGAAATTTCCTTTACTTGCAAAAAAAAGTCGGAAGCTCGGGAAAATTTAATTTCTATGCCCGCGTCGGAAACAATTTACGTTACAGATAAGAATCTTCACTGTTACACTTTCAGGCCATTCAGCTCGTAAAGTGAAGTACATCACTAGTTGTCTGTGTTGTTATTTGGCTCATTTAGTGAGATTATTGACTGTTTTGAGGGGCTTTAAATACATTCGACAAGACTGATATCTGACGTATTAACTGGGCGTTAGAAAAAATGCTGGTTTTATAAAAGCAAGATATTAACCATTTATTCCATCGTGCCGCACTTATTGAAAACATTTGAAAGTAAAATGAAATGGTGAAATGTTATCAAAAGGTTTTTCTACAGGTAATGTGAATTCTGACTGTGTCTTTTAAGGATAACTTCTTTGTATTACAACTTTACGTACACCAAGTCAACATTATAAACACATCTTTCACTGTTTCAAGATAAACATCAAGTTACAAATTGTAAATTATGCTGTGCGGTGCAAACAAATCCAACGGTTAACATTTTCCAATTGGAAAGGTAACAGTGAATGTGGTGGGTCACGTTTTAAGAATGGAACAGGGTGTGAACACATGCATTGGGCTTACATTTAGGTAGAACGGTAAAAGAGGCCTCAATCGCGGGTGCAAGAGTGCCATGGGAAATGAACTTCTCCAAATGCAAGGGAAATTCAACTACCGTCACTCGGTCAACAATCCAACTTAGAGGTAGCTGGCAGCCAGCCCAACTTTCCACCAGAAATATTGTAGTGATAATGATAAGGAAGAAAAATAATCCCAATGATCAACGCTATAAATCATTAGGAAGCATTCAAATTTGAGTTTAATGAAAAATTTCTCGACGTTCAATGTATAAAGTTTCCATGATACCATAAGCCTTCCTGAGGTATGCGGATCACAGACGTCAGCAGACGTGTTTGTCAACATTTCGCTTCCGTTCGGCTTCAAGCAAAGCCCCAAGGAACTAGAAATCAATTTTAACTCAAATCAAAGGGAGATATCAACCGAACTTTAAGATAACGGTAACACCGTTGAAGGTTTCAAAACATTTTATGACACCCACACAATAGGTGTTTTATATTAGATATCCACTCACGTGTAGGTCGTTTATCGAAAATTATTACATTTCATCTACGTTCACAGGTAGACGAATGATGCAGAGCTGAAAAACTGAGGCTTGGCGAAAAAGGTAGGTGAAATACATGTACACCATCACACTGACGCAAAATATATGCAAATCCATAATTGCGCTAACCCACTTCATCCGTTTATCACCATTGACTGTTTGCCAAAGAAACGATGACCATCCATTCAGAATTACTGTTATTAATATCCAATATTTTTAATACTGATTCAGTGACTTGAAAGCTAGATATCGATAACATGGCCTGACAACAATTTTGCAAAAACTGCTACCGCTTTGAATGACATTAATTCTAGCCCGGCCTATATGAGAATTTACTCAAAATTGGCGCCTTCTTTGGTTGTTATCTTTGTTACCTTCCACCAAAGTTATTGAAAGACGTTGAGAGTCAATTTCTACCCGCTTCAAACAAGAAAGATACGAATTCATTTTAATAAGTAAACAATCCTTTCTGTTGTGTAGTTGTTCATAGTCTAAAACAAGAAACTGAACCTAAGATTTAAGTGTTAGCCATACATTAGCAATAGACCGACGCAGCATAGTAGCCACAAGAAAAACTTCCGTCGATTAAAATAGGTAATTAGCATTATTTTTATACTTTAACAAAATTTTAAATTGAATGAAGCATTGGTGTTTACACTGGATAACTGGAAGCTTACAGAATATTGCTCTAACTATTTGACTACACATTGTTTTGAAAATTGTCCAAATTGTTTGTGCTTTCTGAAGCGTATTTTTTAACTTTTGCTTCTTGATTTTAAATTAAAAATCATACTTCAACAAAATTTTAATTGAACAGAGCGTAGGTGTTTACATTGAAAAACAGAGAGCATACAGAGAGCATACATTGTCTGAATATTTCGCAAGCCATGTTTATTCGGAAATAGCCTTAGTTGTTTGCATTTCTACCACTTAGTTCTTAATTAATTAAAGTTTAGCCCTATCGCAACCTATCTGCTTAACTAGATGTTGACATTACACTGCAAGAACACGGATGATAGGAGTAAGTAATGATTTTATTTAACCCGTTAAATGGATGAAAGAATAACATGGCTTATTACTTTCGAAATCTTCTGCTTTCTTGTATCTATACCCATCTGACCAGCGCCGGGCGTTGTGCCGGGAAGACATCTTCTTTTCCATTTTCAATATTGTCCCTAAAACTTCGTCAGGGGTTCGAAGAGCAAGACTCAATGAAGGTAACAAATTTGAAGGTAAAAATAGATGTACACCAAAATAGATCGCCATCAACCTTAAATACTACTGCATGGTAGCAGTCTAACCCAAACTTTTGAACCGATCTTTTCCTCTCCTTTCTGCCCGTTAAATTATACTCAATAAATCCCCTTTAAGTAAACCCGCTCTAAAACATGAAGGTAGGGCCTGCTTCAACAATTGCCTATCTACAGAACATTTAATTTCTGCTTTTTGTTTGCAAAGGGAAAGGCGAGAAAATTTTCAACACAACCACTTTTTGCGAGAGAAGTACGACGTCAATTTTAAATCCTTTTTGGTTTCTTTGTCCTTTTTAGGAGAAGTAAAGGAAAACAAGCAACTCCGATATTATGGATCTACTTTTAATCATAACACTTTCTGCAAGCTTCAGATTTGCCTCTACCGAGCCAGGAACAGCGAGCACAACACCTGATAGGACGAAGTCCGAAGGTAGGCTGCTAAACTGAAACATTCCTTGGTACACATCATATCCTCACTTTTCTTTAATCGCTTTGTCGCTACCGTAACGATTTTTTAAGTTTTATTCTGGGAATTCAAGTGAGGACACTTATTTTGGGACAAGTCGAGGTGTTAATTCCATTAAGCAACAGCAAATTTTATTTAGAGAAAAAGAAATATATGCATTATTATGAAGTGAGCTGTCGCCGCAGCTGATATGACTAGCACAACAATTTTCATGCTCGTAAATAAGGTGTGCCGGGACGCTTTCTAGCCGACACCGTATATAAAGAAATCAGTTTAAAGAAAAAGAAAATTGTCTTCGGTGCATTGGTAAGAGGACTGAATTCTACGCAATAGAAGTTTACTTGCTATGGATGTGGATAATTATTTTTTGTTGTTGTTGTTTTTTTATTGGGTCGATTTCCTAGTAAACGAACGTTTGTCATCAGAAACAAATTTGACTTACCACCTTAATTCCATTTCATTTCACTGTGCCTCTGATCGCTAATTTAGGCGCCATGTCATCTGTGACCGGCAGGTGCTTTTAGAGGAATGAGTCACTGAAGAAAAAAACAAAGTTATTTCAGTACCAACTAACTGGGTAAAAAAATTCTATGTTTATCACCGAGTAAAAACCAATTTTCACTGGTCAACCAGTTCAATAATTTACCCGCTGCTTAACGCCACAAAAATCAATTGCATCACAAAAGACAACTCTGTAACATATTGCAACACACTCGCATCCACTCGCCTCCCTCCACCAACCCAACTCAAACTTATGCATAAAACAATTTACTCACGTAACTGTGTTGAAAACGAGAACAGAGAGGGAATCAAATTTTATTGTCTATTTTAAAATGGTTTGACCTCAGAACCCTGCAATAGCAATTAATTTAAAATCTAACTGCTTTCGGAGTTCTGGTTTCAAACAAAGTATAACGATTTTTAATGGCTTAAGAAAGACAGTCAAAATAATATCTATCTAACGTTACAAGCTCCTAATGCATGCTGAATTAAGAGGTTAATGCTGACAAAATGCAAGAGAACAATAACGTGGCTTTTAACTCCTAATATCAAACGATAGCATACTTTTATCTAATATTAAAGGATCCCATCACCTTTAATATCAACTGCTGAATGTCTTTTATGGACCTAATGGTTACAAAACCGGCTTTTGCGCACTTGTTAATCAGCTAACCCAGAGACTTATTGCAGTTGTTCCCCCTGGCAATTCCCATTGTTCCATTTGCTATTAAATGTTTGTCAATCAACATTTGAAATGATTCTCAAAAAGGCATTTGTTAGAAACGATCTACATCCATGATTTCCACCAAACCATGGACTCAACTGTCGATATTTTAACACGCAATCTCCTTTCAAATTCAACACTAGAACAGATCGGAAGCATATATGGGACCCCAGCGGTATGGTTTTTGGGCCGCTATGGTCCTGAATGTGGAAACAAATTTTCCTATTTGGTTGGGAAAGGGAAAGATTTTACTGATTAAGCCTAAAAATGCATGTTTTTAAAAAATTCATAAAAATGGGCCAAACACTGCCATCAATAACCACACCCAAACCCACCCCCACCCCAAACCACCCAACAGGTAACCTCCTTGTTTTACCGACAGAATGCATAGACAAATATCCGAATTGTCAAAAATACGTCGATCATAGTCAGTGCTGGGAACCAAGCTACAAAAGGTGGATGGAAAGAAAGTGCAGAAAAACCTGTGAATTCTGCGGTAAGTTACTATGGTAACTTAATGGCGATATCAGCCTCTCGCGGTCATTAGTTTGAACAAAGTCACTCCATTGTCCTCTTGTATGGCGTCAGCATAAACGTCTCGGTTTCCATCGTCCTTGGTTGTTGGCTCATGGGGTCACCCCTGGGCCTCTATTTCACGATAACACTACAAAAATGTTTCTGTTTAACAATTATTCCACACCATCACGCCGTATATGTAGTCAAAGCTACAAAGCACGTAGCGCCGAGTTGACTTTTAAATCGTTTAATGTGTTTTTGAACGAGTTCCACAACCGATTCCCTAATTTACAAGAAAATCATATGTATCCAACCTCGTTCCCATTGAACAGACCGCTTTGATGTATGTTAATGATACCTTGATAGAACAGAAATTAGCCAATCAAAATACAGTATTTCGACTCATCGAAATAAAAAAATTCTGGGTTTTTACTGACCACAAATCAATTTTCACTGACCATTAAATACAATTCCAGTGGCAATAAACCAGGAAAGAAACCCAGATATCTATTCTTTCATAAACAGTTTTTGAAACAACATATCACTTGGCAACAAGAAAACTCTAAATCTTGTGACTAGCCAAAAATAAAATTCCCTAAAACTTCAGAATTTTACGCTTTTAATTTTCCTTGACGATACAAAATCCCCAGACTTTTCCCTAACCGTGACACGCCTGAAAATACAGCGGAGAGGTGGAGTTGTCGAGGTTCTCGCTAACACTCCCAACTTCGCCTCAGGCTTCTTTTGGACTTGATTGGTCAATGAAAAGGGAAACCATTAGAAAACTGTCAAAAAGCAATCAAAAACCATGTCAAAGGGCAAAGTTACAGCACACTGCACTGCAAAGACGCGCAATAATTTATTTTGACGCTTAATCATATAAACAATAAATGAATGAGTACCATGAATAATTCATTCCCGGTGGCAGATCCTGAGTGTAATCTTCCCCTGGGAGATGAGATGGACCAGTTCTCCGCGATATCGATCCATGATTTGGAAACGTACCCTACCGAGGACAATATGATGCTGAACAGTCCTGGGGGTTACAGAGCAGGGAAGGAGGACCCCCTTAGTTTAAAGATCGTTGGAGTAAAGTTCAAAAAGGAGACGGTAATCACAGGCGTGGCGACTCAGGGATACGATGATGGCACCCCCGATGTTCAAGAGTGGGTCACTAAATACATCGTGAAGTTTGTTCGCCAAAAAGGCGGAGAGGAAGAGTACATATTGGACAGCAATGGTAAACCAAAGGTAACAGTTCGTTTGGAAAATTAACTTTATTTAAAGACCAGAATCCAGAGGGTACCTACAAAACTGGAGTGCAAATGTATTGAAAGGTCTTGCGGCCTGAGATCAGGGGAATGCCAGTTTAAGTTTGAGTCGAAATTTTCGAAAGGACTGGAACTCATCGACAAAGAAAATGGTATCCATATTCATCGGTTGGGAGTTTGGACGTCTTAGAGAACGTTTGTTGTGATCTTGGAAAAATCAGTTGACTGGGCAAAGTATGAATTTGAATTCCAGCCTTTGGTAAATGTTGAGCATATATGTATGTGTTGCTAGATATGTCGATCGCTTTCATACGACGCGATGACATTCATGTATCACAAAAATTAAATTTTCTTTTTTTCTAAAAGTATAATTTACTAAATTGTTTTACTACAACACTAGTGTCACCGAAAAAGCATTGGGCCAACGGCTTAAGACAATCAATGGGCCTCCAAATCTGTTTATAAGTGGTTTATTTTAAGTAGATAAATAGTTTTCTAGGCTGGGATGCAAGCGTTCCTGTTACTGTCAGCAGCAGACAATGTTTAGATATGACTGTTGGCAAAATTGAAAATGGCTTCGAACGTGGTTTTGTTAAACACCGTCTAAACTGTCTTTTGATAACTGACCCATTGTCTTTTTTTTAATATTTTTCCGTCCTGACTGTTTTTCTTCCTAGACATTTCAAGGTAACAATGATTCGAACACAATTGTGCGGCACAACTTCCATCCTGAAAGCGTCAGAGAGGTGTTCATTGTACCCCAAACCTATCACACCAACGTCGCCTTCAGATTTGAAGTCTACGGATGCATCATGAGTAAGTAGGACTGAGCTATGGCTTTTGTAGAAGCACCTTGATAGCTAGCGCTTTGGACTTTCCAGCACTAAAAGAAAACATACCCTTTAAGGCTGTATAATAGCCAACAAACTCTCAAACTAATGTCAAAATCATGCGGCAGCTAGAAGGAAGCATCTGACGTCTTCTATTAGATTCATAAAAAGCGCACCTGTTTTGTCATCGGCAAAACTTTGAAACAGTTTCATTGTTTTTATCGACAGAAAGGTCCGTAACGTTGTGGCTTAGTTGGACAAATGAGAGATGTACGTTGGAAATGTTGCTTGACAAAAAGTCTGACGGGTTTAAAAGCATTAACAAGAGACTTGAAAACGAGGTATGAACCTGCACATTTTGTAGTTCAGACTTACAATACATCGTCTTGAATTATTATTTTCTGGAAAGACAAGTTCATTGCGTTAAAAGTATTAATTCATGTGAGCGGGGCAAAGAAACATGTGTGCCTGTCGGGACTCCGATTATTCCTGCGCATCTGTTTTGAGCCGGAGAGTTAACTATATGAAGTGCATGGCTTACTTGATATACCGCACTCCAAAAGCGAGGAAAACAGATGCGTTTCCATGCTTGCGACAACAAAGATTAGCGCAGTTTGCTTTTCTACAAGACTGAGAGCTCCACATTTATGACATCTCCGTTTTTTATCTCTAAATATCTCAATTTTTTTGCTCGTAGGAAGAAGAGATCAGAAACTTGCAAGGAGTTCAGGTGGTACAACTCGAACACCTCAGGTATTTACGCTCCTCGGCTTTACCTTAAGGTGGCTCCCTAAAAAATTAATCGTTATATAACAACTATACTTTTAATAACGAATGTTTGGTTTTTTCAACAGAGTTGATGAGGCAATTTAGCCACCGTAAAGAAATTTGAATGCTGACGTTTCGAGCGTTAGCCCTTAATCGCTCTGATGAAGAGCTAACCCTCGCAATATCATGTCTGACACTATAAGCAAAACTAAAAGGATATGTGAAAGCAGTGCTGGCATCTCAAACGTGAAAGTTTTAAAAAATTGTCGAAGGACACGCAAAAAAAACTTAACTTCGTTCAAATCACTTTACGCTTTTTCACATGGCCCTCATCTCGTCCACTACTAAGTTGAGGTTGATCTAGCGCATGCGCAATTAATATATTTTTGAATTTCTCGTTGATTTTTTCTTTTATTTAGGCCTGGAAGCCTAATCGTTGAGTTCAAAGTTGGAGTGGAAGATTCACAAGTGCAGCATATGATCGCAGAAGTAAAAAAGATTATAAAGAGATCATCTAAATTTGACGACAACTACTTGGGAGTTAAAGATGTTCAAGGTGATAATGACGGAGACATTTTGTCACAAAAATAACTTTAAGTGATGGGCTGCGAACTTTTTAATAAATATAAGTGAGAGCGATGAATTAAAGTTGAGAATTACTCTAAATTTACTGAAAAACAGGAAAATGTCACTCAATTTATAACACCAGCATCCTGAACTACAGGAATGTACTGCTCAGCGGATTTCATCCACAGACCCAAAAGTTAGATCCCCCTTGTAAAGCATAATAATCAACACCACAGGAAAGTTTTGCTTAACACGTTCATTTGAATCATCACCACCGTCATCTCAAACGTGAATCAAGAAAATAATTGGATTATAACACTAACAAAACAACATTTGCCACTGATCAGTAACCCATCTGTACACAAGCACCACATTTTTTACTTTCCAAAATTGACACCTATACTAAGATGACACTTACACGTAACACTACGAATGTTGTTCTAAGAATATCAACCATAGTTTTAAAAGTAAGAACCAAGGTTTGATTCTAGTACTCAAACTAAAATGTTTGGGTTTTTTTCTCTTTCCAGGGAAATCCTCCTGTAAAACACCACATATTTCATTTGCAAGCCTTTCAGAAGATCCTGAGCTTGCTACTGAAATCGAGCATTCATCTTCCTTTATGATTAAAGCTTTTCTTGAAAGCCACACTAAACTGAAAGCCAAAGTGACCTGGAAAATTGCTCATTTAGAAAACTCACACAGATCAGAGCTGGACAGGACAAGTTCATTCAAATCTATATACACTGTTAAACAAGAAGTCAATATCACAAATAAAACAACTATCACGCAGGAAATTCTACCTCATGATCTCAAATATGGTGTATACTACGTTGAAGTTATGATAGATGTGAAAAATTCATCAAATTGTGTAAATTTTAGTTACGGATTTCTACGAATCATAGAATCACCTCTGCAAGCTGTTATTTCTGCCAGCCCATCATTAAACGTTCTACTTCAAGGGTACAACAAAGAACTGAAATTGGATGCCTCAGATTCTTTTGATCCAGATGATCAAAATGTTGATAAAAGAACGTTCAAATATACTTGGCTCTGTGCACGTAAGAATGAGGAATTAAGAAATATTCCACTACTTCCTGTTGTTGCGCCAGATGGTATGAAAAGCTCAAATGAAACAGGATGTTATGGCACTGGCCCTGGAAAACTAAACTTTACAGGTTCAAAAGCAATGTTGTTTTTGGATAAGATGGTTGCAGGTGAACACTATGTGATCACAATGATCCTGGAAAAAGGCAAGAGGAGGACTAATATTTCATATGAATTTGCCCTGAACAAAGTCAATGCCTTTGGAGTGAATATCAGGTGAGCCATTCAGTTCTTACAGTAAGCAAACACCACCATAAGACAGTAATCTTGTTAAGGCAGACATCATCTGTGGCAGACATAGATTAGACAAATTTTACTTGTTTGTCTATACATAAGCCCTCCTAAGACGGGCACCTCCTACATAGAGCAGACAGAAAGTGCTGGTCCAAAGGGTACCTGCCTTAGGGGAAGTTGATTGTATTTCACAGGAAGGGTGTATGAGATCAACTTATATGATCTGGTAAAGGGGTGGGGGAGAGGATAGCTGAACCTCTTGCTTCCCATATCAATGACCTCCAGTCCCCAACCCTTATGTGGTGGCTACAACCTCCTTCTGCTTTGGTAGTATGCAATATTGCAATTTTGTCCCCTGTTTTATTCACCATCTCACATATGCCACTTCCTTCTGTTTCCTTCCCCCTTCTCTTCTGCAATCTTGCTCACTGCAGAGCTGTCATTAAGGGCCGTAACCTGTGACACTGTTACATCTGAATACTCTTAAAGGAATGTTATGGGTGATCTTGATGGTTGTAGTATCACTTTACTCAGAGAGCACGAAGACTGTTATGGGTACAAGGTTTAGTGCAACACATGGCTAAAACCTTAATCACACCCCTGCAGTGTAACACCCCACCTACCCCACCCACTGGTCAGAGCAGCCAATTGGCCCTCAGGTTACTAGGATTACGTTCATTTTTATTAGCAACGATAATTGAGGGAACGTATAAATGAACTTGATGTGTTTACTTTTAACTCACCAGCTCTCGCCCACTCTCAAGCAATTAAAAAACAAATCGCCTCCAATGCGTGAAAAACCCACGGAAATCCTTCCTATGAAGGCTAACAATTATATTTCTTTTACAAATCAGACTTTAATTTTACACATTTATATATAGCTATAAAATATTAAAACCCGGGGCTGAATACATAACTAGGCTTTAAACCAAAACAGGGTTCCTCAAACATGAGATCGCCATCATAAAATAAATTTGTACAAACATGACATAATTTCAGCTTGTCATTGGATGGGATATGATCATGACAGTTTAAATACTTGCGCTCTCTGGCCGATTGTGTCCTCTAATAAGCTTATTTACTCTTGGTAAGTACACTTATTTGCGACAGCGACTAAAATTATAAAAGATAAACTTTGCCTAGATCGAATGAAAATAACGCGCAAATCTTCATCGATCGGTAGCAGAAAAAATATTCACACCTCGTGTACGATTTCCTTAGTCGTTTTGCTTATTTGAGGTAAAACAGGGATTAAAATTAATCCGCTTTACTCACCTGATGAAGAATGCGTCAGGAAGTCGCCATCTTGCTTTCCCGCCACGCTTAGTAACCGCTCTTCGTTTGACATGTTATGTTAAATCAATGAAGTGTCACTCTTAAATGTTCCTTACAGGTGCAAAAGAAACTGCAAGCGAAAAGCGGACACCAAAGAGAAGATGACGTTTGAAGGTGTCTGTTTAGGAGAAGTCTGTAAGCAAACTACTCCACAACTTACGTGGTCACTTTATCGAAAACAAGATGGCAGTGTGGTCAAGATAAAAAACAATGACCGCAAAATTCTGGAAATCGAAGAAGACGTTTTGGGCGAGGGCAAAGTTTTTGAACTGCGCCTTCGCGGATATTTTAACGAGGAGGTCGAAACCTCGTTTCAAACCTACACTTTTACTACAAACGAGTCTCCGAGAGGCGGAAATTGCACCGTGGACAGAAAAGAAGGAAGAGTTCTGGTGACGAATTTCACTTTTAAATGCTTCGGTTGGAAAGACACAGATAGCGACCTAATATATCAGTTTGGTTACACCTCCAATACCGGAGCATACGAAATTATCCAGGAGGGTCCACAGAGTTTTCTAAGAACCAATAAGCTTCCTCTTGGAGACACCGAAAAAGACTTTATGGTTCGAGTCGATATCTACATAAAAGACCACTGGGGAGGGTACGGGATGAAAAGTGTAACGGTGAAGGTATGAGTTAATAACTCGGCTTTTTACAAAATTTCATTTTGTTCCGTTTGGAGCTGATGCCCCAGTAATAATAAAGAACCAGTCATTTTGACTGTAGCGTGAGGTATGACCATAAAGGGATTGGATTGCAGTAATATTTTGTGAAACGTTTTTACGGAACACAAGTTTATATTCTGGGAAATTTCTAAATAAAGCCTAAACACAAGGCATCTAGGAGTATTAACACTCCCCCTTTCCCTCCCCCTCCCCACAATGAGAACCGGACAAAATTAGGTTCAGGCCACCTCCTTTAAGATAGAAAGTCCGCTGTTCTACAAAGAAAAACCCAAGCAAACACAGAAGCACGAAAATCGGTAAATAGAGAAAGCTAAAAGCTGGTTGAAGACGACGATGGGCAATGACCCGCCTTTTCCCCTCGATTCTGCGTTCGCCCTGCAGTTCCGTAGTGGAGAATAGGGCGTGCGAAAACGCGGCAAGCGAAAGACAAAGTAATGAACGTGGAGTGGAGTGGAGTCGAGGTTTACCACGACTTTCATACGCCTTATTCCCACTTGAACGTATTCACAGACTGAAGCAACGATTAACTAATTTCAGTCAGTTGAGCATAATGTGACTCTAGATAGACCTCCTTGTAGCTCTCTTTTGAGGATGACTAAAATCATTTGAATGCCACGTCTCTCCCTGAAGGTTCTTGAAAGCAAAAGCATAAACGTGAGTGCTTTGTACCACTACACAGTTGGCAACCAAAGCGAAATGGCCAAGCTGTTAAACAGCGAAGATGGCGGCAAGAACGCTATGCGGCTGGCTAACACTCTACTGTCTGTCATGTCGGCGACTTCAGACAAAGAACTGAAAACGGAGTATAAAATGAAGGTTTGAGACTGATTAAATATCCATTTTATACCGTATCATAATACAAGGCAACAGTGGTACAGCAGTGTAAAATAAATCATTATTGCATTTAGTCAGTTTAATGTCCAAAACAGAACATTTGGTCTCCCTCTAATAACTATAGTTGATGTGTCTTGCAACTGAAGTGATTCACTACTGCCTTAATCAAAAACTGGTGACTTCTTCTCTATGAACATGAGAAGTGAAGATCTTTGAAAGAGCCAAGTTCGATTGTGAGTTTTACATCTCAGCGAGCTTTACATCCGAAAAAAAAGGACATGTGATTTCTGGAAATGATCTGTTGTCCCACGAAAAGGACGGCTATTCGTTTAAAGGTATGGGGAACCATTTTAAGGAAATTGAAAACTCGATTATTAACTAAAAGAAATTGAAAAAGTTGACAGGTGCATCAAAGAAACTGCTCCAAGAGGGGAGAAATCTACATAAGGAGTTTATTAATTGCACAAGTCTAAACCTTGCTCCCTGCTGTTTATTACAACAGACTTGGAGTGAAATGGTGATCTAACTTTTCCTGCGATTAAAAGACGATGAGAGTGTGTCTTATTGCTTTGTTTGATATCAATAGAACTTCCCTTTTACCTTCTAATATAAAATACTCCTTTGTATCCTGTTAGTTCAAGGATGAAATGATCAGACATTCGTCAAAGGTCAAAGTTGATGACCTTCAGGGTTTAATTCTCGTGACGTCTGTGGTAGCCAGTGCAACTGATGAGCGTGACGAACTCTCGGAGGAATCCAAGGTATATTCAGTACTAAATACATACTAAGTAAAGGTAATCCACTAATTTACTGGAAATTAAACTCAGAATCTACTTGATCATGAGAAGAAAAAGAGTAACGTGCTTAAACAAAGTTTTTAACTTAAGTACGTTAGAGAACTGTAACGACGGCTTAGTCAGACATGACGACCAGAGGTGAGAGGAAGAGGTCAGTGCGCATGTGTAGCATTGCCTGGCTTTTGCCGTTTGCCGTAAACGCGATGCTAAATCTTTGATCAAAGGACGAATATTGGTGTATTGTTATGGAATACTACCAAATTCTGTCTACTATTCAACACTTTTAGACGACAGCTCAGGAGAATCGGTACTATTAATACTGAAGTTAGAGATACGAATTTTATTTTTTCGTAGTGGAAATCGGTCGACGTTCTGGAAAGCATGGCAAACAAATTCCAAAACATCTCCCTAACAAACGAAGAAGATGCAGCTGGTATCGAAAAAGCGGGCAACAATTTGCTGCTGGGAATTGGAAATGTGCTTGAGGCAGCTTCCACGACAGAAGAAGAAGAAGAGAAAATAGGGCAAGAAGAAGAAGAAACGGGACAAAAACCCAACGTTAACGCCACTAAGGTTTGATACTTTGTAGCCGCAATGTATAAATTCTAGAATAAAATGAATGATACTACAGAGTGAAACATGAAACCAGCAACAAGCGCAGGAGCGCATGTAACCCGTGCCATGCACGGGAGACCATGCAACCGGTGCCAAGCGCATGAAAACATGCAACCGGTGCCAAGCGCGTGAAAACATGCGAACGGTGCCAAGCGCATGAAAACATGCAACCGGTGCCAAGCGCATGAAAACATGCAACCGGTGCCAAGCGCGTGAAAACATGCAACCGGTGCCAAGCGCGTGAAAACATGCAAACGGTGCCAAGCGCGTGTCAAAACATGCAACCGGTGCCAAGCGCGTGCCAAAACATACAACCGGTGCCAAGCGCGGGAAAACACGTTACCAGTGCCAAACGCGGGAAAACAGGTGACCGGTGCCAAGGACGGAAAAACATGTAAACAGTCCCCAGGCGCGGAAAAACCACCGTTGTCAAGCGCGGGAGAACATGTAACCGGTACCAAGCTGCCGGCAAGAGAGGAAACGTCTGGCGGGTAGTTTAGGTGCCTTACTTGGTAGCCGAAAGATCGACACATTAAACTTCACAAAGTTTAGCTAAACATTAACTAAATATATAAAAAACTAAATTAACTAAATACCTGACGTATTCACAAGATACTGCTCTTCTGTTAAGCTAACAGTCCCAGTAAACTTAAGTGGTGTGCCTATTTAACTTCTGAGCGAATGTACAACTCACCCCGGCCCCGTTACCATTCCCCAACCCAGGACCTAAATTTTAGTTCGTGGCTCTTCTTTCCTTACGACAGACAAAAGAGCTGGCCCAAAAGGCCTGGAAGCTAATCGGCAAAGTCGGAGACAGCATGTTATCGTCGCGTGATATTGGTGACAAGCCATTAGAGATGGAGACGAAAACGATATCCATGGTGCTAAACAGACAGCTTCCCAGCGACGTTAGCGACAAACCCACTAAAATAAAGGACAGTCACGTAACATTCCCACCTCCTGATGAGCTGTTGGGTGCACAAGCGATGGGTATGGCACACGTGGACACACAGGTATGGACAGACAGACAGTGTCACGTTGTTATGGGAAAACTGCTTTTTAAAAGGAAAATTTGGATAGTTTGACTTACGGCCTTTTCTCAAATGTTTTCTTTCTGCTAGTCCGTTTTATCCAATTTCCACAAAATGTTGTTTTGTAATACTTGATTCCAGATTTATGTTGAGAATAAGAGTGCAAAATGCATTCACCCCTGTGGTTTGATATTTTTTAGTGGTAAACTAAATACCACCTATTATATCCAGCGGGTATGGAGAACTCATACAGTGTTTACATGCAATCTTTCTCCTAGATGTTTTCTCTGAAACAGAACCCCTTCTCGTGGGACAAAAGCGCCAAGAACGTTAAATCAGCTGTAATTAGCATTGACCTAAAAGACGATAAAGGAGAACTGCTCAACGTCTCGGGTCTATCCAAAGAGATCGAACTCAATATCAAAACGAACAGACCGCCGCAGAGTCGGGAGCCATTAGAAACCTTTGTAAAACCAAGCATAAATGCCAGCATGCAATATCACCGAGTAATGATATCCTCACAGAACATGGCAATGAACTTCAAGATAGTCCCGCAAAACGGAACAACTTTGCAAATTTATGTCCGTCATTCCAAGCGACCGACGGTGGAAAATTATGATTATGTGACTGCGATCCCGGATTTTACGTCATGTAAAAAGCGCGTGAAAAAGAGTAGAGAAGCAACTTCACATCCTGTGATGCATGACGGGTACTTTAACTGCACCAAGGATCCATACTTGGTTCTTCTTTCGAGTGAAATCACAGGAAAACTTGGAATGTATTACATTGGGGTTAGGTTGACAGGAACCGACTCAGAGAAAAAGGAACGCCGACGTAGATCTTGTTTAGGAAATGGGAGACAGAAGCGGTCTGAGATATGCGTGGAATTTAAGGACCCACCCACCACACCTCCACCGACTCCAATGATAAATGTACCTACATATGATCCGAGAACTGATATCAATTATTCCTTGTCCATCTCCATGGCGACGTGTTTGTATTGGTCAGAGAAAAAGGAGAAATGGACATCAGAAGGATGCAGGGTAAGAAATCTTGTTCTGTGGATTCGGATTCAGTTATAAACAACAAAGTTGTAAGTAATGAGTTCCGCAGGAAGCATGGAAGAGAAAAACGGCACATAAATGTTAAAATAATATATAAGCAAATTGAGAGGATTTAATCTAGGATGATACAGCGGAAAGGGTGATTAAAAGAACCTGTTTAATAAAGGGCCATTTACACGGTACGACTTTGTCGCATGCGACAAGCTTACGACAGGCCTGTGACACGAATTGTTTCGTGTAAATCAAACCTAGAACTCGCTTATACGACTGTCGTGCACGTCATAAAAAATCTCGTGAGATTTTAAAACACGTTTTAAAATCCTACGGCAATCGTAGGTATAGGCAATGTTGAATGACGAGAGTTGCGTGCGATTTTTTGCATGACGCGAGCAGCGCGCGCCCTAGAAATCGCATGCAACAGTCGTAAGCAAAAGTTGTACCGTCTAAATCGGCCTTTAGATACCTCTCCGTCGTGACTGCGTAACGTTTAAAGTTATAAACAAAATGGTCTCCCGTAAAATCAGCGTTACTTTGTTGTTTTTCTTGGTTCAAGGTTGGTCCAAACTCAGCAAATGGTTCTCTCCAGTGCCTCTGTACCCATCTATCTGCGTTTGGTGGCGATTTCCTGGTCGCTCCTAATCCAATCGACTTTGACAAAGTCTGGGATGCGTTCAGTAATATCCTGGAGTCAAAGAATTTCCTTGTGCTTGGCACTGTGTGTGTCATGCTTGGTCTCTACATTATTGCAGCTGTATTTGCACGGAGAGCGGACCGGAGTGACAGTCAGAAAGTAAGTATTATCAAGATAAAATTATAATGGTTGCAACTTAGCCGGCAACTGATTTTCAGTTATTGGCAGTGGTTACACACTGTAACAGAAGCGATTTTGCAGGGTAATTCTACCACGGTGAGTTAACAGTGAAACTGTTTACACCAATCTCAAAACAACTATCGTGGCAAAAGGGCTTAGGGTAATCATAGCTTTTATTCACTTAAATAAATAAAAAAAATCACTCTATTAAAGTGTCAATGTCTTTAGCGCGGAGCACTGATTGCGGACACTTCCCAAATCAAATTGGAACTTAGAAGTGCTGGTTTTTTAGGGGAGAGGAAAACAGCAGTACCCGGAGAAAAACCTCTCGGAGCAAAGACGAGAACCAACAACAAACTCAACCCACATATGACGCCGAGTCCGGGAATCGAACCCGGGCCACACTAGGGGGAGACGAGTGCTCTCATTACTGCGCCATCCCTCAGCTCCCCCTAACTATTTCCTATCTTAAAGCATCGATATTTCATCGTCCTGGTTTACTTACTAGTGAAACGATGAACGAATCTGGTCATTTCACCTTGTTATACAGCAAAGGAAGGCAAAAGATGTCTTCCCACGACGATTTGCAATGCAAACCCATACCAACAAGTGCCCCGTTTACGCGTGTGAGCGCCACAAAGCAGCTGGTAAAAAGTGGTTGGAGCAAATTTTGGTGAGGTTTACCTACGTGAAAGTAGATCACCCAGGAAAAAGCCGTTTTTGGATTTTTCTGTCGATTAACTTTTCCAAATCCGTAGAGCCTAGAGAACTAGTAACCCATACTGTTCCATCACCGCAAACCATTTCAAAACTTGTTGAAAGATGCTTCTTTCTAAACCCAACACCCAGATACCGTCGGAGCACAAACTACTTGGTTAGTTTGTTAGTTTGATGGTCTACTTATTTATTTATTTTTACTTTAGGTCACTCAGGTGATTCCGCTGGGTGACGTCAACACAGCTAACCACTGTTACGAGCTGACAGTATACACTGGAATATGGCGGCGTTGTGGGACCTCTGCCAATGTGGCCGTCATGATTTACGGTGATGACCGCGACACTGATATTATTCCTCTAAATTGCAACACTATGTGCAATAAGAAACTATTCGCTCGCGGGAGCGTCAACACATTTATGTTGTCTCTTAAGGAATCACTTGGTGATATCTCGCACATAAAAATCTGGCATGACAACACTGGGGATAATCCACAGTGGTTTGTTAACAAAGTTGTCATCCGGGATCCTGGGACCGACACCACGTGGTTTTTTGTGTGCAACCGCTGGCTGGCAGCCGAGCGTGACGATGGCAAGATTGAGCGCGTGTTGTACGTGTCCACACCCGAAGAAATCAACAGCTTTAAGAACAAGTTTTACAGCAGAGCCTCGGTGGGGCTTGGTGACGGGCATATCTGGCTGTCAGTCATTACCAGACCCCCAACGAGTCCATTCACGCGCGTCCAGCGTGCGTCGTGTTGTTTGTCCGTGCTGATGTCAGCTATGGTCACAAACGCCATGTTTTACCAATTCGGCGCAGAGGAGACAAGCAACACTTTTCAAATTGGTCCGCTGATACTCAGCTGGCGACAGTTTATTATTGGTATACAAAGCGCTGTACTTGTGGTTCCAATTAATGTGTTGATCGTGTTTATATTCCGCAATATCAAAACTAAGCATGACGCCACACTAACGTATGATATCAACAGTGACAATCCAAGCCCCACAGGGGAGGGCACGCGCCAGTCAGGGTGTAAGTTGCCGCGGTGCTTCTTATATGTTGGTTGGGTTCTGTGTATTTTGACCTCGCTGACATCCGCCACCTTTACCGTGTTCTACTCCATGATGTGGGGCACTGAAGTGTCCAACAAATGGCTGACCTCCATTCTGGTGTCGTTCTCTCAGGATGTTCTGTTTATTCAGCCAATCAAAGTTGTAATAGTGGCTTCCATGTTGGCGCTTATCATCAAGAAGGCTCCAGAGGATGACAGCGTAAAGGAACATCAAAAGTCCGTGGCTTATTCTAAAGTTAAGGTAGGTTAGCAAAGCTGGTTTGATGAATCATTTGTAGTTTGGAATTGTTCTTTAAGGTAGATTAGCGACAGAGCATGTGAACTTAAGGACGGTGCCTACTATTGTTACTGCGCATACGTTCTGCGCATCTCGAGATACTCGGGTTTCCTATGGGTGGTGCCTGCTAATACAGGAATATTTTTGCGCGTTTTAAAAGTATGCGGAGAAGGTAGAGCTTAGCAAACGCTTTTGGTATCTCGAAAGAAAATTGGGGGTAACCATGCATTTTTCAGAGATAATAAAGCTTCAATTTAGGAAAAAATCCCATACATTGCTTCATTTTTTGGCGCTTTTTGGAGATCTTATTGCTTAATTATCTCTGAAAAATACGTGGCTACCCCCAATTTTCGTTTTGGATTCCAATAGACCTTCCTAAGATCTGCTTTTCCCGCATAGTCATAAACCGCACAAAAATACTTCGATATTAGTAGGCACCGTCCTTAAGGGTAATTTTCACGTACCGTAACCGATCTATACAACAATCTTTATTATTTCATCAGTAAGTGTACATGAAATTTATAAATACATTACATGTATAAATACAGAGAAATGCAACTTCGGGTAGCGAAAGCTAATCGAAGAGGGCAGAGTAAGACAAGAAGAAGATATAAATAAGGGAGTAGAATATACTTAAAGAATGAATCAGCACGACTTGAAGCTTCAATCGCATGGGTCAATTTTCACGTTACAATTTGTCGGCCAATTTTTTTTTTTGTTGTTGTTGTTGTTGTTTTTTTGGTGTAGCGCGGGGGCCTGATTTTAGCACTGCGAGAGATTTTTAAAATTCTGGTCGATTTCCATCTGCTCTTTCATTTTCTTAACCATATCGGTCCTATTAACCGGCACGTGTAAATTAGCCTTAACTCTAAAGGGTTTTGTCTAGTTATCGTACAACTGCTCACTGTAGTTTTACAAATTACAACTTGATGCCTGATTTACTATTACTACTGCGTTACTACTGCGTTTCTCCGGCATTGCGTCTAAAACTGAACAGGCAAAATGGCTAGAAAGGGTATGGTTTTGGGAGGCTGCGACTGTGAAGTGACTAAAAAACATTACCACTCCCCTCCGAATGTGATGTTTGACAGACGAAAGGGTTAGGTTAATTCATAGGCATTTTTGTGTTTCTTTATCAGTTTGCTGGTACCATTTATGCACCTAAGCGATGAGAGAAAATAAACGAGGTTTTTTTTATAAGAAAACAACACGACGCCAGATCAAACTTTAGAACTCTGAAGCCTCATTCCTTAGGCTAGGCATTTGACCCACGAGCGTCTCCTGTGAATAAAGTATATTATATGTGCTTTTTTCAACAGGGCGAATCTCATGAGCCGCTCAAACCAGACAGCCAGCAACTGGAAAAATTCCGCGAGTATCGCTTGCGGGTAATGACTATGGCTCGAGTCGCTGTTGAGTTGTTGTTCTACCTGACATTTGCCTGGGCGCTAATGGTGATCTGCTATGGACGGAGGAATACTGGGTTCTACTGGATGACAAATGGAATTGATGATCTGCTGCCTCGCTTTAACAAGGTATCACAATGCATGGCGGGAAACGTCGGTCCCGAAAGGATTGCAGTAGCTAGGAAACAGTAAATAGACGCGTGGGAAAGAAATTACTAAACGAATACACGTTTCAATATAATTACCTGTGGAAGCGACGAGACCTTCTGAAACTACGAAATCGCACTTTTGTCTCAAAAAAGGTCATTCCGATTTTACTAGAGAAACGACTTGTAGTTTGTATTTAGCACAAACTACTCGAGTTTTTTTAGAAGTCTTTAACTTAGTTGTGATGTAGGCAATATATTATACAACATGATATTTTCGATCCGAAACTGTTTGGTAATCTGAGCAGGGGTTTGTTAAAAATAAAAGTGATCGCTTTCACATCGTGATAATGTACAGTGAAGCAGACGCCTCAGCCAATATATCAGTCAGTATGTTTCAAAACAGGATCTTATTTTTTTCCTCTCTTTTTCTTGTCAAAGGTTCGCGATACTGATTCGTTCTGGGCGTGGACCAAGAGATACTTTGTCCCAGCCATGTATAACACAACGTTGTACAATGGAAAGCCGTTTGAGTACAAAGACGGGTTTATTTCGGATCTGTCTGGTTACATGGTTGGAATGCCGCGCATCAGGCAGCTAAGAGTTAAGCCAGGTAACAAAAAAGGAAATATTTTCCTCAAGATTCTTAATAGTGTTTCTATAACTAACACAAAAAGAAAAGAAAATTTTCTATTGTATATCTTTCTTCGGAGTTATTATAAATGCTGTTCGACCAGTGAGAGGATATATCTCTAGTATCTTATTTATTTCACATTATTCTATTGCACATGCGTAAATCTGATTGATCTCATAGCTGCAATGAACTTATGATGCTAACTCGTGAAATGACCTTGAAAGCAATTTTTTTTATCACAATAGAACCCCCTGAGAATTGGTATATGAAGCATCAACCCGGAGTTTCATAAGACCTAGTCAACTTGACTGCCCCTGGCTAAAGTGACATTGAAATTTCTCGAAAACGATACAAATATGATCAGGATTTTTTTTCAGGTCCGTAATAGTTTTCTTCCGTCTCCTGTTTTATAGGTCCATGTCCCGTTGCACCCCGCTACACAGCATTTAGAGAAACTTTACATCCTTGCTTACCACCTTACGGCTTTAATGACGAGGATCAGACGCTTTACAGCATGCCGAAATGGCAGGAAATTCCAGTCAATAAAACAGCCTTCCTCTCGGAATTCGCGCTTCTTCAGATGTGCCCGAGACCTTGGCGCTATTGCAACGCAGACGACCTACACAACCTGCCATTTCAGGTAAAATATCAGTGATCAAGCGTGGCATCTAGGCAGTGTATATTCTGTAATTTAAAGGGCAAACCCAAATTATTAAAAGAGCACGCCAGCCTAACATACACATTGAAGCGAACTCAAATGCTGAATAGTAGCCTCACTGGAAGTGAAACTGAAATATGAAATTCATATAAATTTGACCTGCGGGTGACAGAATGAACAAGTGAATGATCATCGCAGTTTTGTGTACTGAACTTATGCAGTTGCAAAAATAAAGCCAGAAAAGAATTCAGTCTTGAACGGCATTCTAACCCATGACCTCTGCGATGCCGGTGCGGTGCTCTGCCAACTGAGCTACCAAGCCAACTGGGAGAACAAGCCACACGGCTCGGAAATACTTACCAATCGTAACGGGGAGTTGGGGACCAGAGTATTTGCTGAAAGCTGTCAGTTTAACCGTTCAGCAACACATGCTGTGTATTCATCCAATGTCATTTGTTCCATTGCAGGGTTCGAGAGCGGTTTATGGAGGAGGCGGTTTCGTGGCAGATCTAGGCTACACACAGGGATCAGCGTTACGGGTCATACACAATTTGCAAAACAATTCCTGGATCGACGAGAGAACCAGAGCGGTGTTCATCGAATTTATGATTTTTGACTCGTCAACAAGCCTTTTCAGTGCTGTCACGCTTCTCTTAGAGGCTCTACCCCTGGGCGGGGTCGCAACCTTTAAGCGAATCAACACCATGTCCTTATACGGAGCCAGGGCCGCTGGAACGCGCTCATTCAATGCACTTTGCGAGCTCATCGTTATTGTTATTGTGTTATACTTCATTGTTGCCGAGACTGTGAAATGCTGCCGACAGAAGCGTTCATATTTTAAGTCTGCTTGGTCTTATGTGGAACTGGCACAAATTTTGTCCGCGATAGCCACTGTCGTGCTGTCGATTTTCCGAAGATATCACACTTCAAAACTGGTAAAGAAGATTCACGCGAACCCTTTCGAGACATCAAGCTTTCACTACGCCGTGTTGTGGTCTGACCTGGAGAATGCGCTGATGGCAATACTGGTCTTCATTTTGACTTTAAAAGTTCTTAAGATTCTTAAATTTAACGAGCACATTGCCAGTTTAGCAGCTAGCATGGCACGCTGCAGGAACAAAATCATTTCATACTCGGCCGTGTTCATGGTCACTTTCTTGGCGTTTATGCAAGTCGCTCTTCTCGTCTTCGGAAGCACCACGAAGGCTTACTCGAGCGTTTCCGAAGTCTTTCGAACTCAATTCGGGATGTTTATCGGGGGAGCAACCAATTACCAGGAGCTAAAAGACGCGAACAGGATCATTGGTCCTCTGTACTTCTTTTTGTTTATGACAGGAATGGCGTGTATACTCATAAATATGTTTTTGGCGATCCTAAACGAGTCTTACCGAGACGTGAAAATTTATCCCGAGGAGCGAGATAATGAGGAACGCAAAATGCTGGGAGTTTTTCTCCACTACGCTAAGAACAAATTAGGAAGAAAGCTCTCCGCTGTGAAAAATGCGAAACTTTTCCCTCATACAAACAGTTATGACATCAAGCACACCCCAGTCAATTGCGACAGGAGAATAGAGGACAAATATACACCAGTAAATTGGACAGCGTGCGATTTTGTCTACCAAAAGCATTTTCAGGAAAACCAGACTGATATTGAAAGCTCGTTTTTCAAAGACATCAGAAGATGTCTGCAAAACATTAATAGTGAACTAAAAGATATTGCTCTTTTGCCAAGATCACGAAAGTACGAAGTTTATGAGATCCAACAGCAGTGTGATGCTCGAGATAAAGAAAAGGACTTGAAGTCATCTTGCAGGGGGCTTGGATTGGAAAAGATCTCCAGCAAATGCAGTTTGTTTAGCTTGAGCGAAAGCACAATGTACTTTGACAAGAAAAGGGGAAGCGACGCAACGAGGCGATTGCTTTATAACGAAGATTCATCGGAGGACGAAGATGATAGCGACTGGGATTCGGGCGATGCGACGTCATACACGGAATCCATGGGAACGTTTTTCAACAAATCTGGTACCGTGTATGACCCGGACAGGGAGACCTGTTTGTAATTCGCAAGGTTAATAACTGATTCCCGGGTTGTAAATGTAGCTGGGAGTCTTGAGCCTAGTTTTCAACAAATCTACTGGCCCAAAAGTTGGAATTAGAGTAATGAATAAACAGGCGCTTAGTGACGTGTTGAAGAATAACTTTCGACAAAAAGCTAGACAAAACGAATGGAGATCTTTTGGCCTGGCAGTAGAGCGATGGCTTTTGTTGTTGTTGTTGTTGTTGTTGTTGCATTTCAAAATGCACACCATACTAAGCCTTACTCAGTCGGTAACTAACTATGTACTAATATATCGTGCTGCATGCAACGTCTTGAAACCAGATCTATTGATTGATCGATCGATCGACTCACTGATTTGTTGATTGATTGTCTGCGCGGAGACTGAAACGGGGACTTTGCGAGTATTATTCGGCAACATCACCGCTAAAAGCACCCTGGGTGCCAGAGGTTAGTTTTTTTGCGAGGGAGTGAGAGAACTGCGGTTATTTGCTCATACTGATTTTTTAGACAACGGGCCTCTGGAGCAAGGGTACCCTAAAAGTTGAGTCCTGACTGAAATCAGATCACCTAGCGATTAAGCTAAATTACAGTACGAAGTAACTTGATGTAAAAAAAAGGGGGCTATATTAATGGAAACTATTATTGAATACGTCTACATCTGGCAAGATTTTTAATACGGTTCTTCGAAAGCGGACAGTCTAGAACTAATGCTTTAACAGTTAAACTCTTCTTCAGTTTAATCTGTTATTTCTATATTTTTATATCGACTCGACGAGTGTTTGGAGAGTTCAAGAAGCAGTCCATTTTCTGTAAATGCTGTTTTGTGCGTAATCCCGAGAAAAAAAAACTGTTCTTAAGCTAGTATCTTTACGTACATAAAGATTGATATAATGTTTAACGTCCCTCGATTTCGTCTAATTTTTACTTGGCTTTTTGTTTTATAAACTACTGATCTACTATGCATGGATAATTGTTTCGCATGTTACAATTTTACAGAGGAAAAAATTATAATAACCTTAACTGGAAATATGGCATTTGCGTGAGAGTTAAAGAACCCCAAAATTTTGACCCCTAAAATTTTGACGCCTTCCCGACCGAAGTGAATGTAAGGGCCACTTTTTGAAGGCTTGAGTTCACTAAAATGTCGGAATTAATGTCACCTTAACAGAATTGTAAAAACATGAATAAACGTCTGTACATACGTAAAGAAAATTGTGGTTTACTAGGGTTATACTGGGGGGGATGAGTTAGGGTGTGAGTGTTTGGGGGGGGGGGAGGGTAAGAGCAGGGGTCAACTGGAAATAATTTTATGGTGGTTAAAAGAGCCGGTAATATAAACAGCACCCATTAGCCTCCTATTAATTTACACCGAATTGAATTTTGAGCAGAGTGATTGTGAGCAGAGAGAAAACCAGTGAATTCAGAGGAAAAACACCAACAAATTCACAAACAATGCTGAGTATGGAATTTACTCTGTGCCAATCATACTCTTCAGAAGACAGGTCAAAGTGACTGTCACCCACTCACAAGGAAGCATTCTCGAAAGCGAACTGAAGCAAATTTGAAGGGGGGGGGGGTTGGATAAGTGATGCTCACACCCCCCCCCCCCCCGCCATAATCCCATTCTACCCTTCCCCCTAAATACATTTATATCCAAATTTAAAAGGAGAATCCGGCCGCAGTCGTTGACTATAAGCAATTAACTGGAGGAAATGACTTCTTTTATGTAATATAATTGTTTTGCTTCGTGAGGTTTCTTACTATTAAGGAGTTGTGTGCGACTCGATTTCTTGAAACATTTTCACAGCTGTCAGCGGTTTGACATACAAACTGACGTTGTCGCCTCGTTCCCATGTCTTTTTGTGGGAAGACTCCACAGACTCAACTGTACCTATTAAAGTTCAATCACCACTAAATTTCCTTCCCACTCCGAAGAGATATTCAGTAGTCATATCAACTACAGATTCAGTCATAAGATTTATTGACCTTTCACTTAAATATTTTGCACTGGTAACACTTTATAACTTAGTCTTCTTTTTCTTGTTTACACTGTGTGACACCCTTCTATTCGGAACACTTAAATACCATTGAATATACCATTTGTTCTCTTGTGAAAAATTACGCTACCCTCTGAAGAAAAGATCTCCTCTCTATTACCTGTGTACTCGCCTTACATTCTTTCATCGAATCCTTTCAATCCTTATACGCGAATGTAACGTGAATCGCGCGAGTCGCGCGCGTGGAGGTCCAATCCTTCCCCTTGGATAATCGTTCCAAAGAAGGTTTGCAACAGAATGCGACAGAAGTTCATGTTTCTAAACAGCATCTGCGACCTTGACTACGGACTGAGTCTGTTCTTTCGGACGGTCTAACCAATGCTCTTATTTCCCCGATTCATTTCTCTTTCTAAGGCGGTTCATGTCTAAGGTGATTTCATCCTTTCTTCCTCTCCAAGGCACTGAGTGCAGACAAATCGTCACGTGACAGCAAGCTTGGTCAGTTACATTTCCACACAAAAACGCTGCAACGGAAATGCACAAGAAAATGTCAGGGAAACTATGAAATGAGAACTCTGCACGACAAACCTATGACCCTCAGTATATCGGTTGGTCGCTCCACCCACTGAAATACGGGAACACTCACCTTTTAGTGGGAGCTGAGTGGCGACCGATTTAACTTTGCATATTCTATAAACTAATTATTTTCAACCAACTTACCAACAGTCATCGCCGCCCGCACTGATCAGAAAGCGGTCATCATACGTGAATCGTACGTTAGTCACGTGAGAGGAGTGACCCACGTATCGCTTGAAGGGGGCCTGAGGACGAAAAAATACAGGCATTTTACAATTGCTATTCCCACACAACCAAAGAGTACTTTAAATATTTTCACCGACGTGTGATTCACAAGTAACGTGTAGTATTATGGCTTTCCAATAAAACTAAGCGTTCGAGCTTTTTTCAACTGCAGGCTCGCCTAATATTCCCGCCGTAATAAAAGACCCGCCAAAAATTGCCCATTTGTAGAATACTCTGATCAAGTTTCAAGTTTATTAAGTTTTCCAAAAGTTACTTACAAATGAACACCGCCTGCAAATAGCGAGCTAATCTAGGCAGGCGGCGTTAAGGACATACATAAACTAATTGATCACTAAATAATTGATCATTCTGAAAACAGACTGATGGTTCGCAAAAGAGTGACCGCCTCGAATATTTCTTGCATTCCCTTCTTAGGAAAGTCTTAAAAGAAAGCGCCCTTCATGTAAGATAATAGTAGTCCAGAAAAACAACTTACGAATTTTTCCGTGACTGGGAATTCGAACAGCTTTACAAAACCAAAGTCGTCACCAGTAGCGAGGGAGAGACCGCTGGACGAAAGATTGGCGCAGTTGACGTCAGCTTTGTCTGCGTTTCGAGGCCAGACACCAATCACTTCATTACCGAGGACACTGAAATGTCACCCGATAAAAATGAGTCAAAAAGGACTGTTTGTGATGCTGAAAACTTAAGCAGAGTGTGTTGCACAAAGAAAGTGTAAAACCAACAGCGTATGTCAGCAAGAAATGCATGCGACCTACCTGGTCCATGAAGCCCAGGTTATTCTATTGATTTCTTTTTTGTCCTTTAAAGGATTACCACCAGGAACAGTAAACACCAGCCGCTCATAAGCTCCTGTGGAAACCTTGAAAAAGAAAAAACAGTTATGGCGTGAACAGACACAGAATTAGCAGGAAAGAGGATAAAATGTATCCCGCAAGCGCGCGCGAAAAATGCCTCCCACGCGCCGCGTCTCCTCGCGGGAGACAAGTTTCGCGCGTGCTCGCGTGGCTGGCGCGCTTCACTATCCCTAAGAAAACTAAAGCCGCCGTTACACGTTGAAACTTTTAACTGAAACTTGTGTGCAACGGCACTGCAAAACAAGTTTCAGCAGGCGTTGCACCGTGTAACATGGTCAGTTGCGCGAAACTTTTTCGAACTTCCGTTGCGAGACAAGTTTCACGAAAAGTAGAACCGCTTCCTACTTCTGCAACGGTCGCAGTGGTGAAAAAACAAGAGTTTCACCGTGTAACACCACTTCGTGAAACTGGTCTCGTTCGCCGTTGCACACAAGTTTCGGCTAAAAGTTTCAACGTGTAACGGCGGCTTAAGGGAATGCTCGTAGTCTACGTCTAAAGCAACTCCAACATGCGTCCCTGCCCCACTTTTGCCTTAGTGCGTGCGGGGTACTCAAGAAGCTAGAGTTACTCTTACGCTTCTTTCGTGCTCTCCAAACTTCCCGCGTGCATCCATAATTCGATACACGCACGTTAAGCATAAAACAATTCTTAAAAGGACTGTACCGTGTTTGACAAATTGTTTGAGACAAGCAATAACATTGAACAGTGAAATACTGAGAACAAAGCCTCTAAATCTCCTGGAATCAAAAGAAACATCAGGCTTTTCAACTTAGACATAAAATGTTCGCGTTTGTTGCGTTGCTTACTTGGATGAACTTGCCATCAGCAGAGAAATCCATTTGAGTAACGAATGAGGGGATTCCCTTACAGTAGCCAGCTCGTGTCAGAGGCCGACCATCACGGAGCTCATAGAAATCAACACAGCTGTCGTCTGAACCAACCGCCAAGTATCTACCTTCTGGACTGAACCTGGAAGACAATTAAACGAGCAAATGAACAATGGAGAACGACAGGAAACAGAATTTTAGACCAAAAATCAACTTGGAGTCTTTTTAGCAGCTAAGACGTCCATCAGACCGGGTTATCTTCGGTTTTCAACAAATCAAGCAATTGGCATTCTTACGACCGGAGCAGCTATCCTATCCCACATGTATTTACTGCACCTGACGTCTTGAATGGCCTTGTGACGATCTCGCTTCTGAGCCACGATCTTTAGGTCAGCGGTTTTCAGGACTACAAAGGTGCCATTTTTAAGACCAACAGCAAGCAACTCGCCATCGGGAGAGAAGGCCGCTGACCGAGCTGCCACGCCCAGGGGAGCCATCTTCACCATGTTCTTAAAACAAGACGTAAGAATTACAAACTTAATCTCCGATTGTCGTGAAGTGGCGAAGACCATTTGGTTACACACGAGGCTAACGGGCTTGAAATCCAAATTTTTTTTTACTCAAACCGAGGGGTTTGGTAAATAAATTGTTGGATTTCAAGCCCATTAGCCTCGTGTGTACCAAAAGGCCCTCGCCACTTCATCGTAAATCCCAATTGCTGGATTTAGGTGGGCGAGTGATAAAATGAAAATGAAGTGGATGTTATATAAGAATTTACAGAGAGAATTTACACATGGTGCGAAAATTGTTCTACGTGGAATGAAAGTGCTGGATACAATTAACACCGAAAGAGAAGTAAAGTGTTAATTACCATAAACCGCAACAGTCGCAACTCGAAGCGTTTAAGCCTAAAAATGGGCTTTATAGGCACGCGCAGTGAACAGCCAATCAAACAAGCTGTATTCCGCGTACCTTACTGGCCACGTCCCACAGTCTGACGGTCTGATCATCACTCGCGGTAACAAACACTTCTCTCTCGGGATGACATGCTAGGCCCCAGATCTCTCCCTCTCCATGGCCACGGACAAGGGTCTGGAACAAAGAAAAGAAATCCGTGAAGTTAATCCAGCCGATAGTTCTCTAATAATAGAGCGAGTTTGAAAATAGTCGTCTATCTTCAGTTGAGAATAATTCTTTCGGTCCCATCGCAACCAACGTAAACAATGCAATGAGCTAGACAGACTACAATTCCTTGGTTTGCTCTGAGGAAGGGCTAACGCTGAAACGTCAGCACTCGAATCTCTATACGGTGAAAAATTTACCTTTGGTTGTCAACTCTGTTGACAAACCAAACATTCGTTTCACCAAAAAAACACAGAGGCAGCAGAAAACAAGATTCAAGTCAAAAACAGACAAGAACAGAAACATTCTGACGGACAGACTGGTCAGAACACTTTGCATGCCTTTTCTATAAAGCTCAGAGATAGAAATAGTAACTTTCAATAGTCAACCGAGAAAAGTGTCTCTGAAACACTGTAAATATTAGACACATTGATGTACACAGCCGGAGGCAAAGTCACTGTAGGAAAATTCTCACCAGAGATGCTGCGGTCTTTTCTGTTATCTCAATTATTTCACTGTCTTTTGTGCCGACGAGGATTTTACCCTGAAAATGAAAACAGTTATGAGTAATTGAGGAAGAATCTCATCTCCCACAATCCACAATAGAGAGGGCCACAAAAATAGAAAGATGTCCTTGGTGAACCTCTACTCACTTTTCCTCTGCAAACAGACCGTATAACACACGGCCCAGGCCCCAGGCTAAGAGCTCGGCACCGTTTCATTTCTTGATCCCACAATTTGATGGCTACACCTTCCTTGGAATTTCTGGAATGTATAAAGAATGTAGATCACACATTTTAAATGGCAATGCATTTGGTAATGCGTGCAAATTTCACTATTAAATTTACGCAAGAGTTTCATTTAGAAGAAGTCAACTCCTTCACCCCATTCACTACAATCTTTGCTATAAATGAATATAAACAGGCCACACACAAGTTCACAACAACAGGAACTGTGTCCCTATGTCCCTGGTTGGTCGTCCAACAGAAGATTTGAGCCCAAAAAGTCTCGCTCTACGGGTTTGTACACTACCACGTGATAATTTTAAGCACACGATGAAAACCAAAAGAAGAATTGCGTGCCGTTAAGCATTTTATTCCATCTTCTAGGAAAATCTATAGAAATGCCAATTAGATTCAGATTTATAAGCTAAACAACAAATTTCTCGGTAAGTTCAATCTTAGAATCAGGCTAACATTTATAGGACATTTCCGAGTTGCTGTGAACCTCATTATGAAAGCAAGGCTCAGTGCAAAACTTTTCAAATGAAAATTAGTTTTGTTTGCATCTGAATGAAAATATATTTTCATAATAAATACTTTGCACTTTTCTCTTGCGTAATGAAGTTCAAAAAAATTCTGAAATGGTCCATTAATTTCAAGCACGCTGGTATCTCTTCTTACCCTTTTTCTTTGCCTCCAGTCACAATCAGTCCATCCCGTAAGGTGGTGTGCATTGCAAACACAGGTCCACCATGCGCACGACTCACCAGCCGTACCAACTTATGACTCGACCACACGTACACGTCCCCATTCATGGCGCCCGTGAATGTCAGGTTTTCCTACAGCAATCAGAAGATTAGCATATGTCAATCACCTCGGGTGGCAGATCAAGAGTGCTACACAACATATCCTGTCCAGATTATTTAAAACTGTCAAATAACTTTCCTTATTCAAAAGAGCACCATTGTCCTAAACAAGAGAACAAGTGTCTTCAGTTTTGTCTTGACTCAGGTACCTGTAGGTTACCTTTGGAAATGAATTTCGTTGCCTGTTGTATATCCAGGTGAATTTACATTCACCAAAAATCTTCCTATAACAAGAAATGATCTCATTTATTGATTAAAAACAAGACGCAAGTATCGAAACGTCGCCATTTTTATCCCAAGTGATCACATCCTAAGACTCACGACAACTCATTGAATTACTGTAACTTGTTCGTTGTTTGCAGAAGTTATCTCTTGAGATTATTACCCACACAGCAAGATAGCTACTGGATTGTACTTTATCCTCGACTGAAAAGCTCTATCAAAGAAATGCAAAATCATTTACAGGAATAGAATAAATAAGCATTTTGTAGCGTTTCATACCGCACCAAAAGCAACAGAGAGCATAGTTTGCATCCTCAATTGAGACTCATCCCCCTCCCCCTGAGGCATGTTTATCACCCCTCGCTTGCCAACCAACTGCCCACCAGCCACCGTCCAAAACTTGACGTGTTTAACACCACACGTGACAAATTGACTGTCCGAATCAGGTCTGAACTCCGCTACAAAAATCCTCTCCGTATGACCATGTGAGCTGGCAAGTTTGATTCCTGAAAACGAAAAATAATGGCACTTAATGAGCCACCTATATATCAAACAGTCGTCCTCCTCTCATGCACCTCAAGTAGACAAGTAAAAGAGACAATAATTACCGAAAGAGTAGATCACTGTTGATTATCGCTCTACTTCTTTGCTCAATCCAAACTTACGTGCCAAGGCCGCGTGCGTCCATACGATGGCGGTCAATTAGCCACACGTTTGGAACAGTATTCTTAAAGGGAACCTCCGCTCTTGAAATAAATTAATGTTAAATTGCTGAAGATACAATCAGTTATCTTATTTCAAGATTCGTTGGAAAACATGGAAATAAAAGTTCTGTGTTGGGCAAAACAGGAATTGATTATGGCCTATTTCCGCTTTTAAATTTCCCGGGTGCCGCCATGTTGAATTTCATGACGTACGGTTGCTCTAATGTTTTTTTTTTAACACAAAAGAACTTCTGCTTAGTAACAATAGCGGCAACCTATGACGTCACAAAATCCGATATTGCGGTGCCCGGAAAATTTAAAAGCAAAAATAGCGCCAATGATATTGAATTTTTGGTACACTAGAGTGTTATTTCTTCTTTTCAAACCAAAGTTTAGAATTTAGACATTTCCAACAATTTTACGTCAGTTTGTTGTCAGAATGGAGGTTCCCTTTAAGTAATTGCTTGCATTGTAGGTAATTGATTTTGTAACGTCTACTCACCCTCAGCCCATTTCCACACAGCAATGCCATGAGCAGCATCAATACCAACAGTAACAAGAAGCTTTCCATTACAGCTGAAGTTCACAGCACACACGCCTTTAGTATGGAAGCCTTGAATGACGGATAAAGTCTCCTTGGATAAGGCGTCCCATACATGCACACACGGCTCTGCACCAATCTGACCAGTTGCTACGATGTTCTGGAAGATAAAGGATGAATGTCGAATATTACGGACTTTGTATCAGTTCTATCATTGTTCGCGATTGACACCGGTTAGGTATTTTCCTGCGGATAGCTCTGATTACCTATTTTACCGCGCTTGGTGCCAGTTACATATTTTCCCGCGCTTAGGACCGGTTGCATATTTTCCCGCGCTTGGCACCGGTTACATGGTTTCCCGCGCTTGGCGCCGGTTACATGGTTTCCCACAAGACTTCTGATTGGTTCATTGCATTATTTGTATTATTATGATTGGTCTATTACAAAGGAAGGCTTCCTTTGGGTAATAAATTCCTAGGGACGATTCAAGAATGAAAATCGTGAAGACTAACAAGCAAAAACTTCTGTCAAATTCCTGATACAAAATAGTAAATTTCCCTTTAACCACAAGGAGAGTTACTTGTTACCACTTGGTGTTGGCTGCAAAACATTCACTACCATAGTAAGTTACAAATCACGTCGGTTACCTTAAACTTGGGATGTTGATTAACAGCCAAACAAATGATGTCATCTGTGTGTTCAAGGTAGAATGACTGGACTCCATTAGCAGTGCTGAGTACAATCCCCGCCCCAGCAGCATGGTACACAATCTCCCCCTCAGGGAGGTAGTGAAGATTATTCCTGGTGTCAAATCCGCGATAGCCATGAATGAAATCTAAAGTAAGATCCTATGCAGAAGGAGAGTGAGGCATAAAATAAAGATATTGGGTGCGTTTGAGGGTTTTGTAGATGCCAAGGAGTTTTAACACTAAGTTATTCACCTGAATAGGCTGGTTTCGTCTCTTTTTTCCCGAGTCTCTTTGCCGGTCCAGTTGTCGAACTTTAGGCGGGGCTTTCGAACCACGACTAACAGCGGGTCTAGAACAAACAAACAAACCAAGCATAAGTATAAAAAATCTGCCATGAAATTTCACAGAATCTGCCTCAAGACAGACAGACCTAATTACTGGTCATAATTCTCTGAAAAACCTTCCCACCTCAGGTTTCAACAAGAAGAGCTGCATTCGCTAATCAGACCAATGTATTTCAAGGTTTGAAACCATGATCATGGCAAACCTCCAACCGAGTTACCTGTGTTCCTCGTCATCTTGTTTTTCTCTGAGATGTGGTTTTACTCCTTTAGTTGTACGTAAAGGATTCGCATAAATCTTGTCCTCATAAGTCAGGTTCTTCTCTCTTTCCACATCACTGTCATATCCTCCTTCTTCCTCCGAATCTGTGTCCGAGTCATCGCTGTCGCCGCCGACGTCTTCCCGACCTTGCCCCCGAACATGTGACCACACCATGACTGACGTATCAGCTCCGCCCACTGAGATTAAGCGCCTGTCATCGTTTGTCCAGCGGACATTTGTAACATGCGCAGAATGGCCGACGTATTTCTTGAACTTGGCGTTCTTACTCTGAAAAAAAAAAAAAAAAAATGAAGTTAACCGCTTCATTAATTTTTATAAATAGGAAGCGCTGCCTGTGCATTTATTTTCCTGTGATGCTGCTTACTATGCTGCACAAGGTGGTCCCAAGTTTTGAATTTGCGGATTAAATCCTGAAGTGTGACCATTGCTACTACTTATTATGCTGTACAAGGTGGCTCTAACTTTTGAGTCTGTGAACAAAATCCTAAAGTGTGACCATTCAAATGAAAGCTACTAAGCAGTACTTTCCCGTGGTGCTGTTTATTATGCTGTATGAGATGGTCCTAACTTATGAATTTGTGGTGGTTTTTGTTTCTCAATGTTTCTTAACCAGTCTAGTGGAGTCACTCACCTTGACAGGGAACTCAAACACCTTCACAAATCCAAAATCGTCTCCTGTCGCTAAAATCGCCTTATCCTTCGTCAAATCAACGCTGTTTACATCAGTAATGTCCGAGTGTGGCGGCCAGATTCCCGTGCAGTCTTCACCAAGCACACCCGTCCAAGTGAACCAGTCTATCTCTTTGGCTTTGTTTGTCACAATTGCCTGTCGAGTGCCTCTGGGTGCCTCAAAAAACAAACGCTCCTTAGCCCCTGAGTTGGTTTGAAGAAGCTTTCCTGAAGGGTTAAAAGAATGTCGACACTACAATCAACTTGGAGTTGTCACAGTGAGTAAATAAGGTACTTAAGTTCCATCAGTGCAAGACCGCGATCAGCTGGTGAAATCTAAAAATGATGAATAAATTTCATGCCGCTGAGGCTACATGCAGAAGTCTTGTTGTTCAAAGACGTACTCCAGTTTTTCCAAACACTGAACAGCAGCCGTCTGCAGATAAAGAGAAACCTCCACTCTGCTGAAACTGTCAGGATAAACTTCACTTAAAACGTCCACTCTGAAAGGCTACCAATGAAATATTCCACACCTCAGAAAAGGCACGGTTCTAAACACATACTCAAAGCAATTTCAACTGCTTGCCAAGACAGCAGCATATGTGTAGTACAGATCCCTAAATTCCTTTTTTATAGTATGTAGTTCAAATTCATCGATAATCAAGATCTGATTATAATTATAGGCAAAAACAAAACTTAGGAATAACCCTAATTACCTACCTTTAGAGTCCCAGTCCACATGTGTGACGTAGCTTGAGCTTCCTTTACAGATTCCAACTCGTTTACTGCTCAGCACATTGTAGATATCCACAAAGTTGTCATGTGATGCGACGGCTAGATATTTACCTTGCCCTATCACAAACGGTATAAGAGACACTTTATCACTAGCCTTAACAGAAACAGTGAATTTTACTTTCTAATACCGAGACAGAAATAGGCGAAGCAAGTTTTTCTTCTCGAGACACATTGGTGATTGATCAGCAAAATGACAATAGTTGGCAGACTTCAACTTGCCTTTCCATTTGTGACAGGAACGGAAGAAAAAACAAGTAAATAATTACAATGTCGTGCCATTGTCAAACGCTTTCTGCTCTTGTCTAGATTGGGTACCATCGCCAATAACATCACATCAGCAGGTTTAAAGTATCCTTGTTTGTTATCGCTTTCATGCACATCACAGATGAATTTAGAGCTTTTTGTTAGGCCTGTTCCAAACGTCGTGCTACTGCCGTGCCGAACTTAAATCAATTTGACCCGGCAGTAGCACGGCAGTGGTTTCAAACGTCGAATTTAATGCAGTCGCGCCAAATTTTAAAATACATAAAACATAGAAAACGGGCGGCTACTGCCATGCTACTGCCGTACTGAATAGTCGTGCCGAACTAAATGGTTTCAAACGTCGTGCTACTGCCATGTTTAAGTCGAATTAAATTCTTGAATTTAGTTCGGCACGGCAGTAGCGCGACGTTTGCGACAGGCCTTAGAGATACAGCAGAAACTTGAGAGCAGTGCGATTATGGCTAAATCGGAGAATAGTATGTCCGATTTAGGCGTACTATTCTACGATTTACCACTAAGGTTTTTACCTATTTTACGATTGAAGTCTCCGATTCTTCCGATTCTACGATTTTAGCTTAAGAGACTATAGAAATGATGATCCGATTCTACGATTTTACCATAAGAGCCTTTAGAAATGATTATCCGATTCTGCGATTCTTCCGATTCTACGATTTTACCATAAGACACTTTAGAAATGATTATCCGATTCTGCGATTCTTCCGATTCTACGATTTTACCTTAAGAGACTTTAGAAGTGATTGTCCGATTCCACGATTCTTCCGACTGTACGATTTTGCCTTAAGAACGAGATATATTCATGTGTAATGCGCTTGTTTCGGCTAATGGATTAAAGAACGAGATACATTCATGTGTAGTGCGCGCGCTTGTTTCAGCTATAAATGGATTAAAGAACGAGATATATTCATGTGTAGTGCGCTTGTTTCGGGAAGAATCGTATAATCGGAAGATTCGGAGAATCGTGCCAAGTAGAAAAATCGGAGAATCGGAAGAATCGTATCTCAAAACTCATTTTCTGCTATTCTCCGATTTAACCATAATCGCACCCTTCTGAGAAACTTTTTAATTTTAAGTCCTGATTTTGGGTTGGCATAAAGGGTCTTCTGACCATTAAAAGTTGATACCAGACAGGAAATGTCTGTGAAATGACGGCCTCACCAGGTGAAAACTTGATGTCTGAGATTTCTTCCTTCCTGTGGTGAAATCCAACAATGTCATCCAGTGTGGTGGAATCAACGACTTGAAAGCTTCCTGTTACAGCAACAATCAACACCGAGAAAAATGAAACAGCTACCATCACTTGCAAAATGTTTTAGACATGCTCACATAAATAAGTGTTTGATGTAAAACAAATACGCCCATGTTGAACAACACAGCGCTAAAATTATAATCCTTCCTCCATTTCCAGTGTTGTTACTTAACGTTTTTAATGTTATCCAAGAATTCAGACAAAAGAGGTACTTTAGAACAAGTAACATTTACAAACTGTATTGAATTAATGAGTGATGCACTATTCAGTCAATGACACAGGCATACTCAGAAAAAGGAAATCCGAGATCTTCCAACAGGAGTTGAGCCTATGGTCTTCCAAATCCTTGTTTGGATGGTCTACCACTGAGCTACAGGAGACTTGTTGTTAGCGCTCTGGATAAGAGTATCTTAACTATTTTGCAAATACTGAGTTACAGCACTAAATAAATAAATAAAATAGTTGCAGTCCCTCTTACCGTCTTTAAAACCAATAGCCAAGGCTCTTCCATCAGGTGAAAACGCAATGCTCCGTGCAGCTTTCTTCAGTTTGCGAACATTCTTCATTCTATGGTCAGCTAGATCCCAGACTCTCACTGTCATATCATCACTGACAGTTGCACAGACTTCGTCTTTTGGGTGAGACGCCAGCCCCCATAATTCACCCTCCAGATGACCCTGAAAGACAAAACAAATTGAAAAGTAGGATGGTATTCAGAATCAATCCACAGGCTGCATTGACAAGTTACAAAGGTATACTCAAAAGGCATATTATTCAATGACAATCAATTGAAGTGTAATGTAAAATGTAAAGTGTACTTTAAACTTCAAACTTTCTTACTCGCATACACTCTACCTTGGAAAAACTTAAACAAATTTTTGGCTTATGTTATCATGAATATATTAAGTGGAAAATAAGGATATACCTGGACAAGTACAGTGATGGGTCCACTCTTATCAATTTCCATTATCTGAAATTCATAATAAAGAAATAATAAATTACCATTCAACAGGCTTGTATAGATTTTTCTGCTAAAGCAGTTTCTACAATGCATACCTCTCCATTCTTAGTTCCAACTAATATCTTGCCCTGTCCAAGCGTTATTGCACGGATCGGTGGAGCATCTTCAAGCAGAAGGGAAGATGGTGGACCAGGACTCAAACCTGTTCGCGTCACCTTGTAGTTCTTCAGACAGCGAGAAAAGTTCTCATCCCAAAGTGCCACAATGCCATCTTTACCTCCAGTTACAAAACCCTTACATCAAGGAGAAAGATTACATAAGATTAGATTAGAGAAAGATTAAGTTAGAAGACAAGTGTGTCAAAGGGAGCCTTACTGTTGCAGGAAGGAAATGAGAAAAAACATGTCTGAAAATGTCAACATTGTATTAACATATAAGCTGCAAAATGACGGCACCTGATTACAAATCATTGCAGTTGTTAAGTTTACAAAAATCTACACAAGATGACCACCACCTCTTGTGGCTTACAAAGGAAACTATAGGCTGTGCTAGCACAGTTAATACAGGCTGGAGCAATGTTCTATTTTTCTGATGAGTAATCAACCAGTAGTCCATACAACACCATTTCACTGTTACAAACCCTGTGATGCCCTTAACCACTGATTTTGTAATCAGCAAGGTTATGATTTATTAAGTCACTGGCAGTCCATACAAACTCACAACCTTGTTATAACTTGCATAGCAAAACAGACCAGAATCTTCTAGCTGAATAAACCAGTGATTTTCTAGTAAGCTAGGGTGGGGCTTATTAAGTCACTCATAGTTACGACTCATTGTTACATCTTTCACAAGGAAATTCTTTTCTGATTACAAGAGTGTGGCTCATTAAGATACATGTACTGGTAGTGTATACAAACTCATGTTCTTGTTATGACTTGCCACAAACATAAGAGCAAACAAGAAACAAATAACATAATTGGAAAATACTTTTATCTAACAATTCAACTTGTTAACAGTACATACAAATGAAGTTTCTTTATCAGTAGGATTTGTATGGCAAAAGGCTGTTGTATGATAACATGTGGAAATACTTTGTAGCAATTAAACTTAGTGGTGCCTTACACAAACAAAGCACCTTTTCCTGGGACTTACAAACATTGCACACAATGCTCTACTGCTGCAATAAGTGAAATTACTACTATCTGCACAAACATATTACCTTTTCAAGGACTTGCATAGCAAACACAGGCCCCTCATGTGCTTGTACTGTACTTTTCAATGTGTTTCCTTGCCAGACATACACTTTGCCACTGGCACCTCCAGAGAACACCAGACCAGGAACTTTTCCATATGTTGCACACATCATTGTCTCATTTTTACCTGCATCACCAAATGTCCCACGTTTGGAAGTGAAGCCACCTCCCGTTTGTGTCCAGAACTTGATGTGTTTCATGCCAGCTGTCACAAGATGGTCCTGGTTATGTGGATCCCACTTCACAACAAATATCTTGTCTTTGTGACCCCTGAAGTTAAAAGTTGAATTCAATGATTCATTTATCTTTAAAGGACACTAAACTTTACATTTATGTGTACCATCTCAAATATTTGTCTTGGCACACTTCTGTAGTTTCATGGGAATTCTTAGAAAATCCCCATCTCCTCTTCCACACAATATTGCCCACCATCAAAGGCTGTTTTCTATTGAGCAACATTGTTGGGGGGGGGGGGGGGGGTAGGAATTGTTTCCATTTAAGGTAGGGGAATTGAACCCTTACTAACAACATCCAAATGCACAGCCAGACACTATATTCTTCTGGTCAGAGAGAAAAAAGACTGGAGTAAGGAAAGTGAGCAACTGAAGGATCACTCTGATAGCATTGAGGCTAATGAAGCCGAAGTAGTGATTACCAACATTTATGGATCATTTTGTAAGGTTCAGTGCTAAAGATGTATATACTAAGTTTTTCAAAATGTTTCCAGACACTACGTAAAAGTGATGCCAAGAGGTATAAAGTTCCTCACCTGGTGGTGGCAAGCTTTTCTCCTTTTCTCCAGTCCCATACCACAATGACATGATTGTCATCAAGTCCTACACTGGCTAATTTCTTTCCATCACCTAACAAACATCATAATATCATTGTCTTTAAAAACAATAAAAATGCTAACACTTGTACAAAAAAAAGGGAAATACTTTAGAATTGGTTCATGTCTCTGTAAAAAGTTTCTTATAAGATAGCGCGTGCATGCTTTCCCATCTGACTTGCTCATGTCATCTGATGGGCGCATGGCTGTGCGTATGTTGAGAAATGTACCATGATGACGTCAATAGGAATTAGGTAGGGAAGCACGTGCGATATGTTATAATTCCCAATAAGTCACAAGATTAACTAATTTAGTTTCAAACTTAACATTTGCCAACTTTGATCAGTATCTAAATATCAATCAGACAGGGAAAAGCAATGAGTAGAAAGAGTGCAGAAAATTGCCAGTCAGCCCTACAGTTCATAACAATGAGGCACAATGACATACATGTACCATGCATTCTTTATGGCAGATTGATAACAATAATGTCAATTTGCTGATAGCTTTTGGGGCTAAAAGGTTTATGAACTCAGAGTGGCAGAACATCATTATTATTATGCACTACCTGAAAAGTCCACAGCACAGACACCCCTCTCGTGTTGTCCCTTAAGTATAGCTAATGTTTCCATCTTCACCGCATCCCAAACATGAATGGCTGGGTCTCTTCCAACCTGGAGGAATGAAAATAATAAATAAATATTTTACAATGGATCTTTACAACTTTTCTGCGACGTCTGTTAGAAGTTGCTTTCACTTCCAGAAAAACTGAACCGTCATGAAATGGAGGCCACAAGGCCATGACAAATGTAGTTAACTGATCTTGTTCTCAGGCTAACATGTGGGACGAAACGAACAGCAAACAGTATCAGAGGACAATATATTTGTTGCTCACATTTGCTCAAAAATTCAAAATTAATGTTTCCCCTTCATTTCTTTCCTGTAAGTAGAACAATGTTATATGATAATCCATGATTCCACATACATTTAACAGGTTGCAACAGAAGATATGTATCGTTAAATGAAAACATTTGATTGATTGATTGATTGATTGATTGATTGATTGATAGATTGATTGATTGATTGATTGATTGATTGATTGATTGATTGATTGATTGATTGATTGATTGATTGATTGATTGATTGATTGATTGATTGAACAGGTGTCAAGGGGTGGGCTCTGGCAGGGTTGCTTTACTCATCTCATGTGGCAATCCATAAGCTTCATTTTGAACACTTAAAACTTACACGAGTAGATGTTCAACAATCAAACACACAAGTGTTACCATTTACCTGTCCTGTGGCCACCACATCTCTCACAGGATGAATACACAAACAGAGGATGTCATCTGTATGCGCAGTGTAAAATCTCTGTTTGTGATGGTCACGATCATACACAATCCCCAGAGCAGCCACATGGTACACAACCTCACCACTCTGAGTGTAGAAAAGATTGTTCCTGCAATCATATCCTCTGTAGCTAAACAAAAATGAGAAAACAGACAATTTTTAGAGAGAACTTAACTAATAAATTAAATTTCATAGAGTTAACACAGACATTAATTTCATGTGGAACTGTGAGTTTGTGTCAAGTATCAGTTCATGTATGACACTCCAGGATAGTGTACCATCTTAGGTCTTGACTGTAAGAAGGTTGACAACCTTAAACAGATTAAAACCATTTGAAGGCCAAACCTCCAACTGGCAGAAAAATACACAAAATATAATAAGTACCTTGGTAAGCTTGTGATTATCACATAAGTGGAGCAATTAACAAATGGCAAGTGCACAATTGAGTAGTCGTGAGTCTATGCAAACATGCAATATTATTATTTTGTGTACATTTCAGTGCCTTTCTTTCATTCCATTTTCTTCTTTCAGAAACCAGCCATAATAAATATATTCTTTTCCTGTTAGACACCGTCTTCTCTTTATTTTCTTCTTTCCAACAAAAGTCAGTTACAACAAAAACAAATTGCATGGTAGTTGTGTGACATTTCTTACCCAAACACAAACTCCAATTTCAATCCTTCACTGGGAGGTTTCTGACGTGGCACATTCTCTTCCTTTTCCTGTTCACCTTTTGACAATTTCATTCTCTCTTTCAGTGCTGGTAAATCTTCACGATACAATGTCCTTCCATAATCAATCTGACGCTCCTAAATATAGAAAGGAGGCATCCCTGTGTATTTAGAGTTTCATTCAAAATCAACACAGCACTTCAAAACCTCACATGTGTACAGGTTACACATTATTTACCAGGTGTCACTTACTAGTGTTACAACAAACTTCGACTACAGCTGTAGTTCATGGGTTCAAATTCCAGTTTCGAGACTCACAATTTTCTTTTTGTAGTACCATGCTCATGAAAACAGAACACAAATAACTTATCATGACAAGTATGCATTCTTCCTTACATTCTCAATATCACTATCAAGTTCATCAACGTCTGATGCTTCAGAATCACTGTCATCACTGTTGGACTCCAGATACGCTCCGCCGTCACCTTCATCCCCATCATCACCATGGGAACCCTCAGGTAGGAAACGCCACTGAAAGATGGCATGATCACCTCCACCAACACTTATCACTCTCATCATGTCATGAGAAAAACGGACATTTGTTACATGAGCTGAATGTCCAACGTATTTCCTGAATTTAGCACCTAAATGGAAATTTAACAATAAAAACAATGATTTAGTGAGGGCATAAGTACTCCTTAGAGTTGTCTTAACTTTTAATTTAGGAGAGAAACAATAAGGGAACTGGTCACAACTACTCAAACAGGATCCACCAAACCACAAAACAGATGGTGGCCTCTTCCTGCACTTCCCTTCCTCAACCTCAAAAGATGGTGTCTTTATTGCATAGCCACCCTCTATCCACCAGTTAAAAATGACAATGAGATTCAAACCTCACTTTTCTTGTTTAATATGTACATGTAGCAATGCTGACTCTTGCTAGCTGAATATTTCTGTGTCAACTCAAATTTTAAAGCCAATAAAATGTTGTTGGTAATGTTCATGAGATAGGTGATATCTTCAGAAACCCCTTTACCCTAGACAAGGTGGGTCCTCTTTGAACAAACTTGTTTTTAACAATTCCCTAAATGTTTACTACAAGCTTCAGAAATGAAACAGAAATGTGAATAGCTTAAAACTCACCTTTTCTAAGACAAGGAAATCTAAATAGCTTTACAAGTCCGAAATCGTCACCAGTGACTAAAACCTCATTCTGGAAGCTTGCATCACAAGCATTCACGTCATTAGTGTCTGTGTACTTCTCCCAGATGCCGTTCACCTCTACACCCAGAACACCTGTCCATGTGGCCCAGTGGATTGTCTTTATTTCCTCTTTGTTTGCTATCCTCTTTCCACCTAAAAATGGAAATACAAAGTCAAACACACCCAAAATCTATGAGAATAATTACCATCTGATCAATAATTATATTTTGGGTACATTCATTTTATTTTCCAAGCAAATATTAAAGACTTGTTTTCAGAGACCAATTATTGTCTCAAAGTACAGACTACACAACAGAGTCAGAGAAACTTGATTATCATTTGTTCAAAGAAAGTACAAATTAATGTAATCAGACATTGAGCCAGGCAAACATATAACTGGGTGTCGTGTTCCTCAGTCATTTTTAGCATAAAGTTCAGGAGTCAGGACTGCCCCCTTAAGCGTGTTCAAAAAGTACATTTAATTCATCCAACATTAACATCCGTCAGCTATCCATTCCCTGAGGAATGATACAGGCTTAACTGTAGCATATCATTAGCAAAATTTGGTGACATCCAAATACTGTTTCCAGCTCTGCATACTTAGGTACCTTAATACTTACTTGGCATCTTGAAGAACAATCTTTCACTAGCACCAGAGTTAGTTTGCAAGTGCTTGCTGTCCATAGACCAGTCTAAATGCGTGATAAAACTAGAGCTTCCTTTACATTCTCCCACTTTCTTGTAACGCTGTGCTACAGAATAGATGTCTACAAAGTTGTCATTGGATCCAACAGCAAGGTGTTGGCCATCAGGAGAGAATTTCAACTCATGAATTACTTCTTTACGGTCCTTTATGTGGTTAACTTCTGATAAATCTCTACGGAATAAAATGAAAGTTAACACAGGTAAGGGATGTTGTCTTCCTATGCCAAGAAAGTTTTTGCAATTGTCAGGACAATTTAGCAAACAAATTTTCCAACCAGCTGGCGGCTGACTGACTTGACTGATCTATTGAATAACTAAAGGACTTGGGGCTTACTGATTGACTGACTGACTGACTGACTGACTGACTGACTGACTGACTGACTGACTGACTGACTGACTGACTGACTGACTGACTGACTGCTGACTGACTGACTGACTGACTGACTGACTGACTGACTGACTGACTGGTTTACTGATTGGTTCACTAACTGACTAGCGAAGTTTGCAGGACATCTTAAATATTATATGTAAATTAAGTTGAATAACAAGTTCAGAAATTAATTTGCCATACTAAATTGAGCAAAAATTGTTAAGTTTCATAGAACAATTTTACAGAGAAATGTATGGTACGCAGGTCCTGTCAACCGGCAAATCATCGAATCTGTTCTTGAGTTTGAAGTTTTCTTTATTTAATTCCACATTTAACAACGTCATGCTACCCACAGTTGTGCTATTGCCTGCATAACCAAACCAACCAACCAATCCCTTAATCAGTCGGTCGGTCAGTAGACAGTCAGTCAGTCATGCAGTCTTTTATTCTGTCCATCCATTTTACGTCAATCATACCTAGCTTTTAAAACCATAAATGATCCATCTCCAAGTCCGACAGCTAAATGACTGCCATCAGGGCTGAATCCCAAAGAGCGAGCCTTTTGATCAAGATCAGTTCTTGCCAGTAGTGTCATGTCAGACATGCTCCATAAACGAACACTCTTGTCATCACTGCCGGTTGCAAACATTGGTTTTTTGGGGTGCACTGCTAAGGCCCAGAGCTCTCCTTCAGCATGGCCCTAAAAAATGTTATACAAAGCTTGTATTAGATATCCTAATTCCAGCGACAGATCAAACCATGCAGAATGGTGAGTCTGAACTTATTCACTCCAGTTTGTACAAGTGGATAGGATACACGTATGTCCTTCAGAAATCCGCCCAGTCTCCTCACAGTTTTTTCTCCATTTCTTTTAACATGTACCATCCTGGGAAGAAATATGTTATGTCACAAAGTCTACTCCAAATTGCTTTAAATTCTTACTGGACATTTCTATTTCATTCAATTTCACTCATTCAGTGATTTTTTTTTCTGCCAGGTTTCAACCCACTGTGTGAATAGAGTCCACGCCTCTAACCATTCGGCCACACTACCTCCCTCTAATTGCCTTTGGCTACTCAATTATCTCCAGCTAAACAAAAAAAAAAGATTTACCTGTACAATAGTTCTTGGTTTGTCCTTCTCTGATGCAAGGACTTCAAATATCTCACCGGCATTTGTACCAACAAGGATTTTTTCCCCTGTCCAATATGTACTCCTCACAGACAGACCTGACAAAAAAAAACGGTGTGGCGTAACCATCCAAGCAGCACAAAATTTTACCCATTTACAGGATAAGAAAATACTTGGAATCAAATTAAGTAGAGATCACAACAAAACATCTCTGTCTTTAGTGAACCAAACAAGTAAGGTCAATAAAATTTTTATCATCATTATGTTATCTTTTCCAAATGAAGGAACATTTAAAAAAAGATAGCATATGTCCCCAACCATAAAACAAATTTCTAGGCAATGAACATTTACACATAATAACAAAATATCTGAATCACAAAATACAAAAACTGATCAAATTTCCTTGGTAAAAAACCAAACGCCATGGATGCAGTCGCATAATAACCATCCATGACATGTCCAATTAAATGAAAGGTGCTCTCAAATAATTGTTACAGATAAGGAAACAAATGACTTTCCTGTTTGCAACACTGTCTGTTAAAAGCAAGCTGGCACTCCAGATGAAAATCACTGATCTGGACCACACAAAAAGGAAAAATAGGAAAAGAAATCATCCTTAGATCACCTTCGTAACCAACAGGGGTGTGAATCATGTCCAGTTTAGTGATTGGTTTGAAGTCATTGTCCCACAAAATAACAGTGCCATCTTTGGAGCCTGTGGCATAACCATCATTATTTCCATGCATGGTGAATATTGCAGCCTATAATGACATCACAAACAAAATACACCGTCAGCATTGAATTAAAACCCGATACATGCATGCATGATTACTTTGTTTCCAGTTAGGTTGGACGAATTTTACCAAAAGACCTAACACAGGTAAAAAGGTAGGGTATATTATGTATTCAATCCAGCAGATTGAGCATGATATTGAATGGAACAAGCCAGATCACTTATTGCTGCAAGTGTGTAAACCCAACTTCTCTGTCATGAAGCAACTACAGTAGAAGTACTACTTCTACTCCCTAGATGGTGCAGACATTAGGAGTATTACTATTCCCTCCTGGATTTGTGAGTATTCTGATCACAGGATAACCAGCATGAAGTTACTGGGAGTATTGTTACTATTCCCTCCTGGATGGGATGCTAGTCCATCACTGGATACCTAACACAAACTGAACAAAGTTTTACTATTGACCCCCTAGCAATTTTATCATGTTTGTACGTCATGAACCCCAACATTTTTTGTCATGTTTGGCTAATGTTTTACCGGTACCCATTTCCACACCTTCCTACAGACAGACAAAGTGGAGCAAAGTTTCTTGAAACAACATGTGGAGAGGTAATACAAGGGAGGTATTTAAGAGGGTTGATTATTCTATCTTATTGATCCTCTTACTGTGTGTGCATTTGGAATGGATCCAGCCAGATTGTGGCCTTTCCATTTGTAAATCTCTCCACTGAGAGTTCCAGAGTAAGTCACATCATTAGGACCAAATGCTAAGCACAGGTTGGTTTGAATTTCTCCAGCCTTACCAAAAACACCTGCAAAATATTTAACATGCAGTGGTTAAGTTAGTAAGTGACAAATACAACAGTCTTCTGTAGCTACAGTTCTGTACATTTGAAGAGTTTTGTGCACGACAGGTGCATGTGACTTTTTACCTTAACCCTTTAACCCCTAATATCAAAAATGAAATTCTCGTATCTTGTCCCCATACTCTTCTTATAAAAGTTCTAGGGAGAAGTTATTAAAATATCAAGAAAATTCACCTTGGGTGATCATATCCTTAATTCTCATGACCTCAGGGGTTGAATAAGCATTGATATTACAAGGAGAAATTTGATGCTGGTCACTGTTAGGGCTTAAAGGGTTAAAATCAAAATTGCTCCAAATAAGCCCAATTTTGGCACAAAGACCGGTTCTCATGTTCAAAACTTTGTAGCATATTTAATTTTTGAGCAAAATGTGAAATAAATGAGAAATAGCTTATTACTAGTCTTGTTCTATCAAATGCAAGTGGCCTACACAAAGGACTGAGTCTTGCAATGCTTCACTTGCCTTGGTTCAGTCTCGTATACAAAAGAAATGAGTCAAACGTCTATATCTCATTTGTGTAGACTCCTTGCTACATCTAGAAAAGTAATTATAGGCTATTTTTATTTCTATTTCTATTTCTCAAGTAGTTGCCAGCTGTATTCATTTATCAAATCTTTAGTACTAGATGTTCTTGTTTTAAAGCCTGACTTCTAGCTGTATTTGACCATCAATATTTATTATTGACAAATGAGTACTCAAATGAATAATTACACTCATTCCTTTCCTGTATACTCTGAGTCTTACAAGCAATAATTTTTAATTAAGATTTTACGTATCAATTATATGTACATGTATCATTATAACTTTTCTCGACTTTCTCTCAGTCTGGTTATTTCTTCTTGATTTCACTTAACTCAAACAAAGGTTTAGAAAGTTTGAACGCAAAAACACACTGACAAAATTTAGGCATTCTTTGAACATACTCCAACCTTTTTTTGTTCACATTAAAAAATTAAAGATTGAAATGAATCAATTTTTAATTAAGATATAGTATAACCTTTTTTGGGATTCAGTGCATTTCCACGCAAGGTCCAAAACTTAATATGCTTCACTCCACAGCTAACCAATACATTTTCTTGATATGGGTTGAACTGAATGTCGAAGATCTGTAAAATAACAGAAAAAAAACCACAATAATTCAACCATGTTGGAGATAACCACTCTGTGTTCTTTTATGGTAAAAGCCAGAGGAGATGTTAAAAGCAGCTGGGCAAACTCATTTTCAGAGACAGTCAATTTGCCCGACGTCCGGCCCTTAATGAAATGCTTGCAGCCGTAACAGTTGTTACAGCTTATACAATGCCTATAATGACAGTTCTGGTTCCAGTATGAGCTAGCGGAAGGTTCATTACACCTGTCAATTTAATGTTCCATTGTGTTCATTGTGTACTAAATGAAACACTCTACTTACTCGATCACTATGCCCTCTTACAGAGGCCAGCACTCGTCCCTTTCTCCAGTCCCACACAGCTATCAGATGATAATCTTCTAAACCCACAGACACAAGAAGCTGAAGGAATACCAGATTAAATCAAAATATTATTAACATGAAAATTGATTTCCACAGAATGTCTGTGATGAAGACAATAGGTTAATCTTGCAAAAATATTATAAATATTCCAAGAATGGGACTCCCCAAGGGAGGGTAAAGGGGGTACAATGTTATGTTTTCAAATAATGATCACATCCTCTCAAGAACACAAGAAGATTTTCATGGCAAAAAATTTCACAAGTCAAAATCTACGAACTGAATCATGTTAACAGAACAAAATGTACTGTCACAAGAAAGGTCGCAGATTATTCTCACATACCGTCCCAGAGTTGTTAAATGCTAGACATGTGACTCCCCTTTGATGGGTGTCCTTCATGATTGACACCGTCTGACATGTCCGTGTGTCCCAGACACAGATGTATGGGTCCTTACCAACTTGGCCTGTGGCTACTAACTGCTTCTCTGGATGTAATGCAAGACTGTCAAAACAAATCAAAAGATTAAGAAGTTTATATATATTATTGTTTTAAACATTAAACTTAACTTGTCAAGGAATAAAAACTTATATTTCAATGCAATGAAAAAACCTTTTGTACTTAGAATCAGAGCAAAAACCTTAAGGGAACAGAATGATCCCATTGAAACACAGTGAATATTACACTAGGCAATGTTTCATGTTTTAATAGTACTCTTACTAGTCTTTCATCAGTCAAAGATTAAACATCACAGCTTTGAAATATTTTTTTTACCAGTGGTGAGCAAAGCTTACAGACAACTCATGACTTCAATTTGCAATTCACACTAACTTTTAGATTTTGAAATGGGGCAAATGCAGAAAAACAAGTCAGATCTAGACTAGCAAATGTTTTATAGATAAATGTTACATTACGTAACATTCTACAAGTATACAGTGTAGCTCTACACCAACGATGGCAGGTCAATGGCTGGTACCAAGGACTTGTAACAATGTTTATTGAACTTGTCTTTGCATGTGCTTACAAAAATAAGGGCCACCTAGCTACAGGATTGATATAAACATTGAAATTAAATTGATCCACAACAGTATAATGTTGCTGTCTCTATTCCAGGAAAAGTTTTAACAAGAGGGTCTTCAGGCATCCTTTAGACACCCACTGTTTGATAAACATCTGTGAATATTCACCTCATCCTTTCAAAGTTAACTTGAGTGAGCAATTTTCACAATTGTAGCAACATTACAAGCATCATGTATTGTAACAAGTTGCTTGTAATTAATGACTTGCAACAAGCCAAGTCAAGTCTAGTCATTTTTTTTAACTCACACGCATATTTACAGAGATAATTGCAACACAGCAATGCACAATTCTTAGCCACTTAAGAAAACATGTCAGATACAGTTTAATGCCTATGAAATATATGTGTAACGTGTAACATGTAACATGACAGTTTAATGCCCTTTAACATAATTAACAACAAAGAGTGACTTGCATCCATGCAGTCAGTGGGTCTCGAGTTTGCGCAGGTACTGGTTGCACAATGCAGGTGTTAATGGCATTTAGCTTGACAGCTTATTCAAAATTGACCTCCGGGTACTCCCCCTTAATATCACCTACCATCAATATCTGCACTCGCCTAGATTAATGTTTCTCTTTTGTTTGCTTGTTTTTTTTTTTGTTTTTTTTTTTCGGGGGTAACAATGGGCTTTATTAAACCAATTGCAAATGCCCTCTAAGTAGGGGGGCGAGGGGAGGGCTAGGGCTAGGGCAAGAGTTTTGTTACATTTTTCATATTGGTTTGAAACAGAGTTAACAAGAATTATACTTTTTTGTAGTCATCCATGACTTATGAAATTCAATGTAAATTGACTGATAACATGAACATATAACATAAATGCACTACTTCTGCATAAGTAAAGACAGGTGAATCACACAATAGGTTTTAGAGGTAACGTACATCACTAACCACAACAAATGATACCCTCAAGAAAAAAATATACTGGTTGATAATGGTTTTTTTTAATTCAGAATCAAGATTGTAAATATTGCTACTACTGTGGTGAAATTAATTTGTATAATTTTGCTTTCAAGTTTCCACATCCATCAAAAAATCAAATAAGTTCTAGGTTACTTTCTGTCCCACAAAACCCAGTGTTTCAATAATCAAAATGACTAATTCATAAACATTTCCACTGTAAGTCAGACTCAAAAAGCCTATTTGCATAACACTAAATTATAAATTTGTCTGGTGACTTAAATTGAACTTTCATGTTTTAATATTCTGTAAATAAAATAAGGGTGTGACTACGGAGTCTTAGATTTCTGTAAATTTGAAGAGTAAATTATTGGCATTTTTATGGGCACTATTTTAACAGCTTGGGAACATTAACTTAAGACTTGAGCTTTACCTACTTTTTCAAAATCAAATGCATTAAGTCCGGCAAATTTCTCCTTGACTGAAATTTTTTTTTAAATATATGCTTGGTCTGCCAATGCATTTATGTAAATTTTATATGGCTACTAATATTCCTATACACATGGTTTCAAGTTTTCCTTTCTTCGCGTACAATAGTTTAAGCTTATGCACAAAAATCCATTCAAAGAACATGAAGAATTCGCTTTGGGCCATTAGTCAAGCATTCGATTCAGGCCTAGGTGTTCTTCAAAAGACAATTTCCGAGAGATTAAGTCAACGTTCACGACCACCTTCTTTTCATTTAAATGAAGTAAGGCCTAAATTTCAAATTGTCCATGGATGTGGTAAAAATGCACAAGCTAGGAAGACTCTTCTGACTGGATCCTTCAGATCCTTGTATTTCAGTATTTTCACAAACAAGTGAGTTCACTCGGTAACCCTGTCAACACATGTATTGTTGTTCGTTTCGCTATAGTATAGTGGTAAATATTCCACGTAAATATGGATTTCATCACCTCTACTGCTGGGAGACATTCTCCCGGTTACTCTTACAAACCTGATAATATCATCGTTATGTCCAAGGAAAAATCGCTGTGAGTTTTCCCTCGTGTTGTAAACGACACCAACTCCAGCCACGAAATAGACTATTTCTTTCGTGTTTGTATAATAAAGATTGTTCCTGCACTGATGTCCCCGGTAACCGTAGACCCATTCTAGTTTTAAAGATGAGGTTGGTGCTGTTCTATCGGTCATTTTGCAAAACGGCAGTAAACATGACCAGTAGACGACCAGAACCCGCCAAAACACTTCCAAAGATTCTCGTCGCGTAACACTCGCGCGTCCGGTCGTCGCTTCCAGAACACGGAACTGATGTGCAATTTGATTGGTTAATACCTTATTCAAACAGCTGAATTTGATTACATTTGATTGGATGTCAGTGATTCACTGAAATCGTGACAGAGCAACCGTGACATTGGTCGAGATTACTAAATTATTTTGTAAAATTATACCACGAAGAAATGTGGCCGATACATTTCCAGAAGGGATGTAATTTATGAGTAGCATAACAAATAAATATGTTCTGAACACTGAGTCTCCTGATTTTTTGGCCAGTTTGCTTATTGCCATGAGAATATCATAATAAACATAACTTTGTGCAATCAGATTAAGTAGATTGGATCCCTCTCCTCTACAGCGACTCCTTAGAGAGAACGAAAAGTCAGAAATGGAAAGAAAAACAGACATGGAGAAAAAGGTGTGCGGTGGTTGATGGGAAAAGTGGATAAAGGGGAGAAGGGGAGCCTTTCTTTTTTCTCCCTTCCCCCCCCCCCCCCCCCCGGCTGTGCTCCTCATTATCTCTCCATCCACTGCCTTGTCTGTTTGCTGCGAGGGAGACTATTGTTTCCCAACAACAACAACAACAATCTTTATTTGTGCCCAGAAATTATACAGTGTTACATTAATACAAGAAAGAAAAAGTACTAAAGAAGAGGGCACAGTCACTTAGAAATAGCAAGCTCCTTATTATTTCAGTCTCCTTATTTGGTATAGCATCCGAGCTAGTAATTATTGGAAGGTCTTAGGTTTGACTCCATCCTCGGAGACCCAGGGGCAGTTAGTCGGGTAGCAGGGATTTTCGTGGGCGAAAGTTTAATGTACGAAACGTACCATTCTTAGAGTAAACTTTCACCCACGAAAATCCCTGCTACTCGACTAACTACCCCTGGGTCTCCGAGGATGGTTCGACTCCTGATAGGAGTACTCAGATTTTTTTCCAAGTATGCCTGTGTCATTTACTGCTTAATACATTATTCTCATTTATTCACCAGGCTTAACATATTCCATCACATTATTTCCCATAAAAATAGTGCTTTAAAAACACCCTACTACTATATTACATACTTGAACAATAACATTACTCCGACTGTACTAGAGTACATTATTATTCTGACTAGCAAATTCATTGAACATAGTGCTACATCTCCCAATTTTGTTGACCCGAAAAGAAAACCTATGAATTTGGAAAGAGTGCAAGTTGGCAAATCTTGTGAATTTGAAAGTTCTGAATATATACTGCCTTGATGCTGTGACACAGATCTGGGCAACATTTCTGCACAGCCCCATACATTCTGGCGACTCAAAACTCTATTCATACTCATTCTTTGTGTAAGAGGGATAGTATGACAATTATCACGTATAATTAATGTATGGGCTCTGCGGAAATCTTTCCCAGATCGGCAGATCTGCAATAATCAAAATATCTGTAAATATTTGTATGGCAGTATTGAACTCTTTCGTACACCCGTTACTTGGCCGCTTGTTTATCAATATCAAACTTCTGTAAAAAATAAAAATAAATAAAAAGGAAAACACGTGATGAATGACGTGTCAAGGCGTTTGGAATTGCCAACTTTAAGTTTTTTCATTTTTTATCAACGTTTTCCCATATACAGAATTTGGCAAAAACGTTCAGGTGCCTGACGAGCACGCCTGTTCATTGCATGCTTTTGTCTCCTGCAAATCTCCTTCGCAATCTTTTCCACCATTCGCTGGGGCTGGATTTGTACACGTACGCTTCCTAGTTTGTACTCCACCACCGCACTTCTTGTCACAAGCTTCAAATTCGCCCCACTCTGTAAACCCACCATCCACTGCACAAGGTGTAATATTGCACTCATGGACCTCGTCTATGGGCCCTTCGCAGTTCTTTCCGCCATTCGGCGGGGGATTTGTGCACGTTCTTGTACGTTTCTTTGTACCGGGACCGCAAGTTTTGTCGCAATCACTAAAATCAGTCCACTCTGTGAAACCTCCATCTATTGCGCACGGTTTAACATTGCAAGCCACCGTTTCATCATAGGAACCTGCGCAGATTTCGCCTCCGAACTGCGGTGGAGGGTTTGAACAAGTCCGAGTTCTTTTCATCGCCCCGTCATCTCCGCACGGTTTACTGCATTCACCAAATGCACTCCAATCTGAGAACCCGCCGTCTACGGGGCATTCTTTAATCTTGCACTTCTTCTCTTCTGTTGGCGGGCCAAGGTTGAGTTCAAGACAAGTTTTACCGAACCAACCAGATGGAGGATTAGTGCAATCTCTTCGTCTTGTCTTAACTCCTTCCCCGCATTCCTTACTACACTTCCCCCAGTCAGACCACTCAGTGTATCCCCCATCTGACAAAACTCTCCTCGTGATAAAATACAGTGGAATGGCTGCCACACAAACGAAACCTACAAGTCCAGTTTTAAATCTCGCCATGCTATTTTTGACACCAGTATATCAGTATATTAATAAAACGAAATCGCATCGAAGAGCACAGAACAGCGTGAGGCGGTTGCTAAGCTGTCCAAAAATGCGTAGAGATTTGTACTTTATGTAGCATCCTTGGAGTGTTACTAGCCTGAGTATCAGGCTTTCCTAAGGGGAGGGGGGAAGGGGAGGGGGGAAGGGGAGGGGGGAAGGTTAGGGTTAGGTTAGGGTTAACTCTAACCCCCCCCTACCCGAAAAGCATGATACTCAGGCTACCCCGGCCCCGAGGCCCAAACCCTTTCCCTTTTATACCATTTTTGACAGAAGGTAAAACTTTCACTTTAGAAAACGGTAGCTATAAATTCTCTTATTTGGAACCGCTCTCATACATGAATTCTGATGAATTGCATAACGTAGCGCATAACGCATTTGTGCATAAAGAAGGCGACCCTGACACTAAAGTACACTGCAGCATCCCCTTTCTTTGGGTCTTTTCGAGATATTTTGAAAGGTCTTTTAATACCTAAAAGACAGTTTTCCTTACTCTTTTCTCTACTTCAGTTGGTGAAATACCTCCAGCGTGATAAGGGAAATAACGGAAATTATTTCAAGGTCACGTTTCAGACGGAGCTTTTCTTGGTTCTCCGTATCAGTAGTCCATTTGGTACGGTATCCCTCGGAAGTCGAATAGAATAGAATAGAATAGAAATCAATAGAATAAATCTTTATTTAAACACGGTAAAATCCATCAGGAGTATAAAAATTAGAAATAACCTAACTATCCTAAACAAAATTCAAAACCTAACTACAACTAATCTAACCGAAACCTGTTCAGTTCATGAATGCCGCGTATACTAGAACTCCAACTAATCTTTTAAATTGACTTAGAGATTTAGCTCAGTCTCTCACATCACATGGCAGGCTGTTCCAGAGAACTGCTCCGCTATAAGTAACGGAAACGTGACAAATAGTTTGTTAGTCTAACAGATTCCCTCAAGGAGTAACGCGTTTCAAATTTGGAGGATAAATACTTAGGAACCTGAAGACCATTTAAAAGACTTGTATACCATTAAGGCTTCAATCTGTATTTGCCTTCAAGTTTACTCCTGCAATGGTGAATGTTGCAAGCGGGATCTCTTTAGTCTCCTTCACATCTATGAGAATAAGTGGCATTTTAACTGTTAACTAAGAAATAGCAGGGGTTTTTTATTGATCAGCTGAGAAACGTTGAGAAGACTGTTACGGCTGAGATGTCCTGAGTACAGTGTGGATTTTACTTGTAAATAACTTGCCGATCCAACAGTGTAGTTAACTGACTAGTGGAGAACAAATTGTTAAAGTCTCAAAAGAGATCGGAATTACTACAACGTTCTAATTCGGAAATAATAATAATAATAATAATAATAATAATAATAATAATAATAATAATAATAACTTTATTAACGTGTCAAGAAATGTAGCTGAGGGGAGAAGTCCCCTCTACTAATAGTGGACACTTAACTAAATTCTAGCTAAAAAAAATACATCATCATACATTATACATCATACATCAATCGCAAAAATCATGTAAACCCTAGTCATTCTCAGCATAGGTTGCAGCCTCGACAGTTACTGACATTTGCTGCTAGGGCAGTAAGGTCCTGATTACGTATGACTCTTTTAAATTGCTACAGAGAGGGTTGATATCTTATTCTAGGAGTGAGATCATTCATGGCCCATTTTGAAATAAAGACGTGTTTGCTTGTTCGTTTTAACGGTTGCCACAATGAGAGGGGTGTATTTTTACAGGCAATGATACTCATACGTTTATATCCTAGTAGTACAGTATACAGTCGAGATGTTTGTCACAACATTATCAACCTAATTTAATGCCCTAGAGCATCTGAACTAGCAATCGGAAGGTCTTAGGTTCGACTTAGTCCCGTTGCGAGAACTTTGGCTTTATTTTTCCAAGTATACCTACGTCATTTAGGGAAGGTACGTTTTTAATAGGGGGAAGGGGCAGGGGGATTTTTTCATTTTTTTTTCCCGAAAACGTTCTTGGCCCTCCCCTTTTCCTTATAACCCTCCTATCCCGGACAAAGCAAAAACCTGTGACCCTCCCCCATCCCTATCCTTCCGTTCTTTGTTGTCCTTCGTTTATTTCTGGTCAATTTTTGCCTGGTATTTGAGGTCACCTTATTTAAATGTTATTTTAAAAGCGCGGTGGCCACTCCAGGTAACCTCGTTCTGCTACCATGGGCAAGGATTCACGAGAAAATGACTCCGTAAAATGTGCCTGGAGTTTCTTGTAGTTATTGTGGCTGTCCTCCGGCTAGGCATGCCAAACTGACAGCCACAGAAAGTAGTCAAACCTGAGTGAGGCCTCGAGTACAGGTCATCAACGAGGACAAATAGATGGGAAGACGAAAGCCTCAGCTGGCTTTCAGAGCCGAAGGGCGAATATACTTAATTCTCAAACACTGCCTGGTTTCTACCACTCCTTTTGGAAGAACTGCCCTTATAAGGCCAGTTTTCACCAAGAGTTTATTCACGAAAGAAAGCGTCAATGGAACAACAAAGAAAAATTATCAAGGAGAAAATAGAAATGTAAAAAAACAAAACAAACAAAGAAGAGTGAATGAATGAACTGTTAAACTCAGTGCTATTTAATAAGAATACTGAGTAACTAAAAGTTCCTTTTTAATACGAAGGACCGGTACACAGCATTAAAACCTTTACTGATCTGTACATACCAATATAAATAACATCGTGTTTTTGGAAGCCCACCCCAATAGAAAGAAAAACTATTTACAACAAGAGCTGCCTCAACAGAGTCTGTATAAAAGTCCTGTTAAAAGAAACGAAGGCCTTTCTTTCCTTCCAAGAGTTTAAGGGTAAATATATCACTGATATCCCATTTGCACTTTACTATGATTTAATTAGCACTATCCCAGCAAAATGGAAAGTGGCCCTGCATATATACCATTCAGTTTGCAGGAGTGCAACACCCTACTATCATTATCCTTATACCTGTGTAGCATATTCTGTGACTCTAAAGAAGTGTTTTTTATCCCCAACTAAGAAAAGTAAGATCATCAGAAACTTAGTCCAAATAAATTTTAAACAAATTCTATGAACACATTCAACCTCTAACAAATTCTATTAAGGAAATTTCAAGCTTCAATTATGCCTGTCAAAATGGGACAAAACAACAAGATTTGTATATATACATCAAGATTGACGCATATACATCAAGATCAATATACATGCATCACCCCTTAACAAATCGACGGCAGTTTTCTATGGTCTATACTCTTATAGACCATAAAATGACGTCAAAAATGTTCAAAACTCAAGTGGAAACACGAGCCACAGGCGAGTGGTTTCACTGCCAAGTTTTGGACATTTTATGGTCTATAAGAGTAAAGACCATAGAAAACTGCCATCGATTTGTTTTTTACAATAACATGGAAAAAGGACGAGCGGAATTGGCTATTTTTTCTTGAGAAAGCACACGCTACGTCTGACGTCATTTTTATTGTCTGTACTCTTATAGACAATAGCTACGAGCCAATCAGCGCGCGGGAATTTGGACAGTTATTGTAAAATCATACATATACATTAAGATTTGTAGAAACACCATCTGTTTTGATCCCTTTCGATACTGTTCACTTGACCACTGCCTTGAATGTTTGAAGGCTGTTTTAGCTCCGAACACCAAAATTTTTCTGTTTGTGTATGTGCTATTGCACTGAGCTTAAAGGAAGTACTGCAGAATGAAGTTGATACACTGTTGCTAGGGCAGTTTGTCTTTTTTTTTTTTTTAATGTTTACAGACCATAAACAGTGTTTTTAGAGAGTAAGTGATAACATCCCAGAAAATACACAAATAATTATATCAGTACCGATATCAATATCAAAAAATGCCAAACATCAGTAAATATTGTCCTCTTACTGGATCTTTTTGATGCCATTGTTTTGTGGTCAGTGGTTCATTTGAATCCCATAAAATCCTTACATATGTCACAAATCTTGAAGTATATGTTGTGGTTCAATAATTGAACCACAACATATACTTCAAGTGAAAAACAGTGAAAAATTAAGTTTAAACCAAGCTACAATTATTGTAGCTTGGTTTAAACTTAATTTTTCACTGTTTCAAACTCAACATAATGCACAACATGAATCTTGCTACGTATATATGCAAAACCTTGATGTGTTCCTCTCATACTCCGCCCCCCACCCCGCTTCTCCCAGAAAAGTCAGAAAATCAGCATATGTTTCTAGAAAATCTTTCATGCATATGTATAACCGATGATGTGTTAATATAATTTTATACATAAATCTTAAAGTATTTTGTTGTTTTGTCCCTTTTGACAAGCTTCAATGAAAGTTTAGACATTCATCTTTAAGGGAGGGGTTCACATTTCAGCGCATGTGCATGAATCTAAATGCTTTTTTCTCTTTCTTATCAACTTTATGTCCTTAAAAATCCCACTCACATGTACTTCAGTAATCACATTCTATAAGTCCCAGCAAAATGACTGAAGACCAAAATTCACAGAAAATGTTAGACTAAGTGGATTGTACTCATATTGTCGATATTGAATTTAGCATTGACCTGTAGGATTTATTCCACGGTTGATGTATTTACAGTTATTTGCATGCAATCTAACGCAATCATATGAAAAAATTACCACCCAAATTAACTATTCCCTTCCAATAGTTCATAAACAACGAATTAAATTAAACAGGCTTGGGCCATAGTGAGAAAAGGCAAAAAAGTATTTTGATTTATGGACATGCGCAGAGCCGTGAACCCCTCCCTTTAAAACTTTGCAAGAACGTCCACCTACCTGTGCCCAAGACAACAGAAGTTCTCTGTGAAGTGCATTTTTGCATTGACACTGTTGAAAATATCAAGCGACATTTCGATGTTGCCATTGCCACTTTCAGTGTTACCTGCATGGCAGAGAATACCAACTATCTTTCAACATACCCTCTTTCAACATTCAAGCTGGAAAATGTTCCATTTATTGACAAAAAAAACGACAAATTAATTAACTTCAACTACCTACCAAAATTGGCCAATAATTGTGTTCATGTGTTAACTTTGCACAGCTCTAAGGAAAATTCAAACTATTGACCGCCTCCGATCAGCTCTGTTCCTTAACTTCCAGTAGAATTTGGCCATTTTGCTCCCAAGGTGTTAAATTTCAAAACTATCAATTTATCGATCTCGGATTGACTTCTTGATATTTCTTGATATTTAAGACTTAGGCCTGGTTACATGGCATGTTGAAAGATGGCGCGTCCCTATATGTGTAAACATTGAATTGAAAATGGCTGTATAAAAATTATAAAAAGCATCGAAACGGTGACCACAGGTTATTATTCTGCTAAAGGTAATTTTCACAACTGCTATGCTTGCTTAACAGGGCAAGGATCTGAATTACACGCCCTAGTCTCTTCCAGTGGTCCCTCGCAATTTTTTCCACCATTCGCCGGCGCTGGATTTGTACACGTACGCTTCCTAGTTTGTACTCCACCACCGCACGTCTTGTCACAAGCTTCAAACTCGCCCCAGTCTGTAAATCCACCATCAACTGGACAAGGCTGAGTGTTGCAGTTTTCCTCTTCTTCTAGCGGTCCTTCACAGTTCTTGCCCCCATGAGCAGGTGGGGGATTTGTGCATGTTCTTGTACGTTTCTTCACCCCGGTGCCGCACGGTTTATCGCACTCTCCAAAAGCTCCCCACTCAGAGAAGCCTCCGTCCACAGGACACGGTTTCACGATGCAAGCCTTCGTTTCCTCCGTCGCTCCATCGCAAACCTTGCCTCCATATTGTGGTGCTGGATTTGTGCAAGACCGCGCTCGCTTCTGTATGCCTTCTCCGCAAGTTTTATCACATTCCGAGAACGGACTCCATTCCGTAAACCCCCCATCTATGGGGCATTCTTTAATTTTACACTTCTCCTCTTCGCTTTCTGGGCCAAGTTTTTGTTCCAAACACGTTTTACCTAAAGCACCGGGTGTGGGATTCGTGCAATATCTAGTTCTTGAGTGTTTCCCTTCGCCGCAATCAGCAGAACATGGCTGCCATTCAGACCAGGCTGTATATCCACCATCTATCGAAGCTTTGCGGACTACAAAATATAATGGAATTAAGGCTAAACATGCCAAAGCTGTAATTGTTGGAAAACGACAAATCTTCGTAGTCATTGCGACTGGTTTCAAGTTCAACAGAGTGCACAGTCTTCACAAACTAGGCATCTTCATAACGTCAAGAATTTTCTGAATATTTGTTGAGTCGCAACCAATCAAACACAAGAAAAATTAAGCATAAATTACGTCCTGGAACAAGACAATGAATAATTTTAGGTTTGAACGCGGGGCATATCATATCATGTTTTGTGGGTACAGGACGAAATGAATCTAATTTCGTGTAACTAACGGAACTAAACTCGCGTCAATTCAATAAATTATTGATTTTTTTTTGTCCCAAATAACAAAGTTACTTCCGGAATCCGCTTTACCAAAACTTCGCGATTTTGACGAGTGCGCGGTTTAATATGTGGAATAAATTTGAATATCTTGAGCATGAATTTAAATTCGAACCAAGTTTGCATCACACAGCAGCATGTACTATAAAAATTCAAGGAGAGCGGGGGTCAATGTTTACCGAGAATCTTATACTAGTTTTCCGCCATGTCAACTTTGTTTCCCAGAAATATAGGAAGAATATATCGAATTTTGTCCACGTGTCACCTGTTAAAAGTGCTGCACTGAGTCACGCAACTTCAGTATTCATGTGGCAATAGCTTGCTCCAGAGGAAAAATGCATCTTGTGCTGGTACACGGCTATTTGCTCGGCGGAACTGGATCCAATGTCTACACAGCGAACATCGCTAAATCATGGAAAAATCAGGGCCACGCGGTCACTGTAATTTGCCAGGATCCGTTCGCCGATCGCCTTGATTTCGTCGATGAATTTATCGTCGGAACCGACAAGATTCCCTCCTCAGCCCCTAAAGCCGGAACTTTACGAGTTGTGGTACCAGACATTAATGGCCTTCTACTAGTGTACTGGTACGATCTATACGAAGGATATGAAGTTAAAACCATGGTGAACTGCTCTTTGGAGGAGATTGAAGCAAATATAGAAGGCACAGTGGCAGGATTGAAGAAAGTTATTGCTCAAGGCGTCGATCGAATCCTTGCGAATCACGCAATCCTGAGCCCCGTGATTACTAAACGCGCCACAGAAGGGACCGGGGTTCCATACGACGTCAAAATACACGGCAGCTCCATCATTTTCTCGGTCAAAAACCGCCAGGAGTTAAGGCGGTACGCGGTGGAGGGTATCAAGAACTGCCAGAAGCTCATCGTGGGAGCAAAGTACATGGCTGGTTTCGTGGAAGAGACGTTCGAATTGGAGAAGGAAGACATGGGTCTAATGAGTAAGACTGTGATTATCCCCCCGGGAATGGACCCGGAAGTGTTTCAATTCGGGGGCTCTGTAAAAGACCGACAAGAAGCCTTCTTAAAAAGCGTGGCGGATTTCATCAATAGAAAGCCTGACGGGAGACGAGCGGACAAGATTTCGCTTCCCGATAACAACAACCACAACTCAAGCGACTTGAACAAAGCACTGGAACATGTCGTGGAGTCGTACGACCTCCGAGCGGCCGATTCTGACCTCTGCGAGCGCTGGATTCCATTTGAGGAAGATGAACCCATCATTTGCTATTTTGGCAAGTTCCAAGAAACCAAAGGCGTGGGAGAGATTCTAATGGCTTTTCCAGCTATCCTGAAGAAGATTCCCAAAGCAAGACTGCTGCTCATAGGGTATGGAGGCCATCGCGAGCACTTAGAAGGCATGCTGGCAGCCATGGTCCAGGGAAGGTTTGAAGCTTTCAAAGCCTACGCGGGGGCGGGGAATTTCGTGGACATCCCACCGGCTGCAGAGAATTTTTTTCACCAGATTTCTCCGGGGAGAGTTACAATGACAGGTCTACTGGAGCATGCTCAGTTGAAGGAGATTCTTCCTTTATGCAGCCTGACCATTACAGCAAGCAAAGCCCTGGAATCCTTTGGCATGGTGTCAGTAGAGGCCATGTCTGCTGGAGTCTTGCCGCTGTGTCACGACCATACAGGAATCTCCGATGTTATTGGAGCCGTGAAAGAGGTGGACCCGGAGCTGGCTGATATTATGCGCTTGGAGATACGTCCCGGTGGCTTATATGGCGTTGCAGATGGTGCGTACCTCGTGGAAAACCTACCGAATAAAGTGGAGCGCGCTCTTCATTTCCTGTACCCGAATGGCTTTGCTGACCACAGTAAGAGGCGTGCAATGTCGGCCAAGCTCAGGGAGATTGCCGTGGCCAAGTTCTCCTGGGATGTTATTTGCAAGAAGATTTTAGAATAATGGAATGACACTTAAATTCTTTCAAATAATCGTGAACTTAACTTGAAAACAGATAAGATTTTTTGAGATAGACTTTTGACAGATAATCATTGTCAGTAGAGTCTTTTGTTAGAGTTTTATCTTGTCACAAATTCGACACAGTAATACACGATAAAACGTGCTTGCAGTAGAAAAACAGTAGGCGAGCAGTTCCCATAGAACCTTTATCAATCGATTATCGAAAAACGAAGGCAAACTAATTCCCCTGGTTAATCACGAGAAATACAAACAGCGCAATGAACCAATCAGAATTCGAAGCAAACAACCGTGCGGAGTGTGTTTTCTTCAGAGATGGTGGGTCACGTGATCGGTGCGAACATTGATTATGTCGATCGCGCGGTTCCCGATTCTCGCATCACGAGCCACCATGTTTAAAAATTAGTAATAATCAAAGATTAGGGAGTGCGTTCGATGTCACCAGGCTCTCTCTCCTTTGTCAATTGGTAATGATGTCATCCGGCCCTGCAAAATCTGCGGGGGATGCCAGATACGCGTGACGCGTCCCAAGATCTATTCATTCAATCAACGTTGTTCCATGCAATCTCAACTCCAATCTGTATTAAGAGTTTCGTTATTTCTAAGTCGAACGCACTAATAATAATAATAATAATAATAATAATAATAATAACAATAATAATAATAATAATAATAATAATAAGGACTCGTTGTACCCTAAGTTTCACCTCTAATTCTAATAGAACGAGAAAGTAGTGAGAGTTGTTTCAACCAATCACAGAACGTATTAAAACGAAGTCAAAGTAAACGCTAGTTGCTTCGGCACTCTTTAATGGCTGTGGTTAGTCAACTGCAGCTAATCAGAACTCGAAGCAAACACTGACAGGCGACTGGTTTCACTGACGCTTTGAAAGGCGAGCGAGTCAAGTCAAGATTGCGCAAAGTTTAGCTTCTGAGCGGAAAACAAAATTGAAAATACTGAATAAACAAATAATTCTCATTAGTATTTTCGACAGGCAATCGAAACGTGTTATATCCCAATCTTTATATACAATGACCTGGATTGAAAACATTTAATATCACATATATTTTTCTCTTTTTTCTTTTTTCTTCGGTGATAGCATATACTTATCAAGTCACATTTCTGATTACATGACTGATTGACTATGTCGATGAAATTAAATGCATTTATTCTCAAAGTGCAATGAAAATGCTTAGGGTAGAGCTTGTGAGTACAATGTATTAACTTGAAGTGGTTATTAATAAAATTGTGGCTGATACTCAAGATTTTCTGCATAGGGTGCTCATGCCTAATTCAGTACTCGACGACAAGGTATCGATCTGTATTCAGTGCCCGAGCGTCGACCGGTCTACTTAAAAAAAAGCAGCACCACGTTTACACGGACTTTGTCCCCAATCACGTTTATCATAAGAAGATGGTCGCGAAGGGGAAGCTCGCGCGAGGGGTCCCGAGCAAATCTTCTGCTTCTTGCGGAGCGACGACGATGAGTGAGTCGGGCATGCCAGCCAAGTTGTCCGCCTAGTTTTGTAATTGAGCACCAAGTGTGTGGACGCCGTCTTAGGTCGGGGGGTGGGATGCAGTGACCGGTTACCATAAGAACCTTCTTAAGCCACCGTCACCCTCCACACAGCTTCTCCTTGCAGCGGACATAAAAACACGCAGCAATTTACTTTGGGGTCCCCAGGGGTCCATTGTTTCTATTTACTTAACTGCCAGCCGGTAGTTTGAGAACGCACTTGGCAGGGTCTCATTGGGATAACCATCAACTGTCAGCTGTCAATAAATGAGGGGATATTCTACCGCCAAACGTTATTGAAGCGCAAACAAAGTCATCGAAGTGATGGTAACTGGTCGGCGTAAATATCTCCCACTATTCACTGACAATGAGAAATTCAGGAGATGAAAAATTGGTTACCAGCCCCAATCCACTGTAACGAAAAAGATGGCGCGCCGACTGGTACATTTACCATAATTCTTAGCGTACGGAAAACCTAAAAACGCTCATGAAAAGACGCACTGGAAAAGTGCTAAAAACTTGACACCCAGCATACACAACGTTGTTAGTACAGGGACAAATTTCAATCGCAAAAAATGTGGCTTTCTATGTGCCTATTGGCTATGCTAGGTTCTCAAGGTATTGTGGTAAAATGTAAAGCCGCCATGCATCTTTTTCTCTACGAGGAATTAGTCACTTAAAGAAAAGGCTCGCGCACGAAATCCAGGACAGCGGCGTAAAATAAACTACCTCTATCCACTGCTTCGGCATATACTAAATATTGACATCAGCTCGAACCTTAAATAATATGAGTTACCTGCCCACAACTTACCCTTTTTTTTCGCGCGCTTAACGGTTTTATGGCTCTTGGTTTTAATTATTCCCCTCGGCATTTTCATTTCTCGGAATTGCAAAGAATCAATAGTTTTTATTTTGTTTGTCAAGGTCACACCACAACTAGCACGTAGTTTTCGTAGAAAGCCACGTGACAGACTCAATCGTTTTCTCAGAAAACGTGGAGCTCTGTGCGGCCGGGGAGCGCGAAAGAAAGATGGGGGTCTGAAGAGAAGGGAGAGAACCTGCGAGGGGATTGGGTACGTGTGTGTGTGGCGCCCGTTTCACTTCCCTCACTAAATCATAATTTCAATTATTCTTCAGAGTCAGGTCTTTTATCAATTGTTTCGTAATATCTTCTTCGGAAAGAAATAAAACTGTTATATTTACCAGCGCATGGCGGCAAGTCACGTGGTTAGTTTTACCTCGCTTGGTCCAGTTTCTTTCGCTTCGGCCAACAGGAAGTGCAAGGAACGCCTGACAGATTTCGTTCTGCAGCTTTCCTGGAAAGGAACTTCTCGGAATACATCGAAAAATGCTCTCTCGCAATCGTATATGTTTCATTGTTTTGAGATTTTCATGAATTTACGTTTAACGGCGAGGCGTGAAATGCCGAGGAGCTCCGATTATGGTTAGTGGAGGATCTGGCGTTTTGCGAAGATTTAGAGAGGCTTGGAAATGGCCGCTCACTCGTTCGACATCCAGACGAGATGGAAAAGGAACCGTAACTTTCGCTTCCACGGACGAAGTCTTGACGCTAGTTTACCGTCCGAATTTGAGCGTTAGGGTGAGTTGTCCTTTTTCTTGTCTCGAAACGAAAATACCGTCTTGTTTTCTTGGCATCTGTCGCTGATTTGTAAGCGGAATTTTAAATTTAAGTTCTGTTTCTTGCTTCACCCAATCTCGTCAGCGACATATCACTTAATTATTGAGAAAAAGCCGCACTTCGTACTATTTTTAATTCGCTTTTCTGGGAATGAAAGGTACATAACTGTTAGAAAAGCGTGCCATTTTAGTTCAACCTTGGTTCAGTTCGGTTTTAGTCGAGAAAATCAATCCTGTTCATTGTTTTGTGAATACTGAAACTAGATAAGAGAAAAGAAACTTTAAGTTTTGTCTTTCTTAAGCTTTATAATTTGCAATTAGTTGATCATAAAAGGAGAACGACCAAGGATTTAATTTAGTGAAAAAACTTCTTGTTTCCGCGAAGGTTAACAGCAAGGCATAGGTTATTCTAACCTAAGACATACATATGGTTACCGTATTAGTTCATCTTGTTGATTCAGGCCAATTTAATACGGCAATTATCCACTCCAGTTTCGTCCGAGTGACATTTTTGCTTTCAGCGAGAAACTGGGCAGACTGATCATTTTCTTAGGGTCTTGTAAGAATAAGTCAAACTTGTTAGAGAATATAATTATGGTGATATATGGACATCCACTGTGTATGGCCCTTTCTTTGCCTATGGACCACTCATGTTTTTTCTTGTTTTTATGTTATTAAACACTTATTTTTCCAAACCCCAGGGTACTTAATTTGGTTTCGTAACTCAAAACATTCTTTGAAAGATAAGGGATAAAATTACTTCTTGGAACAGCATGGTCAATTCTAGGAAAATCTGTAAATAGTTTAAGAATGCTTAAATAGAAACAAGAGAGCTGGCTGAAGTCATTGAACACCAATTGTTTACAAAAGATGGTTGCTTTCCTCTGCACTTGTAAAGGTTTATATAAAAACCACGGCTTGGGAAATTTTAGCTGGTTAAAGATAACCAAGGTGTTTTATACCTTGGCAGAATTCTTTCAGCAAGAAGTTCAGGCTGTTCATTTGGTGGCTTTTAATGACATCAGTGAACAAAAGAATTTCATTAAAAGGTTATGTTATAAGGCCTTAAAAACAAATTAGCATTTAATTCCCGGAAACATGAATAATGAATATAATAGCTTAATTTTGTTCCAAGAAATGCTTAACAAATAGCCACTAAAAAGACCTCCTTGCATGAAGTGTATCATGCATTGACTGCTTGTCAGTAGAGGGGGTACTGAGTAAATGGTGGTCTGGCTAATTCCACCTGCCTTTTTCTCAGAAAAAAACCCTTTAGGTGTCAGCTATGGGTCATTCAATCTGTCAATCAAATATCTGGGTGTTGGTTGACATATGGTGTTCTTAGAAACAAAAATTTTCCACAAGGTCTCAAATTTTAACTGACTGCAATAAATATTGATGGCATGAAAAATTTGAAGATTTAATCTCAGTTGAATGCCTTCAACTGGGTTAAACTAGTTACAAATTTCTTATGACCTCTCATTAGCTACATGTAGGTTTGTAGAATGGTAAATCTTACTAAGGCTTGCTTTAAGACATCAAGACTCTCAGCCTGGGCTCGAGAATTTAGTTTTTTAATAAACCTGAGTGGTAAAATCATTGGAGGTGGAAAAAACTTTGAGCAAAGAAAGTACAGACAAAGCTTTGCTAAATGATTAAAGACCAGCTAAACATCCCGGGGGTACTCCCTTTGAAATAACTTTTTGGGTATGTACCACCCAGTGGGATTGTGATTTTGCAACTCTTGATCTAGAACAGGGTATCCAAATTCGAGACATTTGCTATAATAACTCATATTTGACATGAGCTGCAATTTTTTCACTTTATACTCATAGATAAGCTCAGTTATATACTGTAGTAGTTTGGATGTATCAGTCCAACAAACAAAGCAATAACTTTTACATACACTATTAGTTTTAACATTTAGTAAATTTCTAGACAGAGGTATTAACAAAACTGCTTATTTATAGAACAGGGTATCATTTTGAGGCAAGTATATTTGACAACATTTTTTGCTAATTAGGAACTACTTTTTTATTATCATTATAATAAATATTGTAAATTATGTACTCTGTATTTCTTTCAAGGATGTGTGTACAGAGGCAGCCATAAAAGTCAACATTTCTCCGGTGGCCTTGGATTTCTTCACCCTGGTCTCTGATGAAGATGGCTCCCTTCTCAACCCAGACAAGATGCTATCTGAAGACGACTGCACACAAGTGTACAAGTTTACATTGTGCATGAAAGCTTGCCATGCAAGAGAACTCAGAGAATTTGATAAGCAAGCTTTTGAATATTACTTTCATCAGGTATGCATCTCATCTGAAATTACAACAATTCTTTTATAGAACTAATTTGTTTGCCTATTTCTTGTACATATTGGGTATACCCGTAGCTTGATTTGAAACTCTCAGAGCATTGGTTGCTATGAGATATCAACTGGATCCTAAAAGTACCAAGGGATAAAGTTCCAATAGTTGGAGTGGAGGGGGGCATCAATCAATCAATCAATCAATCAATCAATCAATCAATCAATCAGTCAATCAATCAAGCTATAGCTTGATTTGAAACTCCCAGTGCATTGGTTGCTATGAGATATCAACTGGATCCTAAAAGTACCAAGGGATAAAGTTCCAATAGTTGGAGTGGAGGGGGGCATCAATCAATCAATCAATCAATCAATCAATCAATCAATCAATCAATCAGTCAATCAATCAAGCTATAGCTTGATTTGAAACTCTCAGTGCATTGGTTGCTATGAGATATCAACTGGATCCTAAAAGTGCCAAAGGATAAAGTTCCAATAGTTGGAGTGGAGGGGGGCATCAATCAATCAATCAATCAATCAATCAATCAATCAATCAATCAATCAATCAAGCTATAGCTTGATTTGAAACTCTCAATGTATTGGTTGCTATGAGATATCAACTGGATCCTAAAAGTACCAAGGGATAAATTTCCAATAGTTGGAGTGGAGGGGGGCATCAATCAATCAATCAATCAATCAATCAATCAATCAATCAATCAATCAATCAATCAATCAATCAATCAATTAGTCAGTCAATCAATCAATCAATAGTCATTTTCATTTTCACCTTAATTTACAAGTAACAGTAGAATCATAACTGGTGTAAAGTGAGAAGAGTTCAAATAAAGCATGGCTTGTAATACAAAATTTAAAACAAAACAAGGCGTTCAACATTTTTGTGATTTTATGTCTTCAATTATAATTAGCAGATATTTCCAAAATCTTTTGGTTGTGCAAAATTTCACACAAATTGACCAAAGTCTTGTGTCATATGGCTCTATTGGGCTTTAAATAAAGAGTTAAATGACTGATGCTCATTTCTGTTCACTTTCCAGTGTCGTGAAGACTTCTTGATTGGTAAAATAGGTAAATTTGGCACAGACAATGCAAACCAAACTGAGTTTGCAAAGGTGATCCTTTATGAGATTGTATATCAAGCCAAGCAAAGAAACGTCTCTCCCAAAGTTATCATAGAAGATCCGTAAGTACAGTACTATATCACCTGCCCTAAGACATTAATTCAACAGCATTAACCAAATACGCTTATAAGTAGGAAACTAGGAGAACTGACTCAGTCAGTTTTTTTTTTTTTTTTTATGTTCTGTACAGTATGTTTTAGAACTTCTTTTTCTTACCTTATTGTCGTTATTTTCTTTATTTATATTATTTTTTTCACAGGGCTGTTCTGTAAAACACAGCTTGTGATGAAGGAACCATGCCTAAAGATTATTATTATTAGTAGTAGTATTAGTATTTAGTTCCTTTGTGTATCTTGTGCTTCATTATTATTATTGTTATTATGCACAGTAAAACTATCTGTATGCACAGTATTAGAAAGCAACACTGGGCGCATAGCGTAACCTGTGAGCCAAGCGAAACTTAAAATAGCACGTGAATAAATCAATAAAATATATATACATATATATTATTATTATTATAAATATAAATTTAAGATAGAAAATGTAACACAGTTTCTTGAGTTTCACGCACTAAGCGATCATCAGACTGATGATCGCTTAGTGCGTGGAACTCGAGTAACTGTGTTACATTTTCTATCTTAGTTTTATATTTATATTTCGCTCTGCATGTTTTTGCATCGAGCACTCCTGCGACTGAGTGAAGCAATCATTGTATTGTTTCTTTGTTTATTATTATTATTATTATTATTATTATTGTTATTATTATTATTATTATTATTATTATTTTCAGTATATATTAATCCTATAGATATTTATCCATAGACCACAAGAATTTGAATTCAGTCGAACCTCCCTTTGCGACCACCTCTCATTAGCGACCACTTTTCCAAGATACCAAAAGTTTTGAAGTCAAACCACTGTAGATGGAACCTCTTGAGGCGACCACCTCTCGTCAGCGACCATTTTTAGAGATCATTGTTTAAAATTTTCAGTTGTTTTTAACCTCCCGTAGGCGACCACATGACACACAACCTGCTCTTTCTATCACAGGGGAAAATTGCAAAATGTATCGAGCTGTTAGTAACATATTGGCCCACATCACTACAGCAGACGCCGTATTAAAATCTCACAGCCGGTGCTACCGGAAGTGTCTCTCAAAACAATTGATAACATACGCAGGCACTATGGTGTACACTGAAATAAACTTTAATCAGGTTCAACCCCTTGTAGGAAAGAAACTCTCTAAATTATCTTGTAAATAGTATGCATGTACATGCATGACCGGTGATTACTCTCTCAACCTTGTATTACTCAACAATGAAAAATTGTGGGGATAAAGAACGTCAACTGGATTATGTAACAATCAAACAAGCGCAAAAGTTGTAGATGTTTTACGCTTGAAATGTAACATTGCAAAAATGCAGTTTACTGTTTGCTCCTAAATCAGACAGTCTAAAGAAAAGTTGTTACTTTGGGTTTCAATACGCACTGGCTTTGGGTTAGGTCTCCGCAATTACCATATGTAAATTACCCGAAATTTAGACCCCCTGTGGTCTGACCTCTGGTAAGCCACCACATATCCTTGACATTATGGGTGGTCGCTTACGGCAGGTTCGACTGTCTGAGAATTTTATATTTGCTGAAAATGTACATAATATTTAGGAGTGCATAGGGTTGTGTTAAGAGTTGGTCATTTTTAATAAAGTTTATATTATTATTATATATTAAATCCTGTAGATGCATTATTATTAATTATTATTATTATTATTATTATTTATTAAATTATTATTATAAGTAGTTTTCAATAATCGTTTATTTAGAAAAGCATTTCTCAAACTCATTAATAATAATTCATCAAGAGAAAACAAAGAAAGTCACTTCTGTGACATTTTTTGGACCATAAAATTTTGCCAACTTTAGCCTTGAATTTCTCCAAGAATTATTGATTATTTGGGAGGCAATATCAAACACTCAAAAGTGTGTTTCATCAGATATCCAAACACCCTTAGGTACTACTACATACTGTGTCATACAAAATTTAAGATATTTAATATCTCTTTATGCAGAAGGCGTTATGGCATCAAAAGTTTGTTTCAAAGGGGAGTTTTCAGCGCATATGCTGAATATTATAAGAAAGAGATCAAGCCATTTCTGAAAGAAAAAGTCCAAGCTTATGAGAGACTGAAAGAGCTAGATAAAGTTAAACTACAGTACATCTCTTCCCTGGAGAAGGCTGATGATTTCTTTGTGCATAAGTTGTCATTTGAGAAGGTTTGTACCTTGTTACCATGGTAATGGTAATATATCCTTTAACTTGAACTATTTTAGATCTTTGGAAAATTTTTACTGTCAATGATAACCCTTGTACTGTCCTTTAATAAAATAGTGTGTCTGAAATGTAACAGTTGCCATAGCCTTGCCCACCCTGTATCTTGTTATATTGAATTTTTTTTTCTTATGATACATTCATCATCATCAGCCAACTGCACTGCAGTCAGTCACGAACTTTCTCCACGCCTTTCTGGTCTTGTACCGTGCTTCAAATCTCTTCTGGCTTTGGTGGGTAAAATTGCCTGGCTGATTATGCTGGCATTATGTGATGAAACGTCAGTCAACTATATCTTATTGTTTCTGGTACAATGGGCCTGTGGCAATTGGCTTCCACACTTTTGCGGCCACCCTGCCAACTTTACTTATACGTTATGCAACAATTAATGTACTTTTAATTTTTAATATCTTTCTTTCAGCAAAGCTAATGATTAAAAACTTAAAATAATTTAAACTAATTTAATATATAATTTAATATATAAATTCCCTTCAATTAATTTTATACCTGTAGGCAAGCCAAGAGAGGTGTGGCATGTCTAGTTTGTGGAAAGTGTTGATAAATTAATAAAACAGATTCCATTTGGATAAATATTATACCATATACCATGGCCGCTAAGCCAATCAAATCCCTGGAATTGCATTATACAATGATCCCGTTTTTAATAAGTGTGGATATCATAGGATATGCGGCTCATGGGTCGATGTATTTTAACTTAATTTAGATTTACATCAAAGAGGATGTGAGCATTCAGAGGAAATTTGAAGTTCTCGTAAGCGCTGAATTTGGCATCAAGAAAAGAAGAGCAGACTCGGAAAAGAATGTAAGATACAGAATATTTTCAAGTATAATTTTATTATTTTATAATGGTTTTTTTGCGAGCCAACTTTCCAACTTTTGGTTGTACTGTACATTGTCAAGGGTAATCTTTACTTCTATCTTTTTTGTGATTGCAGCTACCTGAAGATATAGTAAAGGAGTTTTCTGAGGTGGAAGCTATGGAATTCAATCACATGAACAATGAAGTGTCAATTATTAGAAAGAATTGTGGACCAGAGGTAGCTTACATCAGTGCATCTCCATCTACTGTGTTGGGGTGTGACATATTTTTTGGCTGAAAGCCAGGGTTAGAATACAAATAAAAAAATAACCTTTATTTACCCTCGACAGTGCTTATAGCACATTAAGTGTAGTGGAACTGAGCACTAAACTTCACAGTTAACAAGTAATTTAAATTGAAAATAACATGGTTAAAAATCCCAACTGGTAGGAGGCAGACCAGCTGGCTATTTACAAGCGCAGACGAGGAGTTGAACTTGGGGCTACCGAGAAACAACTCCAGCTAGCGGTCAGAGCAGGACTTGAACCCAGAACCTGCGGATTTCAAGTCCGGCACCCTAACCACTCGACCACGTGTACGTACCTCCCAAAGTGTCAGAAGTGTCAGTAAATATAAAGTGTTAGAAAGTGTCAGTGTTTTAAACTCATCGTCAGTAGATGAGCTAGGGGGTTGGTGCCTGAAAGACCAGTGGTGCTACAGGTGAAGTAAGCTAAGCGAGGTGCAAAACCAATGGCAACCCTGTGAGTGACAACCACCGGGCACCATCACACTGAAAGATCAGTGGAAATAAAACAGAAAGTAACAGCTGAGAATACAAATAAAAATACTTACCACACGCACCACAAACCATACTTACCAAAGGGTGGGAGGGACTGGGAGCAACAAACTTAGACAGCACAAGCTCCGGCAAGTGAACAGATGCGAAATGAACTGACACAAACATGTGAGCTGTAAGAACCCAGGGGCCCCTGCGAAATGGGGTGGCCGCCCCCGCATGTCCCGGCCATGCAGGCACCACTGACCAGCACTTGCCTCGATGGGAGGGGAGCAGGGTTGGCGCAGTTGTTGAGCACTCGCCTTCCACCAATGTGGCCCGGGTTCGATTCCCGGACTTGGCGTCATAAGTGGGCTGAGTTTGTTGGTTCTCTACTCTGCTCCGAGAGGTTTTTCTCCGGGTACTCCGGTTTTCCCCTCTCCTCAAAAACCAACATTTGATTTGATTTGATTTGTAATTATTTGATTTGTGAATATTAGCTTTCTTGGATTGTAAAGCGCCTTTGATCATTTAGATGTTAAAGGGCGCTATACAAGTATTAAAAAATTTTTATTTTTTTTTTTAATTTTTAAAATTTAAATTTTAACTTTGCCTGAATTACATTTAGCCACATATAAATTTCTCAGTTTGCAAAAAGTATTCAATATTAATAGGACATTATCAATATTTATTAATAATAATAATAATAATAATAACGAAAAGAAAAACAAAATATTTAGACAGGATAACCCTGTCAGTGTAATACCTACCGCATCCTTTGATTGTATCATTGATGATGGTGTTGCAGATTCTGAGAGCCAGTTCTCTTCAAGCAGCACTTTCACTGATAACCCTGATTCAAGGATATTATAGACTGATGGTTAATCAGTATAAACAGCTTTTGAGAGGTAGGGACAAAACTCAATTTAAACTTCCTTTTTATTTAGCTCATATCCAGATTCTCCTGCCATTTTCTTCCTTTGTTCTTCTCTTTAATTCTGCTGCCATTTCGTTTTGCACTGATTAAGTTTTGACAGAAGCATATAACCCCAAAGGAATTAGGTCTGTCGCAAAGCTGGGTTTCATTAGTGCACGAGTTAGCCAATCAGAATTTACTTCCTAAAATGGATACTCACAACCATTGCGTGAGCCTCACGTGAGTGCTCAGGGAAAAGCTGCATCGCCTTGTAAACAATATAATGTCATCAGTGCACTGCAAAAGAAAATTGCAGTTTGTTGAGGTCAAGTTTGACCAAAGTGGGACCCTTATTCAATCTTAACGCCCCTAGAGTGACTGCGACCAAAAGTCCCAAGTGCAACTTTGATTTTATCTTGTTCGCTCTTGAGAGTTTTCGACGGGCTCTTTACGAGTGGCTGCCATTTTGTTTGTTATGAATCCTTCCATATTTGGGCAAAAAATACATTGCATGGTCCACCAAAATGATAGTTTTAGTAATTAAGAATGTATATATTTGCTAATTGTTCACAGCAGGCGATGTTTTTTTTGTTTGTGAGAAAGCAAAGAGGGCGAGGTGAGTGTTGTGCACATTGATCACGTAGTGTAACAGAAATGGGTTATGACTGAAACTATCATTTTGGTGGACGGATACAAATTCACTGACAAAGATGGCCTAGATTTTACCTTCATCTGGGTCCATGATCGTGGAGATTGACGCGGCGGGATCTCGAGACGAGTCCGAGAGGAACTGGAACTTAGAATACAAAATGGCGGCTTGACTACGTTACACAGCACGACACGGAGAAACGTCGCGAGTCTTTCTTAATTTGGCCCATTTTTGACCGGAATTTCAACCTTCAAATGGGTTAAAGTTTCAATTTCATTTAATTTATGTTTTTTTCATGATCCGAGACGATCCGAGTTGATCCAAGTTGATCCAACCCGGACTGGCAGTTCGAGTTGATCCGGTCCGACTTTTGTACCTGCCTGAATTTAGACACTTCGGGGTTATATGCTTCTGGTTTTGAGAGTAAATATAAATTTTTCTGAAAATTTTCTTGTCTAACTTTACATTTATTTACATTTTCTCAGAAACCAATGGAAATATCAGAAAAGCCTCACATATATACTTTGTTAGCTTATTATCTTGTGATTGATACAGTCCAGTTTGTTTGGGTGTTGGGGATAATGCAAAAACTTATAATCCACTTTTTTATTTTAATTAATTTTTTCACTTCTTGAAGTTAACAGCCAAAAAACATGACAAAATAAATAGACCTATTACTGACAACCCAAGGACCACCCCCCCCCCCCCCCCTTCCAAAGATCACACACTTTGGCAATAACTGCTAGTTTTGCATTTGAAGGCTTGTGTGCTCCTACGTAAACAAAAACATTTTTAAAAACGTTCTTTTTCAGATTCTTCTTTTATAAGCTTTTAATACAGTGATAGATAGTTTTTCAGGTTCATTTTAAAACAGGACACATAGGAAAGATGTGTAAACAGTAACCTTAAATGGAAAAATTCCTAATCACTTTCTGCATTTTCACTCATTAGGTCAAGGGAGAACAGCAAAATTGCTGTGTCATGGACCAATCTCGTAAGTGATGCTTATAACTCTTGAGCAATTATATTAATCAATTAATAAATATTTATTTGCACTTGAACTGTTTGCTGACTCCTGTTTGCATCCAGCTGGTAAACTACAAGTATTTATTTTAGCTGAACTGGTCTGCACTGAAAAGGAGCATTCTGCTTTACAGGCAAGAGTTCTGTTTTTATCACAAAAGGAAGCACAAAGCAGCAGATAAGACATTGGGGCAATGTTTCCTGGAGGATTGAATGCATCCCGCCTGATATACAAAAAGTCCGGCAGTCTAAAATTAATTACTGTAGGCCCCAAGCCCTTTAACAATACCTTTGGTAATTATTAATATTTGTTTAAAATTTATCAACTTTTACAATTGTCATTTTGTCATTACAGACGTATCAAAGCTGAGCACATTTTAAAGGAAGGAAGTAGGCAAGATGGAGCATTTTTGATAAGAAGAAGCCGGAGTGATCACTTGTTGCATGTTCTTTCTCTGTATAATGTCAGTGAAGTAAAACATTACATTATTGAGCGGGACAACTCTGGTGAAACTACAATCTTCCTTCTCCAAAGTGATCCAACAAAAGGATTTTCCAGCTTGTCGGGGCTAGTTGAACATTACAAACAATCAAAGGTAAAACTGGTGATATAAGTTAAGGAGATAAGAGCCCGGGATCAGTACTTTTCCGAACTTTTGGTGGGGATGTTCGGTGCAGTTCTCCTAACCCTGACCCTATTTTAGACCAAAATATGTAATTTTTTATACCTTTTTCTGACCTGGTGCCCGTTTCTTGAAAGTCCTGCAACTTACCGGTCCTGATAAGTGTCTTTGGTGATAAATGTAACAGAAGTCAATTTTTGTTAGTTTTGAATACTAAATTTTGAAATCTTATAATTCTGTGAAAACATTGACCAAGTACCATGTCTGTAATCACTCTGAAATTGGCCAAAAAACATTTAAAAATATACTTATCGGGCCCGGTAAGTTTCCGGGACTTTTGAGAAACGGACCCCTGGGCTCTGAAATTCATACCCATTTTCAGACATGGTTTCTAGAATTCACCAAATTGCTCAAAATCTATACCCTATTTCAGACCAAAATGGCCTCATAAACCATACCCTTGGCACTGCACATACCTGTATTGTTTATATAGTGAAGTACCTCCTCCCCTCCCAGGGAATAGAAGTAGAATTCGAGAGAGAAAGATGTTGGAACAAGGGGCAAGCTAATCGTAGTAGTTATTGGACACACAAACATCAAAATTAGTCTTCTACATCGCACATTTTGTCATTCACTGATTTTTCAAGGCTTGGCAAATTGCAGCAGAACTGAGAAAACCATGAACACTCAAATTATATCAGTGGAATGTTTTTTTTTGTTGTGAAAGAAAACCAGTCAGGTATAAGATTAATAAACTAGAGGGTTGTAGGGGTAATTAGTTTAATTTGTGATTTTTTTGCTTGTGTTTTGATCTTTTATGTAATTATTGGTCGCAGAACAATAAACAAATGAATGAAGAAACAATTCCAGAAACAGCTTTATGTAGTGCACTAAAATAATTTTTTTTATTTAATCCTAGGATGGACTTCCTGTCTGCTTGAGTGAGATCTGCCAACCCAAAACAGAAGGTAACTAATCCTCTCAAATTATATACATGTGTGGGGTATTATTCCTCGTAAGTAACTGCTGTTTTGAAAAAAAAAAACTACAAAGTTTTACGTAAAATGCTGACCACCCAGATGGAACAATTTTCTTTCGATTAGTTGATTGATGTTATGCTTAAAGTTTAAGAAATTACAAAGACTCACAGTTAAATTTAATTTGTTAAATTCTGTAATTTTTCATGCATTTTTAAAGTTAACTTAGCTTTTAAACTGTTTTTTAAATAAATGAATTTTAGAAAATTTTGTAAGACTCACAACATTGTCTTATTATAGTCAGATACCACGTTTCCTTTATTTGGACCCTTCCCTTGGCCTGCTGCAAAGCCATCTACAGTCGACTCCCGATAACTCGAACCTTCAAGAGAAATTGAAAAAGGTTCAGGGTATTGGGAGGTCGAGTTATCGAGAGTAAAATTATATAGAAAATGACCTGAAGGGAAAGGAAAATTGGTTTGAGTTAGCGAGGGTTTGAGTTATCGGGTGTAGACTGTACTTCCTTTAATTCTACCCAACCTCCTCCCCCTCCCCTTCCTTATGGGCAAAACCTAATGCATGACCTTAGAATAAATAATAATGGTTTCCCTGCTAGCAGACGCCTCTTTTCCGTTGTATTCACTGAACTGACAGGCGAGAGGAAAAGAGACCTCTGCCCAGGGTCAAAGTGGACTTTGATTCAACCGCTGGCTGTAGTTGTGCATGACACTTACAAAATGCATGCTCCCTGTATTGTTTTCTGACCATGACTTGAGCCCACTGTCTCTCACGCATTCATTTACAGTTACTCTGCTGTCATTTACTGAGCCCGCATAATAACATGGCATCATGTGACAGTTTGGTCACTAAGTAACCGTGGCGCATGCTCAACACAGTCCGTTTCAACCCAGGGCGGAGGTGTCTTTTCCTCTCGCCCTTCTGTTCAGCGAATACAATGGAAAAGAAGCCTCTGCTAGCAGTGAAAATAATGGTAATCTTTAACTTTTCATTGGTTAACATTAGGTTTGTCTGCGCTGTTGGACCGTGAAGTTATGAGGCCTTCTCCACCAGAGTTTCAGCTCATTGATGCTTCAGTCAAAATTTCCTTGGATAATTTGAGAATTGAAAAAGATGCAATGTCAAAGGTAAGAAAAACAGGTTTTCAGGAAAAAAAAGTACTTTGGATGAACTGGTTTACATGTCTCTTTAATAATAATTATTGACTTGCTAGTTGATACAATATGATTTGTGCAACCTCAAAATGCTTGAATTCAAATTTCATATTGTCATGAAAACTTTTTAATCAAGTCAGGGCCATCAAAAATTAAACTCCTGTAGCAAACAGTTAGAGGGAATGTTGGAATGGGATAAATAAATAAGATCTTGTGCTTGAAATTTTAAATATTGTCCCTTTGAATAGTCCTTGTCAGTATTTTATGTAACCTGAGCCATACCCTGACACTGTGCAATAACATCACATTTCTGATTTTTTCCTTAAATAAAATTACATAAATGAAACAAGGAAACAAACTCACAATCATTAGAAAAACAAGTGGGCCTGTGACTCAGATTGCAGAGTATCTTTTTATAGGGTGAGTTTGGTGAGGTGAAGATGGGTAGCCTGTGGTCCCCCAATACTGAAGAACTTATGCTAACAGTGGTTTCAAGGGCATTGGTGAAGCCGGCTAGACGAGAGGTATGTCACTTTAGCAGCTGATTTTTCATTAGTGGTTTGATTATCCAGCCTGTCTTCAGCTCTAGCGTACTGTTAAGTTTAAATACAGCGGTGTTTTCTTTGTTACAATGTGATGTGGAGTTGGATTGTTAATGATTGATATTTACGGAGCTGTATGGTAGATGTCTACAACCATCCACCAATCACAGGTAACTTTTCCTTTTTTATCACAAAACGAAGCTCAAAGCAGGGGATAAAACATTGGAGCAATGTTTTCTGAAAGAATCCAGGGCCACATGTAAAATCCCCTTTGAATCTGTGCCAAAACAACAAAACGTGATCTGAAAAAGTCATTTGGGTCAGTAATGCTGTCAGCCCTTCAGTTGTTTTATCATATACCAAACCAGTAGATAGCCTGCAGCCCCAGTAATAGTTAAATATTACTAACATTCACATTAGCACGAAAACTGTACATAATCAAGCATGTTAAAAGTTTGTAAATTGTTGGTACCTAGGAATATCTGTAGTCTGGCTATCGTGATTTACAATACCCATGTAGAGAAGTTAATTGAATCTCGAAATGAAAAAGACTATTGTTTGTTTTGACTGTTTTATGTTGTTCACCTATCAGGTTGTCACAAAGAACTACTTTTCTATTAATAATAATAATTAGATATTTATATTTAATTGTCACAGTTTATTACCAGCGCCCCTCTGGATAACAGCCATGTAGCTGCAAATGGGCCACCCTGGATAAATAAAGTTTCCTTACTTTACTTACTCCTTTAACTCATAGAAAATAATTGAGCTCAAGAAAGCGATGTCCACCGTTTTGGAGCTAAAGAACCAACATTTAACCCAATTATATGGAATCTATGAACATCACAAATCTTTGATCCTTGTGTTTGAGTTTGCTGCTGAGGGTCCACTGGATCGTTACATCAAGAAAGAAAGGTAACTTTGTACTACTGATAGTAATTTGGGCCATCTGTGATATGAGTGCAACTGTACTTGTTTGTCAGACCAGGCATTATAATATGCATGTCCTAAATTATTTGTACATTTGTGCTACCAGCTCATTCTATCGGTCCAGTCCTTAAAGCCTAACATTGACAGTTGTTGTACCAGTCAAGAAAAACTATCAACTTACATGCCATGTAATGTTGTTTAATTAGTTCTTGTTGAAAAATGGAAAAGAGTTTCTGTTTGGATACAAAAAAAATCTCAATTTTGTCAATTCTTGTTGCAGCGAAAAGGACCCCGGAATCACCAAAGGAAGGGTTGTATCTTATGCTGCTCAGATTGCAGAGGGGATGATGTTCCTCCACAGTCAAGTAAGTTGGTGGGAAAGTGATGCGCATATTAGTGATGTTTTTCACCAAACTACGGCGAAGGTTCTGCCTTTGCTTATGGCATCTGCAAGTGCTTAGTCCTTCACATGGCTCAAATGATCCTGTTGCAAGGAGGGGCGGAGAGGGTAAAAGAAGGATAAAAGCCATAAAACATGACTGTGGTCGCCCTTAGTGCCAGCAGATGGTCAGCTTGGTGGTGATTTCTCTAAAAGGCTCTTTGTGAATAACATCACAATGCTGTACACGGCCGGAGTTCAATATTTAGCCATTTACATAGCAGGGCTCTAAAAGTCAGCCTTAAAGCGTCACTATCACCTATTTTTGAATGGCCAAAAAATATATTTGTATCAATGGGAATGTTAAAATAATGTTCCAGTATTGTCAACAACAAATCCTACAACAGTACATGTAGTACACGGATGGAAATGGATGGAAATAGATTGCAACTTAAAAAAGTTTGCCAATTTTGTTTTTAAGTTCGTGCTTTGTTTTTGGGAAGAAATTGCTGAACCTGATCATGTTTTTTTTTCTTACTTGGAGATTTCGCTTAATTAACATGTTCATCCCGCTGCTCTAAGAACAATTTTATGGTAGAGAAAAATACGTTGTCAAATATTTTAGAACTTTTGAAAAAAATACAACAAAATATTCGTGACAGTGCCCTTTTTACTGTAAACCTCCATGACTGTTAATTCTTTCCTGCTTAGAATTGTGTTCATGGACGCCTGAGTGCACACAATGTGCTTGTTTCCAGTGAAGAATGTGTAAAGATCAGTGACTATGGGCTGTTGCACCTGGTAAATAATGGGCAAAGCTTCCATGCTTCCTCAGGAGGATACGGGTTAGTATCAACGATTCACGCATAATGTCTCTTCGTAGCTTCAATCGCCAAATCAGGTCTGAACTGCCTAAGGCTAAATCTAAATATGTGATATTTGTAAAGGGACTAGGCCCATTACTGCGCATGTGAATATGCCAGTAGTTAAAGCCAGTGAGTGTAGGTGATTAGGTGAAAACATGTAAAAATGACAGGGCCTAGGTGTGGTGGGTGGTGACGGCTCATTTGAAGGTAAACGTTGGGTTATCGTGGTCATTTTTTTTTTTTTTTTCGCTGTTTGCTGTTTGTCGTAAACATGACCCTAAATCTCTCTATTATCTTGCCTCCTTGAGATGATAACTTCTTTTGAAATCTTTGAACGTATTGAATTCCCTCATGACTAGGTACAGCTATTGTTGGTTTGCCCCACTGTCTCTTCAAAACCACACATTCAACTTCGAAAGTGACATATGGTCGTTTGGAGTGACTGTATGGGAGATGTTTACCATGAAGAGGCCTTTTCACGGCTCCTTTACAACTGCAGTGTTAACAGAGCGGCAGGTGAGTGTGCTTAGTTTGGTTTTGCTTTGATCGTGATTCCCATCAACAAACACCTATAATGACATGCATTACACGACGATCTCTCATACAAAACTAAGGACTTCCTTATTTAAGAAGAACTTACACTTTGTTGCATTTATGGGACATGGTCTAATATTGTGATGTAGAACAATGTTCAATCATGCCCCAACAGATATGGGAGCATGAAATGAATATAATGACTCCAGCTCTTGTCAATTGCCTGCCTGGAAAGGTAGAACATGTATTTATTGTTGGTTGCCTCGTTGCGCGCTACCTTGCCAAGCTAAGGCCGTCATACGCAGACTCGAGGTCTACCCTTCCCTTTTCTAGATTAGACTCCAAATCACAAACTTTGCATCATGTTCTCAGCTACACACATAGCACTTCGTCTGTAATTTCCCTGAAGAAAACATCTACCATATGGGTACACTAGGTAATGATCTTTAATTAAAAATTGTACACCAAAACGTAAAGGTAAATAGTTACCAATATCGTTACATATCCTTGCTTTGCCAGGAGTAGGTTTTTCCAACAGTTCCTTCGATATTCAAAGTTCGTGTTGTCTGGAGTGCCCCAAATTACGCTAATCATTTCAGATAGCATGCAGCTCTTTACAACCTCTAATTTCGTTGGACCTGTGTTTAACACAGCTCTATTCTATACGCTCTATACCCTTCTTCGTTTAAAACCAAATACAGGAAAAATCTGCTTATAAACCAAAAGTAATGTAGAGTTCTTCACCATCATCCGTTCGCTAAACACGCTCTTTTTCTTTTTCTTTTTCAAACCTTTCCAAATAATTTTCTCTTCCACCGAAATAATTTTCTCTTCCATCGTAAGCAGTGCCCAACTCGAAAGCAGCATGCTCCTTTGGGCACTGCTCACACTAAACCAAACAAGTTTATCCTAATTCTTTTTAATCCTCCTTTGTAATATAAATGTTTATTGCTTTTTATGTATTGTACTGAATCTCGTTGTACGTGTGAAAATAAAATTGAATTGAATTGAATATTCGGGTTTCAGAGCTAGGTTCCGTTGTTTCTTTATTGCTCCACTGTTGTTTTTCCATCCAATTTTCTGAGCCTTTCAAGGAGCTACGTGGTGGCCCCAGATTAGGCCCATTATTGGCAGCATTGTAGACCAGTCAACACATGGACATCAGTAAAAGTACAAACATTGACTAAGTCAGTGCCTTATTCCTTTCTCCTGAAGGTGATGAATAGATATTTAAAGCACAAATATCTCACCCCAGACAGGTTAGTAATTAAGTTCTCTGCTTGATCGCCTACTTTATTTTTGTTGTGAATGATCTGCTTGCTGGTCAATTTACTGTTATGAGTTAAATTCATGAATTGTTTCCTCGTCAAGTCTTCGTAACGCTGTCATTAATAACAATGGTTTTCACCATATCTTACAGACCAAACATTCCAAGAGAAGTCGCTGAATTAATGAAAACGTGTTGGGCACCAGAACCACGGGTTAGTGTGTTAGTTTATTTGTTCACCAGACTCCTGTCTCTACCCCTGTTCCAAGGAGATTCCAATCCTTAATAAGCTGCAACAGTCACTTTTTAGCCCATGCTAATATTGACAAAAATGGCCTTCGTCACTCACGAAGGAATAGCACCACGATGGAGAAAATAATGTAAAATTATCGTAATCAACTATTTCACCTAAATTGGAATTAAAATGCATACATGGGTGTTAGCTGCTTGTGGCGAAAGTACATTAAAATAATTTTAAAATGCTAACGGCTAGTCTACTTAAAGAAATATACAGTGTTATTATAAAGTTTGATTTAAAACAAGTTGCAACCGTTATTAATTGTAAGGCTTTAAATAGTCTTGTCTTTCTAATCCGCCACAGGACAGATTGAATTTTCAGGATCTGGTTATAAAGCTACGATCAGCTGATTTGGGTAAGTCGGATACAGTAGTTGCCTTCGTAGAAAAAAAAATATTTTCCCTTTCTTTTCTTCCAATGTAATAACTTTTTCGTGACCAAATTCATATTAATTCTGTTAAGTCCAACTTGTGGCTAGTCATAACAAGTGTAAACACATTCTAGAATTATACAACTAAGAACCCTAAATTGTAGTTCAGCGTGGATTTGCACCTTCCATACACTGGACGGACGTTGGACAACAGACCAACTTGGTGCCTCTTGTACCATACAGGTCAGGTTCATGTCTGGCATAACATTGGGTTATACATTTTGGGTACTGCAAGAATCGGTAATGTCGAAAGAAAACGATGCCATTGTTCCTTCTCTCTTGCTAGTTCCTGAAAGTGAAGCTGAAGAGTTCCTTCTTCCTCCTGGCATCACTGAACTGGAGGACTGGGAGATCGTTCCAGTGCCACCTCACGTGGATGATCTGGAGTTACAAAAACATCGAGCTGACTCTCAGGTATTACAGCATGTTCCTAAACTATTGTCTGGAAAAACAGGGATAGCCTGTGTTAAATGTTGTAAAGCCTTTTTCTGGTTTTTGTAAGTCAGTATGAGCAACCTACTATTTGGATCGAATGAAGAAGGTAACCTATGTTTCCCAATCCGATCCCGTCACACTTGCGAATTCAGCTGACTTTTTTGCCTACGCTTTATCATTTAGTTCCCTATTCCTCTGATTCCGTGGCTAATGTAAAGCAGCCCTTGATATCTTGAAATGATAATAGAAATGATAAATGTTTCTGTTCTTTTCCACGTTTAGGCCTCCAACGAGGATTACTCTTGCCTCCCCGTAAACGAAACTCAAAACAACTCCGGTGATTTCGAAGACGCTCTTGTAGGCATCACGTTGATTCCCAGTGTTTCCCTCTTTAACAATACTGCTTCAAGAAAACAAAGCCTATCAAAGACATTTTCCCACCCCAGTTTAACCCAACGTTTATCTGGTGATGACGGTACTTCAGCGTCAAGAGAACCGGTAAATGTACTTGCATTAAGGAAACCAAGCATCACAAGAGTTAGTTCCTGTCCTCCAGCTATCCAGGCAAACAGTGAAATACCTCAAGAACTTTCGGAACGACGCACAGAGCTCGTACAGAAACAAGAGGAAGTGAGAAACGTTCAATCACCAACACTTGTAGGAGGAAGAGACCAGACACGGAATGAAGATGTACAACTGCCCTGTGCTCCGTTGGTAGCACAGTTGGAATTACCAGTGCTTGGCACCAGTATAGAAAATACTGTCGGTACAGGTCCTGAAGATTTGAATGATGCTGAGGGTGACAGTGACGATGATAATAATGATGATGCTGAAGCTCAGGCCATGATGTCACTTGCCGGACTTGTGAAAGCATCTGTAGCGCTTTCTTCAGATCGTAGCAATGAAGAAAGTGACATTCAGCCAGCCAACACAGTGTCCCTTGCTGATCTTTTTAGCACATTTCCAACACCCACTTCATTCCCTCCTCCTGATGAATATCACCGTAATGAAGAAAGGAACACTGAAGAATGTGATGAGAAGTTATCAGAATGTGGCTCGTCCAGCTATGTAACTCTTGACAAAACAGCATCCACTAGTTCAGATGTGAAGTTGAAAGCTGGATCGTACGTCAGCATATCTACAACAACATCACATCACACACCACAAGATCAAGCCCAAGACACTGACATTTTGCAGACCCACTCAACACTTCACAGCACGGTTCATGACTCCATTGCTCTTTCTGCATCATCACAAAGTTCTAAAAGCAACACTGGAGCCTCAAGGTCCACCTATTCAAGACCATTTGTTCAGAATCGTGACAATCGCATTCCAGTGAGCGACTTTGATGTTAGTTCACACCACATAGATACAGCTCCACGTGAGAGCCTCTCGCAGTTGAAAAATACATCACCCCTCGAAGGTGTTGGTTTGACTTACAAATCACCAGATGAGTTCTTGGCGTCGTTTTCAAATCTTAATCAGCAAAGTGGAGTGACAGCTGAAGATCTCGCTGAGTTTAACTCAGATGCAGAGGATAGTTCACCCATGGAAGGGTCTTCTCCTTTGATCACTGATTTTCAGGATGACAGCGAGGGTAATGATACAGATTCATCTTCTCGAGATGATGCAGAATTGAGTTTGGGCAGAATGTTCCATTCTGGATTCAACCGAATCTTGAAAGACGACAATGATGAACGTGGAAATGCTTTAGATCCAGCTATTCACATACTTACCAATTTGTCTGGGTTTGAGCTTGACGCAATGCTAGAAAAACCTGTTGATGTCCAAGAAGATGACAAGCATTCCCACGATATTGCACAGTCACCCACACAAGCCATTGTGGACAATAACACTCTGTTTACAGGCTTCTTCTTCAGTGCAGAAGTGGATGCTCCCCAAGTGGAACCTGAAGGCCTTTTGTCCGGTGAGAGCCCAGACGTTTTCAAGACACCTTGCTTTGACAATGAGTTGTTTTCTAACATTCCATCAGTGCATTCCATCAGCCAACCTGAATTAGGGAACACCACAGACGCCATGAAAGAACAGGAAAACAATGCAGATGATGAAATCAGTGACAATGCGTTCGGCATGTCATGCGGGTCTGTTGTGTATTCCCCGGCGGGTAAGGTTCATTTCCTTAATTCCCCCACCTTGATGTTTGACCAAGGACAGGAGAATTTCGAAATGAAGGAATTTCCATTAAATAATCTTTCAAAGGAATGTCTGAAATCAACAGAACTCCTTTTTTTCAAAGACAACCAGTCTGCAAACCAGGGAACAAGTTCGAATCAACTTGATGAAGTATTCAGTGAAGAGGGATTCACAGTTAATGATGAACTGGATGCTGATGATGTAATTGAAGGAGACGTTTTTGAAACTTCTGCTTCAAATCCCTGCAAAGTCGATGTTGAAGGACGTCGTAAAGGTAAAACTAAGCCAGATATGTTAAAGTAATTATATGATTACAAATTATTATCCTTACAAGGTCATCTCTTGATCTTCCATACACCTATCATATGTTTTCTGTGCCATGCTACAGGAAACTCATGGCAACTAGGACTAGTTTGTTGTGTTCGAGTATTATACTGCAACAATTGAGCACTCTTAGCTTACTTGACGGTGGGATTTAGGGCATCACTAATCATATCGGGAATGACAGTTGTGAGGCACTCGCCTCCTAGCAAGGTGGCTCGAGTTCAATCTTCAGAGTTGACACCATATCTGGGTTAAGTTCGAGGATTTTTCCTAGGGTTTTTCTCCGGGTTCTCCACTTTCCTCCCTCCGCCAAACCATAACACATTTCCAAATTCCAAATCTACCAGGTTACAGCCTGATTAGTTGGACACTAGTGCTTGGCTATAAGATAATCCATAACCATCAGAACATCATCCTGATACTTTAATTCAGAGCTACAGGGAGACTTACGACAAGCAAGTTTTCATTTAATTTGACTTATTGATAAAAAATGTACTTGAAATTTACATATGAATACACTACTTACAAGTTAGACCCATAATATGTATTCGCCATGAACGGGAAGATGGTCGCCTGCAATATTATACTTTCATGGAGAAAGGCACTTGTCGCTAGCCTTTGGGCCACCCTGTTTCCAGCTCAAGTTGTGATGTAAAATGTAAGGCATTTTCTCCTTAGAAACTACAGCTACACCTGAGAATTCTGCTGACATTGGACATATTCCTAAGGGAGGACAAGCTGTAAGCACTGGGACGGCTGGCAATGGATATCGTCCCACTCCTGAGTTAGTGGAGCAAGAACCAAAACCCCCGCGGAGCCGCTCATCATCATCAGATGACATCTGGCCAGGCACTGATGTAACGGGGGAGTTTATCAAAAGAAAATCAACAATTGGTACGTTAGCCCTTCACTAACAACCCTTACATTCACATTTGCCTGTCTCAAAACATTTCAGTTGTAAGAAAATTGTCACAATTAACAGTTTGCAAGCTGAACATATACAGGTCACAACCAAGAATGTTATCCACCGAATCAAATGTGGGAAGCACGAGCCTAAGCTTAAGTGACATCAATGATATCGTTTGCCCGAGGTGAAGCTTTACATCTCATCGCACCACATGAGATCACTTGTGAGGCAAATTAAATTAATAGTGGTGACACTTTTATCTTGCTCTTCGTGCTTAATTCATTGCCGTGCTAATTTGTGTTAAATGGTCTTAAATGTGTGAGGTTTTATCTTTACACCAGGCTCATGCTCTTCTTGGGGAGATGAACAACCAATCGTCCAACTGGATATGAGCAAGATTCCTGTAAAGCTTCAAATACCGTATGAGCACTTGCGGATTGAACACTTTCTTGGCCGGGTAGGACAATCGTGGACATTTTCAAACATATCGAGGGAAAAGGAAAGTTGTTTTAAATCATCGTTATTGTTGTTTGCAGGGACAGTTTGGGGAAGTACGGAAAGCAAGTATAATTTACACAGACTCTAGGAATGTCCCACAGGTAAATAAAATTGTCAGTAAATAAAAATTGCTCCTCGGCTTTACTATTATACTGATGATAATGATGATGGTGGTGGTGATGATGATGATGATGATGATGATGATGATGATGATGATGATGATGGTGATGATGATGATGATGATGATGTTTATTATTACAAGCAACGAAAGGCAGCTCCTAAACATTGGACTGCTTACTACTCTTCTAGAAAAGAGATGTGGATTCTTTAACGTCCTTTACTAATTATTTATCACGAGTTTTAGTGGCTGAGGCCAAGTATTGAGCCTGGCCAATAGCTAGCCAGCTAGTTGCAGACCATGGTTAATGATCTGTCCAAGATTTAACTCGCACCTCCGCTTTGTTGTCTGGTGCGCCCTTTGCCTATGTTCACTTGTCTGTCTTTTAACTGGGCTATTGGAAGGTAACCAATCCTGTGGTGTAGACTGATAATGCATTGGTTTCCTACAGAGAGAAGACGTGGCTGTGAAAGTACTGAAACCCACTGCCTCACCAAAGGATTCCAATGATTTCATCAAAGAAGTACAAAACATGGTGGAATTAGAATCAAAACAGCAATGCGAGTTCATTATCAAACTTCGTGGGGTCTCTAAAGGTATGTTAGATTCAAGCCTTTTTTGTTGATTTTTATGTGAAGAAAGTCCTCAGCAGCAGTCTGATTGGTAGTCGTATTTTGAACTTTCCATACATTTCCCTGTATTTTTTGCCGCGAACTATTTTTAGTAGCAGCTCACGGCTGGTTCGCTATACAGACAAATGTATGGAAAGTTCAAAACACGACTGGACGCTTTCTGTCACAGCTACATCCCTCCAATTTTGTTCTTAAAATCTTTTTTCTAGTGCCAAAAGTTTCCAATTCACGAATGTTTCAGAAGCGATGTTTTATGAAAATTATTTGACATCGGATTTCCATGCAAAGACTGTTATTTCAAGCCTGTTTGCCTACCCGTCAAAATGGCGTCGAAAACCGTGATAAGACCTATTGTACCAGAACGTGACATTTTCTGTTTTGCTTCTTTGTAGATCCTAATCAGACGTTAATGTTGGTGACGGAGCTGGCTCCCCTTGGAGCTCTTCGTTCTTACTTGTCAAAAAACAAGGTTCGTACTGTTCATTGTGTTGTGTTGTTAACGTTACCTCCCTTGCGGTCGTCACGCAACATCTTCTTCCGTGGGGAAGGAAAGATTGCGTGACGAGCCCAAAGGGCATCTGTGTAGGCGGCTTTTGTTAGTTCAGCATTTGAATTACATTTTTGCCGTTTTATTACATTTTGGATGCTGTGCAAATAATTGAAGTGTGGATTAAAATGCGCCTGTCTAACTTTGTTTTTGGCTTGTTTTTAGGACATTCTTGGAACTTCACAACTTCTCACTTTCTGCATGCAAATCTGCCAAGGGATGGGATACTTGGTAAGCGTTGATTTTTTTTCAGAGTTCACAAAAAACTAGAAATTTGTCGAAAGAATTTAAAATTTTATGGAAGGCCTCGGTATTGGCTGGCGTGGTTTAGGCATAGAATTGTGGGACAGAACAAACACGCACAAACAAAAACGATGAAAAACCGACCGGAATCGAATCAATAACCGTAAGCTCGCCTCGAACCTTCCTTTACTCACTTTTTTTGTTTCCTTTTGTTTGATCTTTTTGAGGACCCTTGTGTAATCTTCCTTGGTGAAGTCAGCGTCTTCATCACTTACTAACTACTCAGCTTTGCAGTTTTCTTGCAAGTTTACCGAGCTTATAATAATTGACTGTCCCTCTTTTAATGATTCACATTTCTGTTCTAGGAAAAACAGTCACTGCTACACCGAGATCTTGCTGCGCGGAATATCTTGGTTATTAACGAGAACCTTGTTAAGATCAGTGATTTTGGATTATCCAGACTTCAGGAATATTACAAATTACCGGAAGAGAGTCAAGAGCCAAGACTTTTACCTGTCAAATGGTAAACATTGAGTAAAAAAAATTAACTTGCAAACATCGATGTTATTATTTAGCACTAACGGACGGTTACATGCGAGAGTTTCATTTACAAAGGCAAAATTATAACCCCATTTATTAAGGCAAGCTTTGAAAGCAGCTCACAACACTACTGTATACTTTGAAGAGTTAGGCTCCATTCAGACTTTCTGCCCGACTCTGAACATAGCTTTTTGTCGCTGCCCGAGCAAAATTCTGGGCACTTCCTCCACCCGAGCTTTCTTGGTCAGAAATTTTTTGTAAGCTACTTTAACCGGTGAACCTGTTATATGCGCATGTATTTAACCTTATATATTCTATTTTAATTCCATTGTAGGTACGCCTTGGAGTGCTTACTTAATAATAGAGGGTACACCTCCAAAAGTGACGTATGGAGTTTTGGTGTAACATTGTGGGAGATATTCACTTATGGTGGCGAGCCATACAAAGATATAGACAATAAAATGGTGAGAACAAAATCAAATAGTTAACAATTATCCTAACGTCTGACGGCCGAGTTGGCTAAAGTCAGGGGATATTCCGCAAGATTGAGAAGGATGATTGCTTTATTATTCATTACATTGATCACAAATCACAGCCTTGTGGTTTCCTTTTAGGCTTCCTCGCCACTTTCTTTCTTTTACTTTATTTTGTGGTAAAATGAAAAGAAGAAAAAAAGACGAAAAGCACAGTTTTATTGCAGAAAAGCTGGAGACGATCTTTATTTTTTCCATTTTTCTCCCCGTCGCACGAAATTATGCATATCGCAGGATATCTGTTGAATATTCAATGCTCCATGACCATATTTTGGCAGTATTACAGTATGTTGAATAATAACAGGAATTATTCCTTTCAAAAGAAATAACCGGCCCTTAAAAGGTGGCTTTTTCCTGTCAGTGAAATATTACTCGTCACTCGATAACCGTTGTAATTTACCAACTTTCTTTCTTGCCTTACAACCACAAGACACTTTCGACATTCATGAATGATCCTAGCAAGAGGCATGTCTCAAATGAATAGTATATGGTCGAGCTCGGCATAAGTCCGCCAGTAGCTCAATGGTTACGGGTGATCCGACCTGTGTATGAAAGGTCACGGGTTCGACTTGCGTCAGAGACTGACATGTCGCAAATAAAATAGAAGAAAAATGTGGTGAGGTACTGAATTGTTATCCATATAGCCTGTTCCAGGCTCCTCCTAGAGAGACGCGCGAAGGAGAGTGCGAGGGGACGAAAACGAGGGTATTCCCCCCTCGTTTTCGTCCCCTCGCACTCTCCTTCGCACGTATCTCTAGGAGCCTGGAACAGGCTATTATCCATAAATCTCATTTTTCTTTTCCACAGCTCCCTACCTTTTTGGAAAAAGGACATCGACTTGACCGCCCAGACAAGTGTCCATTGGACGTCTTCGAGGTAATGCAGAGCTGTTGGCATAAAGACCCCACGACGAGACCAAGCTTTTTTTTACTAGAAACGGTTTATTTGAAGAAATGTTGTGCAAAGTAGGAAAGAAAATCGTAATTTTAGTCGAGTGGTGTTGGTAGTAAAGCTTAAAAGCGTGTTGCTTTTTCCATGGGGTTCCTGTCAGGCTTCTGTTGTCGATTTTTTTGCTTGTCTGCTTCTAGTTGTTCTTTTTGTTTCAATCCAATCAGAAATGTCGCAAATATATAACATACCTTGGTTGGCATTATTACTATTTAGTTTGTACATGTAAATCACTGATCAGCTTTGTTATTGGTGATTCATTCGTGGCACCGCCCATAAGAGAGCGAGTAAATGAAAACTGTGGGTCATTTCATGAAGCTTGACTCTATTAAATTGAACTGCATCTTTAGTTCAACCGGAACTAAACGTTCGAACATTGTTGTACAACATCTGTTGGTTCTACAAATTTGGAATGCTTAGCATCCATTTTGGAACTTCTTTAATAGAACAACAGTTTTTGTTGGACGAATGTTGCGCTGGTGTCAGATGACTTTCCGCCACGCGTCATACAGTATTTTGCGACAAATGCGTAATGTGGTATTATGTTAGAACGTTTGGGCCCGGCTTGAAAATTCTGAAGCTTTTATATACGTAATTAGTTGTTTAAACAGATAACGCCAAGAAATTTGGTAGAAATCAGTCGTGTCGATCGTCTAGTCCTAGCAAATACATATTTCTAGTTCATTTTATCGAGTTTGTTTGCTATTTTTGAATCGTGCAAGTAGAGCACTTGAACATAGTGTAACATTCCGCTATCCAGAGAAGTTCATACTCTCTGTTTCATCAGCTATTGAAGCCCTGTCCACACAGATACATCTTTGCACGTTTTTATTTTTATTTACAGGAGATAAGTAAAACGCGTTTTTTATACGCCTTTCTTCGTCATATGCCTTTTTTTTTTCGCCCTCAACGCGGCAACGAATAAAATGGTCACGCGTTTCTGTTCAATAACTGGTTCCAATGTCGTAATGTCAGAATGCCAAACGACATGAACAAATTTTTTTCTCCTTTTTTCGACCTTTACACGTGAAATATAAAATCTTTGATTTCAAAACTCCGGCTCCACTTTGAGTAGCGGAGTTTTTCTCCAAGAGCCAATGTTTACACTAGTAAGTAATAATCTGGACCCGTGCTATTACACGCTCAAGCAGAAAATGAGTAAAAAAAAAATTTGTTTGAAGTCTTCAGCGATGATCACTAAACCCGTTTTTTAACTCATTCGTTGAGTTTCTTTTTGTGTGCGCATGCCAAACCAACAGCCCAGCTTGTAAACTGCAAGTATAAAAGTTAGTTTTGTCCAGTTGAATTCACCCTAGAATCTGTGTTTTTTGAAGAGGTCAAGAGTGATCGAAAATGTAGAAGTGTGGACCAGGCTTTGTTGCTGATACTTTTGGAGTAAATCTCCAGGGTGGCTCAGTGTGGAATCAATCGTGATAGAATTGGTGATACACAGTTTTATCGGGCCGTTACCTTCGAAACTTCATAGCTTAAAAGCATTTTTTCTGGGGGAAGGGGGTATGGTGAATATGGTGTACGCGCTAATTAAAAGGCCCCATAGCGTCTCTAAATAAACATGTACTTTATAAATTAAATAACTGATAGAGTTAGCATTTTTGTGTCGTGTACGCTGCCTATATTTTTTCCTGAAAAAGAGCTCCTGAGAAACGGCCGCAAAAACTCCATTTTGATGGCCCAGTTATCCTAAGGGCTGGGTGGCTTCGGCGTGGTTGCCAAACGCAATACCAGGTATTATCATTCAGTATAGCCTGCAGTTCCCTCGCCTTTTTGCCAGATCACACTAAGTAAGGAAGATTTGCGGTCGTTAAGCCCTGGGTAAACGATTAAGTCTGAGAAAGTTCAAATTGTATGATGGAGTTACTGGTGAAGCGGGAGAGTTTGAATTCTTCAGTACTGATTCTAAAGAAATTTGGGCAGTAGCATAGTTACTGTAGAACACAGGCTCTTGCTGTATCGAAATAAAAACTAGTAAACCTGTACGCGTTTTTAAGTCTGTTTTGTTTCACGTTTACACAGTGGCCTGAAAAGCTCTCGTTGATAACCGTTTAAGTTGATCTTTAAGTTCAAGTCTTTTAGATGTTGTGTACCACATCTACACAAACTTGAATGATATAACGGGAAAAATGCTCCCCAAAACGTTGGCCTATTTAAGCAAGCATGCAAGATGCAACGGTTGTAAATACACTATACAAGGCAAAAAGGAAACATTTCCGATTCAATTCGTCATGCGCAACTCTTACGTTCTTGCAATAGGGAAGATATCGGTTTACATTTAACTTCGTTCTATTTAATTGTGCCCACCATTAAAACAAAAGCGTTCAGTACGTGGAAGAAATGTGATGAACTCTTTGTTCAACACCCAATATATGAAGTACAACTCTGGTTATCCCCGGAGACCCAAGGGCAGTTTGTTGGGTAGACGGGATTTTCGTGGACGAAAGTTTACTGTAAGAACGGGAGAGCCCCTGGGCAATTACTCTTACCGAATTGCCAATCAAAAGCGGGGAATTTCAATGCTTCTGGAACTGGTTCGGTTAAAGTAATTGCGCAGGGGCTCTCCCATTCTTACAATAAACTTTCGCCCACGAAAATCTCGTCCACCCGACTAACTGCCTCTGGGTCTCCGAGGATAAACTCTGGTTGGCACATTAATATCATTAGGTGATGCCAGCGACATCTTCATGTTGTACGTTTAGAAATCTTGTGCATCGCCTTCACGTTGTAACTCTGACTTATCGCAGCTAAGAGAGAGGACCCTGGGAAAGAGGGCTTTAACACGATGACGATGATGATAACAACCCATGTCACTAAAACTTTGTGCCACTGAGCTTCCACGAGGCAAAAAAATTGACAAACTCATGCCATACATACATCTCTTATTTAATGGAACTTGAAAAGCATCAAAATATATTACTTGTTCAAAATAAATTATCTCTATGTCAATCATCCTACATGTAAGCTCAATCTTTTGGTTGCGCTTCAGTCACATTGAATACTATGTCCAGAAAAAAAAAATCTGGCAAAATCAAGGTAAATTAGTCTAATACAAAAAACAATTGACTATTTCCATTGAGAGCTGAATGGTCTAAGGGTTTAACAGATGCAGATTTGATTTTCTGTAAGCTGAATTTTATAGTTCCCAAAAATATCCATACCCCTCCCTCATGGAAGGAATTTTCTTGATGACTCCCCCACAGACCCCACCCCTACCACTTTGGAATTTCCAAAAAAAACACGAGCTACAGAATTGATCACAACCTATAACCTAGCTTTTCACACCATTATTGATCAAAAAGTATTTACAGCCGAGAAAAATGAGCATGATTTGAAATTTCATGATTCTGAAAATGGACCTTGGCTAAGGAATTTTTGAGGCAATTCCAGAGGTACTCCTCTTTTCCTGTTCAGAAAGGAACAATGCCATTTGCCATTTCTAATGTTTTGCAGTGTTCTATCAGTGAGGATTGAACAGTATTATAAAATTTCTTTTTAATGGAAAGGACCATGTCTTTCATCTGATATGGCTAATACTGTTTTGATGAGAATCTCTCATCATTCAATGGTGATCTATTAGTTTTTCTTGCAAATGGTAAACAGCCACCCAACTGTGGCCTGAAGTGTTTTTCATAAGGGTAAAAGAGAGAGGATTCAAGGGAGTACAATCATTTTCCGCCCTTCTCTGGACCCAGGTTAAGGCTGCTCTTCAAACTGCTTGTTTGTCATCGTTCTGCCATGAATACTGACTGACACCACTGTACAAACCACTCGCACATGTTGGATACCACCTCACTGTTCACTTTGCCGTGTATTTTAAGCTCGTGGTCGGCTCCCTCAACCCAGTGCATTGTCCAATCATTTGCCATCCTATTGAGAGTAGTCTCCATTAAATCCGTCCTGCAGAATGGATCTTTTCTCCCGCTAATACATAGCACAGGAACACCAAGATGGAGCAGTGGTGACACCCGAAGCTCTGAGGTCTTTCTTGGAGGGTGGAGAGGGTACGACAGACAAGCTACTCCATATACAAAGTTTGCTGAGAGGCTGCTGTTTGATGCAACTTCTGCTGCAACCCGTGCACCCATTGAGCGACCTTGAGACAAAAACAAAGTCACTGCAGAGGTGACATCTTAGGGAGAGGTCTGGGGGTCATGGGGTCAGGACTCCCCCCTCCCTCCCCTCCCTTTTGGTATGTAACTAAAATTTAAGTTCATTCTTTAGCAATAATTGTTAACAATTTTATTACTGGCCCAACACTGTACGGAATTTGTATTTTCATGTGTTACAAAATGCATTATTAAAACTACTTATGAAGCATTTTCTTTCCCAGTTTTTGTAAGTTACATAATAGGGAGCTTAAGCACAGACGTTAGTGAGCCACAGACGACAACCGGAAGTCGAATGTTTCCTTTTTTGGCGTGTTTTTGGTCCTCACAGCGGACGGGAAAAGCTCTTGTTGGATGTCTGTGGCTTGGTGTTACAAATGTGATGGCATCAAAATGCTCCAAAAAGGAAAAATTCAACTTCCGGTTGCCGTCCGTGGCTCACAAACATCTGTGCTTAAGCTCCCTAATGTCTACCAAACACCAAGTCAGTTTAGCATTTCTTAGGAACATGCTATCCTACAAATAAGAAAACTAAGGCCTAATTTCCAAAAAATTCTAGAATTCTCATGTCCCCATTATAGTGCATAGGTACTTGATATCGTTTTCATAGTGGTTCCAGAAAACAAGTGCTTTTAAACAGACATACAAAACCATGCTGTGGAGAGCAACCAAATAATAACCTTTTTGCGTTAAAGGGGCAGTATCATGGGAGATCGATGAGAGATATCATGATTTTTGGCCAAAATTCACTAAATTTAAACTTTGAATACTGTGTTACTTAATTTCTCAATTGCTAATTTAAAGAAATATTAATAGTGATTCTAAGACGAAAGGTTGAACCAAAATATAGTACAACCGGCAATTTTAATGCGTTACAACAGTGAAATTTGAAAACGTCAGCCAGACGTTTTCAAATTTGAACCCCTCTCCATCTTGGTCATCTGCCAGCAAAAATATCTGTGGATATTTTCTTTGCATTCTGATTGTCTTTTAATGGAATTTTGTCATTATATCTTGGCTGCTATCAACTGAATAGCGTCTTTCCGATTTTCAATGTGTTACTAAAAATAGCGTGATACTGTCCCTTTAATGTACCTGCTATGATGCACATCCTCACTGGAAAGTCTTCAAAATTTTTAAGAAATTCCTGTAACCAGAGAAAATAAGTATCACAACATAAGTGTGTAGGAGGTACCATAAAATTTTGAATATTCTTCAGCATTTTTCAGGGAGTTAATTTGAGGCATTCCTCGATTCTCAGAATAGACAAAATCCAACACATTATACGTCAATCAATTTGAACCTTCAACATCCCTCCCTCCCCCCCCCCCCCCCTCCACCAGGTATACCCCGGGTACGTGGCCAGCAAGAAGGGCATCTGACGTGCAAAGCCTTCAGAGGGTGGGGGATTTGAACTTTGACGGGGTGGGGTGGGGAATTTGAGCCTTTAGTGTCAAGTTTACACCCTTCTCCTTGTTCTGTGGGACACACTTGGTTCTTGAACCGTGGTTGAGTTCAAGCATAGAAATGTTCCTTTTGTGAGCGATTGGCTCACCAAAAAAAGTCTTCACAAACTCTGCAGTGTTGTGGAAGGTAGGTATAGAAAATTTGAATGGACGTCAATGAACTGGTTTTCAATTCGGCGCTGGGGTAGCGCACTTAAACGACTTTTTGTTCCTACGAGGTGAGAATTTGAACAAGCTAGTTTTCAAAACTTCAAATGCCCGAATCAAATGTTGAAGTTTCGAATGATTATAGCACCATCTGATCAGGTTGGATTCGTTGATAATTGGACAGACTATTATTATATTAAAAATTAGAAAACACGGATCTCACCACAACTGCAGCAAAGCATTCCGTCCTATAAAGGAAATTTCTCGTTCTGCAGGTAAATCTTAAGCAAAGTATTCCTGTGCTTGCAAGATGACTGGCTAGTTTTTCCAAATGCAAATAGTTCATATCACCGCCGGCTCCATGTGTCATCACAACCGCACACCCATTCCATGAAGACTCACAGGGAAAATTAAATACACCGTCCAGCTCACGATCTTCAACGGGGATTTTGACTGCAATCTGATTAAGTAAAACATTTGGGTTTTAAATGCTTTTTCAGTTAAAAAGGACAAGTGAAAAGATACATACCTCGCGCGCCATGTTTGTTGTTGCTATGCACACAAAAGGACTGGGCACTAATTACACTTACACTCGTCCCAGTTTCGCGCGAAATTAAGAAATGCGGAATGCGCCTCCGCGTCAAATGGAAAGGTGTTTTCGCTTTTGTTGTTGTTGTTGTTGTTGTTATTGTTGTTGTGCTTGTTTCACTCCAAACTTGAACAGCAATCTCATTGGTAGATAATGTAGCCGGCGACAATGTTAACCTCAGCACACTTTAATGGTCTTTAATTCACCGTACACAAACTCATTTCGTATAACAAATGAAAGGCCCGTCCCGAAACGGTTCTTTGAAATAAACAGAAATAAAATAACAAATAAAAATAAAAAAACGAACATGAAATGAACATGAAAACTGAGAATTTACTACATAGAAACAACGAAAGTACCTCATCAGTGATTTTACAGAACAAAAAAAGCCGAGACGACAAGAGAACTACCCCAGCGATACAACGTGTCCTACAGCAAGAGCTTTTAGAAAAACTTTTGAATCAGAGAACCACACAACGCAGGAATTAAACTTGCTGGTAATTTTGCTGGATCTCTCTTGTGAAAGACCTCGTATCAGGCGTCACTTGAACGTGAAAATACAAAACTGAATGCAAGGCTGGCACTACGGCAAAGGGCACATTTATTAGTGGCCAATATTTCGACTAGTAGAATTAGTCTTCCTCAGGGCCAGAGCAATACTGAAGAAAAATATAGTAACGGCTCCTTAAATTAAAGTTTGAAAAACAACCCACATCACGCCAACTTTACAGCAGCAGTCCCTATACACTTCAACTTAGCAGGTCACTCTTCTGCGGACATGCGACTCATCCCTCTCGAACTACAACCCACCATCAATAAGGCACGCGAGGCTTTTCTAATTTATAGAGAGAAAACGTTATCTCCAGAAGGCATTAACAGGAAAAACGAACGCTGAACCTTGATTATACACTTCTATATTTTTGTTATCTCATATTTGCAAGTACACTGTCTTCATGTCATGTATTAGCCAATCATTTTTTTCCCGATGTATTTTTTCAAACTTTAATTTTAGGAGCCGTTACTATATTTTTGTTATCTCATATTTACAAGTACGCTGTCTTCATATCATGTATTAGCCAATCATTTTTTTCCATGTATTTTGCAAACTTTAATTTAAGGAGCCGTTACTATATTTTCCTTCAGTATAGCTCTGGCCCTGAGGAAGACTAATTCTATTAGTCGATATATTGGCCACTAATAAATCTGCCCTTTGCCGTAGTGCCAGCCTTGCATTCAGTTTTGTATTAAAGACTTTAACGTTCACGTATAGCATTCGTAATTCACAGGGACGTGTATATCCCGGGTGTATATATAATCTTACAACGACAAAATTAACAGCAACTAAAATTTCATCAGAAGTACCCAGCGACCCTTTTAGAGAAAATTAATCGTATGTGGCACTAAACACTAGCTGAGTGTCCCTAAGTACGTCAATCTTGGTTACTATTAGCGAGCAAGACTTAAAAGAAATGAAAATCCCAGCCAGCTGTAAGTGTGATGTCTGTCAACTATACAGCAAGCAAGTCAGCTTGTAGGTACGCAGCATCTTCCTGAGACTTTTAAATTTGTTTATATATTTTTGTGTAATCGGCAAACATGGCAACATGGCTCGTCAGGACCGAATCGGGCAAGTTATTGATGAGAAATAACATTGCCAGAAGAACTCCACCACCACCTCGATCAGACCGATCTCTCCTAAATATTGTAAAGCCAGAATGCAATATTTCAGAGTTGCTCAGTAATATTTTGGTTCAACCATATCTCATTGACGCATATAACGTCAGAGTTTTCGATGTACATCACTGGTCCTGGAAGCGATGGAGGTTACACACGGATTGCCAGTTAATGTTGTGCTGTCTTTGTGATAACTTTTTTTAAAAAGTTAAAAAGCATTCATCACGAGGCAATAAATTGATCTTACCAGCAGTCGAAGCAGAAACCGATCCATGGTTAGGATTGATGTCACCAGACATCAAAAGGCGAAAGGTAACATCTGAGTTAATTGTTGTGGTAACAAACGTGGCACATTTTCATTACATGGCAATAAGTGTTGACTTAATAGCCAAAAACAGAAAACCAGCAACGGCTTTCACAGAGCTCTTCGAGTGACGAAGTGTCAACAATCCATCGAAGGAGCAATCGTTTTCGGGAAAACGGCAATAAAAATTGTTAGTATGAAATAAGGTAGAAGGAATCCAAGACTAGCGGTACTCTAAACACTACAGGTCGTTTAACCACGAGTCACCCTTCTGTCATTATATCGTTTTAGCCCGTGCGCATGCTCAAACCTCAAAACGTACCACATGTAAGACAAAATGACTACATTGTCATATATATATACGGCTGAATCTCAGTTTAAGTCAGTAAGGTGGAACTGAGGTGCCTACGAAAGGGATCTGTCTCATATGGTCTAGGGGCCGACTTTTCTCTCCCTCACTGTCTTGTCGGGGACAAGGTATCGGAAAGCATCACGGAACCATCTCCAGCTGGCATAAGCGAACCGCGAGCCGAAATCTCGTGGTGCATCGTCATGGTACAACGCTCCGGCAAAGCGTCCAGAGGTACCGCTGTCGCCTGAATTTTTCTCTCTTTTTCAGTCATTTTGATATAAAGGCTGGCAAGTCGCCCGAAGAAGAAGCGTTTCATTCATGTCCCTTGTTACGTCCTTATCAAATTGTCGCATTGTGTACTATTTATAGCCCTTGAAAATATAACATCGATAAATAGATTTACGTGCAGGGGATTGCAACCCTTAGGTGTCCAAGATCAAGGGCCTAGCTGTTTCAAGGGAAATTCCTCCGCGAATTTAATCTGGAGAGATTTTCGGAAAAATGTCAGAGAAACATGAAATGATTACGGTACAGCAGAACTCGAAATTTTGAAAAAAAATTGTATAGGACGGGTCCAGGACAGACTCGCTTGAAATCATATACCCTGGTTAGGGCAGAGGGGCCAAATCCAGCGACATGTCCCCGTATAGCCCATGGGAGACGGTGTTAGATACGATTTTTTACGAGCCTGACAGGGGTTCCTGACAAGCAGGAAAAGCTAACGAGACATTTTTTACCCAGCTAAAACCAGTGTTTTACTAAAAATTCTCAGCAATCTAGATAACGTTCCAGCCGGTTAATTGTCTAATGTATTCAGCTCCCATCTCGTTCTATTCCAGCCTGCAGAGTGGCTATTTCGTCGAGCAACCCCATCAGTTGCTCCTATTTCAACAGCGCTCAGAGGGGCAATGTACCTATTTGTAGTGTTACTTCCAATGGCCAAAAACCATAACGTTAAAATAATGCTTCAGTTTGGTGACAATATTATAAACCCTAGCAATAAACAGAAACTAGTATGATCTTTGTCTGTCGATGGCCAGGATTGAAATGGAATGCAACTTGAAAATTCGGCCGTTCTTCCTGTGTATTTTGACCTTATATCCCAATCTTCCCAAGATAAATCACTTGTTCTCGATGCTCTAAAGGCAATCTGACATAGAGGTAAGGTACCTTGTCAAATATGTGAGCAGTTTTTACCAAAACATATGGAAATCTCCTTGACAAGTTCCCTCTAATACTCCACAAAATGATCAATTGTTGGTGTAATAATATCTTTTTAATATTCATAACTAAATCGGGTTGGAGATTTTACTTTTTTCCCCTTAATAACACAATGCAGACGAGGACATGAGACACATTGTGATCATATATACTGACATTAAGTTAACAAAAGGGTTGTATGGCGAGAAATTATATTCCCAATTGTTAAGAACTTAATTTATGCGAGAACTTTCTTTCCCGCAGGTCTTTAATTTCGCGAGTTTTTACAACTCGTGACTATAAGGCCCGCGGAAATAAGTACCAGTTAGGTACGAAGAAATGTTTGGTGTGAAAAAAACAAGTTTGCATGTCAAAAAGAAGCAATCCTGAGCAAACCACAAGGTGGACGCCTCGCCAAGACAAACATGGATAGCTGGTGTCAGCTGAATTTCACTTGTTTGTGTAGTTAACACAATCTAAGCTTGATATCATTTCATATTGACCCACTGCAGTATAAATTATCTCTTAAAATGGTCTGATTACAAGACTATAAGCACTGTTAAGTATATAGTCCAACAAAACATTTTTCTAAGTGTTTAAAAACATGGTATAGTGTACCAGTGAATTATAAAAGAAAGTTACATTAAATATCTTCAGGTAATTGACTTTTTTTTTCAGCTCTTTGCTGTGCTCTTCTGAATTTCTAATAATATGATTGGAAACAATTCCATTCCTTTTCATTTTCTCCTTTCTCCTCTTATCTCAATGTTGTCCGTAAAAAAATGTCACACTTCTCAAGTCTAACGGTTCTCCCGATCAAGATCTCCCGGTCAGTCACGAAATTTTCCCGGCGAACCGAGACTTGAAATTATTCTCTTTCACTTGTTTTTGTAGTGTGGAATAAATTCTTGACATCTGTTGATGATTTCGTTTTTGTGATAAACTGCTGCAGACTGGACATCGCTGATTGGTCACCATATTTGGAAATGCTATGGCTTTTCCTTGGGTTTTGGGCCTCAGTTTTCAAAATCTCTAGCTTCTTAGTTCAGAGGTCTCGTGCGTCCGTAGCCAATTCATGGCCTGTCCGGCACACCGATATGTGAATTTGCAAGGAACCTCCATTCCTCAAACATTCCCACGGTTCAAATTCTTCCGTTATGAACGAAGCACTGTTTGAGTGAAACATAAGCTTCGATAGGGACTGTAATGTTTATTCATAACTTGTTATGATGAAGATCTTGTTCCAGTTCTGTCGCCTGAGTCAGGCTATATCGACTCTCTAAAAGGCAGACAGTTCTACTTTAGAGAGACTGAGTGTAAACCTTTTATATGACAGATTTTTTTTTATTTGATTGATCGAATCTTCTTGTTGTTCTCGTATGAAAATCGAAAAAATAAATTCGCTATCGATTTTTCTTCCCCTCGTTTGAGGCAGTCAAAGACGTGAAATTTCACTTCCGGGTGTGTACAAAACCGCGCAAGGCGTCAATACAAGAACGCTGCTTTCGCGGAATTCTCTGTTTCACTTTTTAACGTCTTTCGTGTTGCTGCAGCCGTAAACAACGCACCGCAGCACCATCTTTCTTCCTTTGCATAAAGAAAAACACTGAAACAGAGAATACGCGAAAGTGGCGTTCTTGTATTGACGTCACAGGTCCACTATCCCTAGTCTACCGCCTTGCGCGGTTTTGTACACAACCAGAAGTGAAATTTCACGTCTTTGACCGCCTCAAACGAGGAGAAGAAAAATCGAAAGCGAATTTATTTTTTCGATTTTCATAAGAGAACAACAAGAAGATTCGATCAAGCAAATAAAAAAAAATCTGTCATATACACTTTAACAAAAGGCAACTATGCTGTCGTTCATCTGAATACATGGTTTTGGTGTGTATGCAAATTTTAGACTTCCTTGTTTTATCACCCTGACTGGAAGACAAGGAGTTAGTATTTAGCAAGTTCTTTATCTAATTCATCCAGATCTGCGAGAGCTTGGCTGCTCAACAGTTGTTCTTCTTCTTGCTGTTGTTGTTTTTTTTTTTCAAATTCTCTCTGTAGTGCTTGTCTATATTCTTCATGTCGCATCACAACTTGTTCAGCCTCCTTCTTGTACAACCTCTTTAACATTGTCTGCCAACAGTCCAGCTCAGCATACCGAAATAAATCCCACTAAAAACAACACAAAAAGAAAAGGGTTGAATTTGAATAGCATGTGATACAGCCAGCCATTCAAGATGTCTAATAACCTACATTTTGAATGTGGAGGCGTGGTCACGGTGTAGAGGTTGAAAAACCGGGATTTCTCTTAAAATTTATGGCAGGAGATCAGAGGTTTAGTGATCAGCGTTTTGGGGCTACAAAAGGCTCGTGTTTTCATTATATTGCTGTGTTGTTTTCTTGGACAAGAAGCTTCTCTACGCATTTCGTCTCTCTACCCTGGCGTATAAATGAGGCAGTATAGACTAGCATCCCCTCTCACCTTTGGTAATCATAGTTACAGCTATTTCAATTAACGTTGTCGGATTAAAATCAAGCTAAAAGACAAGACCGCAATGTTTTGTGGGATTATTTTTTAATGAATAATTTCATCAAAATCATCCCCGCACGTGCAGGTCATTGCACTGCTAATTACAACCTATTGATTTCTCCAGGCATGACTGATTTTGATGAATTTATTCATAAAAATCCCACGTAAACTTTCGGTCTTGTCTTTTAGCTTCATGCTTTGAACCGACAACGTTAGTTGAAATGACTGTATACAAAACTCTACAAAGACGAAAATCTTACCCATTTGACTCAGAAAAGTTGGCAGGTAAACTCTACGGAAGAACGAGCACAATGGTCTCACCTTTAGAAAACAGTCATACTCTGGAGATGCTTTGGCATAAACTTGAAGCCATTCTGGAATTTCTAAGGAAAATGAAAAAAGCCATAGACTAAATTTATGAGTTTGAATGAGTTGCTGTGTGTATTACATATACAACAATATTGATAAATTTTGCAGAACATTTAACACGATACTAACAGTCCCTTCATCATCATCATCATCATCATATCTTTATTTACCTTCGGATTTTAAGAGTAGCTTATGCAGCTAATATCTCCGAGCTTTTAACCATCCAATCGTTAGACTATACACACAAAGACCAGACCACAACACCGGGAACTACGTCCCCTACTCTTTGCGAACAGTGAGTGGGTTCTTTAACATCCCACAGAGTTATTTACAAACAAGGGTTGAGAGACGGGGCCTATGGTTTATCATCCTTATCCGAGAAGACTAGAAAGTCTATTGTAACCATTTGCAGATGTCAAAGCAAAGGCAGCACTTTCTCCTCAGTTATTTAAAGACCATGAGTGGTGGTCCGGCTGGGGTTTGAACCCGCCACCTCCTGCGCGGTAGTCCTGTACTCTACCAACTGAGCTAACCGGTCAGCGGTTCCCACCCCTCCCTTGGTTTACAAGAAAGTAGCAAAATACATGCCAAGTAAATGAGTTAGGAACATAGCCATGAGGATACTCAAGATGAAGCAAACATTTTCCTGCTCATGTGTATCTTAATTTTTCTAACTTGCTTTAAAAAATTCCCTCAAGAAATGTATGCACAACTTGTAAATTAGTGTGCATGACAGGTGCACAAAGGGGAGGGGAAGGACAGATTCTCAAACACAAGTCCTACCTTATCCTTTACCCCATGCTCTTCCCACCCCCCTCCCCCCATTAATGCAGATGCCCAATTCCCTCCTCACATTTCCCTTTCTAGCAACATGCCACATATGCTTTTTGTGAATTAAAAACTGTCCACACTGTTTATCAAGACAAGTGAACATTTTGCCTGTGTTCACACCTTCTCTGATGTATGGATTGGCAGGCACTAGTGGATTCTGTGCGGGGATGGCTTGTGACTCTTGCCGTCCATTCTCTGATGCATGCATCTCCTGCTGATGTTGTTGATGGAGGAACTGAGTCTTGGCTGGATGATCATACTGTGTCATCTTTGTGTTGTGACTAGATTAAATTAAATATAAAAATAAATAACTTATAACTAAATAGGCATCACAATTTGTAAATACCAGTAATAAGGGTAATAGGTAAGCTATCTCCCCACTTGACAAAAAAGGAACAAAACTGAAGGAATTAAGACTTCCCAAAGCCCCCCACTACCCAACAATCACAGGATAAATGTTTGAGAGAAAATAATAAGCATTCAACTTACTTGACATAGTAAACTCCAAAGTTTGGAGACTCGATTTTCTCCCACCCTTCAGGCAAACCTAAAAGAAGAAAGGATTTGAAGTTAATAAAATGATTAATTTACTGTTGGATTCACATTAATAATCAATTTCATAACTCAATGAAAATGATGGTTTCCAGCAGCTTATTTCAAACAATCAAATTTCCAGGGAAACTCTATTTTTTCCAGTGGATAGTCTTGAGTAAATACACACCTGCTTTCTCAAGTGGATGACACCAGTCTGTGCTTTCAGTGTTGTGACTGAAACAAAGAAAAGAGTTTGCCTTTAATCATTTCACACCCAAGATCCCAGGCAATTCCAGTGTTGGGGTTTGGGGTTTCAATTAACAGCAATACTTCTCTCACTTGTAATTTACCAATAAATTTAGGTTGAAGCTTCACTTACTCAATGTAATATTTTCTGCCATCGGGCGTCCATGCAACTTCAAATCCAGGAGGAAGAGAAAGATCCAACTGGTGCAGCTGACTGCCATTAAACACTGTAAATTAAAGATAGGAAAGAAGAGCCTCATGAGGCAAGCACTCAACTCCAGTTTGATTATTATAATGCTTGCTAGGAGTATTACTGCCCTCCTGTACATGTAGATGGGCTGTTTTATTAAATAGTAAAAAGGCTTTATTGGGTGTCGTAAAACCACTAAAGCGGTGCTATTAAGATACAAGTATACTCAAAACAAATTATCTAATCCTGTATAATGTTCTCCTAACAATCAAGATTCAAGATTTTGAGACATCAATCAGCTACATGCATGCTCTGATATTTTGACGTTTACTGACTAATGTTTCCAGACACAAGCTAAAATAATATAAAGACATTTGCAAAAGAGGATAAAAAAGGCTTTTTTGACTTCTAATCAAACCTCAAACTATCATCAATAATAATCAAAATCAGATAGGTCTTTAGCGTGTGCATGGGTCTCCCTTCACGTTATTTTCATATTTCCTGTATTTATACAATATTCAGTGATCCATACTGACAAAGGCACCCAAATGTTTTTACTTTTAATCTTATATTTACAAAGATCATGGAATCACGCACCTAAGTTCTTCCTTTCAGCCATATTCACAGCAGGAAAATACTTCTCACCAAAAGATTGTTGCATGGCGAGAGATCCATTGGGTCTTGACAGTGATTGAGCTTGTGAGCCTATATACCCTGACCGGCTTCCTGACGAAACAGGAGACGAAGGACTGTCTCCATAACTCAACATGTCACCTGCTCTACTCTTACTAAACAAACTTTTAGTAGATGTGCCTTGATCAGCATAAAATCCAAAACTACGAGACCCAGCTTCTGAAGTATATGCATCACCATAAGAAACATAACTGAATGAGTCTTGTGCAGTCGAAAAAGGCTTCGCACCGTAGGCACTATAAACACCTTTGCTGTCATAAAAATCTGAGACACCATTTGAAGCATGCTGTGCATAGCTATAACCATTGGGATTTAGAATAAGTGATTCACTCATTGCCTTCTTGGGTGCAGTTTGCTTGAAAACGGCATTAGCCATTCTACTGTCCAAAGAAAATCTATCACTTGTATGCCTATAAGATGGAGGTTGTCTGTAGTTTTCTTCAAGGTTATAATATGCGCTGTAATCATTTCCAATAGTGCCGCCTTGTCCATAAAAGCTTGAACTGTCTATACTATCCTCCGGCTCTCTGTAAGGTGGTGGATGACGATACTTATCCAATGGGCTTGAAATGTTTTGTTCCATTTGTTCAGGGTAAGGGGGAGGGTGGCGATAGCCCATTTTCTGTACTTCAGGAGGAGTTTGATTCATGGTACATGTCTGGCACGATGACTCAGCATTCAAGCGTAGTCTTTGTAAAAGCTCATTTGCATTATTGTTTCTGCTGTTTTCATTACTCGTTTGTGACACCCGATCACTTGAATCTGCTGGATCAACATGCACAGGACCTGGACTGTGTGTTCTGCTTGGATTGTGATCTTGTGGAACCATCAAAATCCCGGCATTTTCAACAGAACAGTCTGGGCAATAGGACTCTGAAAATTCCACTTCTGAAACCACATTAATACAAGGAGTAGATGTGCATCTCTTCAAACGTTCTTGGAAGAATAAAACAAAATAATAACAAAAGCATCAGTATCAATAACAAAAGATTGAAACTGACTGAAATATTTCTGGTTCAATTAATCTATATTTACCCCAAGCTCTGCATAGTTGCTGTGTTTACGAATTTGTTGGTTTCAGCATTTGTCAAAACAATTAATTAAGAACCCACCACCTTGCACAGCTCTGTCAAGTTTCTTTGTTTTGTCATATAGTGTTACGGCTTCGCTCAAAGGTCAGTTGCGGCCTCTCTTTCCAATTCCTAGCTTTACTCGTCCTTCCCTACCATGGGTTTCATTTTGTACTGTCTGTGGCAGTTCAAGAATTTGTTTTTGGCCACAAGTTCTGTGTAGTTTCTATCTTTACTAATATTTTAATGCACACACTAAATGGCAACTTATTATAAAATTAATGATAAAATTTTGTTGCATGATTTAATCGCTTGTTTACATTTTTAAACGCACATTTTTGTCACCTTAAAAAATGTTGTAATTTAATAGTTTTTTACTCCTGAAGAGTATTTCAACTATTTGTTTGCAATTTTTTCACACCTTAATTGCCCTGTAAAACTTGTCGTCAGACATGAGTAGTAAATTTGCTGTTAAGCATGCAGTTGTTTGTTCACAGAAGTGCGACACCATTTGAAGTTTACAAAATCCATTATTTGATCATAAATTTTGATATAAAACTTGTGGAGGAGAAATGTATGAAGGGGTTGGCACGTTCTGGCCTGACAAATACCAGAACCAATAAGTCACCACAATAAAATCCAGACCTCACCCCCTCTCCCTTAATTATCCAAATCTATGAAAGCTCGGTTGTTTAGGTGACTCTGAAACCCAAAATAGGAGTTACTGTGACAGTAATTTTCCCAGTATTTAGCAGCTTTTTATTGTTTGTGGAATTAACTTATTGTCCACAACAGCATGACAACAGGAAACACAATACTATTCGAGCAATTTCATGACCGTAAACATTGCGTTCGATAAATTTCATTCTAAATGAGGATTTAACGAAACGACAGGAACTTAAACAAAATTATAATTTTTTGTCGTGGAAAAGAAAGTTCAATGAAATAGAATTTCAACGCAAACTAGAACTTTTATCTTTGATCAAAATATAAACAAGGGGATTTCGTTAAGATTTTCTTGTAACAACAATTTGGAGTATGCCATACACTTGACTCTCAACTGACTATATATTGCCTTGCGGCAAATTTACTAATGCATAATACAAAGTAAAGTACCTCGTGATAAACTAAGCCGAAAATATCACACAAAAACGATGGATCCTTAAATATGACAATTTCTTGTGAATGGTAGATAACAAAAAATGCCAACCTATCACAATAACAACGAGAAAACATCTTACAAACAAATTTCCGGTTCAAAGATATTAAAAAGATTTGGTTACGTACCTTCAAGAATCTCCGTTGTGTTTTCGCGCTTTCTGTAGTTTCCTTGAAGACGTTCCTTCAGTCCCTTCCCTTTCTTCTTTAAGAAGTACTTCGTTAGAAAAGGCATCCTCATTCTCTTTGATCATCAACTACCGGTCCGCATTTTACGACATCCAGCACAAATTCCCCAGAAAATTCCACCCCTTCTTCATGCAGCAGACTACGCAAAATATTGTAAACATGCCTCGGCGCCCACGCGCGCATGGTAAACTGGTGACGAAATTTCCGATTATCCATCGATTGCAAATTTTGTAGTCGTTAGTAATCGTGTGTTTCCGGAGAATTACGAAAAAGTATTGAACTGTCACGACGAAATGTTGCTATGGTCACACAAACGTCGAATAAGTTGGAAGGCAAAGACCTGAAAGTTTCACCGCGATTATTTCATTTTTTCAATCCGAAGATACCATGGACAGCGTGGCTGACTCTTTCAACCATGATTTAGACGGTGATTTTCAAAATGCCAAGGCCTTTTTGCTGAAAGCAAGTTTGCATTCGAATCTTAACGTGTAAGTACTCGTCTGTCGTTCATGGACTGTGTTCAAAATGCAGATGGTGTCTTACCATTGCCTTGTGAAAAGATGTTTGAAAGTTATAAAGGTTTATTTTTGCCTTCTCCTCTTAGTTATGATCATCTGTCGAGTGTTATAAGGAAGGTGTTGGAAGAAAAACCCGAAAATGTAGCAGGCAAGTTTCTGATTTGTACAATCAGATTTTGTATTTTGACTACTTTTACTTTTGGTATGATTAAAAGTGTTTGGTTGAAATTACTCCAAAGGCAATTTTTTGGTATATTAGCTGCATAAGCTACTCTTAAATCCGAGGGTAAATAAAGATATGATGATGATGATGATTACTAAAATTGCGTATTTTCATTTACCTAGAAATAATAGAAGATCTTGTTAGAGATGAAAAGAGAGCCAAATTCTGCCCCAATTTTGACACTATACAGGTATGATATCGCACAGGAAGGTTTTGCCTGAGAGAGGTGGCTTTTTCACCTCATTTGTATCCACTTGTGTTTGTGCCTGGTTATGTGGCTAATGCAAACCAAGAATGGCTTTCTTTATCTTGGCACCTTTTATATGAAAACCTTGGGAGATTCTCCCCTTCAGTGCGTCAGGGCTAAAGCCTTGTTCAGTTTTCGAGCATACTCAAAAGTCTTGCCTAATCCCAGGGTAGTCAATCGATTGAAATCAATATCCAAAATCAATCAATACAATCACTATCAAGTGAAATCAATAATCAATAACAATAATGAACTCAAAGAAAAAATTATTATCGATTGTTATCGATTGGCAAAAATCGATACCAATCCATAATCCATCTTGTCGTCATTTCCGATAACAATCAATAGTAATTGATACCAATGAGATTATTGATTTCTATCAGCCGTTGATAGTAATCAAACTCACAACTTTTTTCTTCACTGATTTTCATTTATCAATATTGATCATTGATCAATTTTCACTTGATATCAACGTTGATTATCAGTTTATGGAATGAATCTATCCCTGGCAATCCCAAGATACACATCAAGAATCACTTGTGGACTGGGGAGTTGAGTTTAAACCTTTTTATACCAATAGTTATTGATGGCTAATAATATTAGCCTGAAAAGGAGAGGTGACTGCAGCACATTAGAATCAACATTGTGGTTTATAAATAACAATATGATCTCACTGAAGTGTGGTTTCTTTCTTGAAGAATAAAGAAGATGAATCCACAGAAGTGTTACTTGCAAGATCTCAGCTTACTCTATTTCAGGTGAGTTTATCTTTCAATGAAGGTGGTTTTGAAGTGGTATAATTTTTTCAAAGGGATTTCCTTGTTTTGGGTTCAAAAATTATTGACGGTGATAATTAGTACCTTGCTCTGGCAGGGTCCATCTACTACCTCTCTGCTGTAAAAAAAACAATAGAGGTAATGTCTATACAAGCAACAGACCAAGAAAATAGCGGTTCAAGAGAGTTAGTGGCTTACTGTCTAACAGGGCTGTCATTAGAAGCTGGTAGCCAGCCATTAAGGAGTTTAACAATTTACTATCAATGGTGACGACAGTGAGAACATCACAAAACAATAGGATTTCATGAGAAAACAAAGGCCCTCATTTTGGTACAGTTCTTCGCTGTACACAGCCAAACAACAACAACATGAAATGACCAATTTGAAAGTTTTGTGGAGAATGTGAGCAGGCGCGTAGCTAAGGTTTCGATAGGGGTGTTCGTTGAGCCCCAAATCTTGCTGAGCGCCGGAGGCGCTCTTACAAGGGGGGTCCGGGGGCATGCTCCCCTGTAAATTTTTTAAAATCTAGGTTCTCAGAAACCTCATTTCCTGCATTTTGAGACCCATTTTAGGCAAATCACAACTTTGTTTTACAGCAGCTTTTTAAGCTATGTACATCATTTCGACGGCATAATTGTTTCAACTTAAACAAGAAAGTTCAATGTACATTCCGCATCCTGTCAAAGTTCTGATAGCTATTCGATCTGCTGATAGTCATACACCATGCTGGTAAACTGCATCATTCTCGGGTGTAGCCCTTCGAACAAATTGACTCATGATCTCGTCAAGATTGACAGGCATATCATATTTGATATGCATTAGAGCCAGGGCGGACAGCCTGCTCTCTCCCATGGTACACCTCATGTAGTTGTTTGACCTCCTCATTGTGCTTATGGAACGTTCACATTCACAAGTGGTGACTGGAAGGGTGGCAGCAATTTTCAGGAGCATGTACAGGTTGGGGAAGTCGTCGGGATCACATGCTTTTAGTGGCGAAGCACACGAATCAGCAACAATTCGTCCGTCCTGAACCATAATTTTCCACCTCTGGAATTTGGAGGAAAAGAGTTGTGGAGAGGGTAGGTCATCTTGATAGAGATCCACCAAATCAGTGAGCTGCTGAACATTGAGCTGGCTTTCTTTAATTACACAGGGAACTAGCTCAAGCAGCTTACTGACCATTAGTGTTAGGTCTGAGAACTGGTCATCCAGCTCTGAAATGATGTGATCCAAGAAGGGTACGGCAACATTGATCCTATAATACTCTTTTGGATCAACCGCTGGGGCATTGGCACGGTGTTGCTGTCGTTCTGTAATCTTTGGCGCTGACTGCGAGCAACTCCTACTTTCTCTGCCATGGCTAAAGCTAGATCGTAGATCTCGTCAAAGTGAATGGGAAGATTGGTGCGAAGACGTTTGTAAGTTGTCTTTACCTCCGATACCATCGAAAGCGCTTTAAAGACATCGTTTGTTTTCTTCTGACGCTTTACAGTGAGACCCGACATATGGGAGAGGAAGGAGTAGGCGCAGATGAAGGTTGCGATAAAATCAAAGTCAGTGATGGCTTTCAGGAGTCCTGACGCATCTGTCCGGGACTTTGTTTGCCAACATCCGTAGAACTGGTCACGGCACTCATCGTGGTGCATGTTGTGAGCTATGACCTCAAGTGCAAACACTGTGTACTTAAATGACGCGTAGAAGTGATCATATGCATCGATGCGAGCGACCCATCTGGTTGCACACAAAGTAACCAGGGGCTTCTTTTTCCCGTTGTCAGGATACTGTTCCTGGATGACTTGTACGTAATTGCGCGTGAAACTCAACAAGACTTCAACTATTAAGTTTGAAGTGAATCTCCTTTCAGAACAATGCCGCATTCAGAGAACAAAACGTATCGCAAAGCATGCTTTTCTATGGCTTTTTCGGGCGGATGCAGTTTTAGCGAAAAAATGAAACGTCCTTAAAATTTTGAATCTTCAAGGGTTCTTGACAATTTTTATTTTTACTGAGGTTAAGACATAAGGCCTAAAGAACGGGTTTATATCTCTATTTTTCTTTTGTTGATGTATTTCGACCACGCAGGAACTTTATTTAAAAGTTTTTCTTCCGCCATTATTGATCTTCAAAGGGGGTTCGTTCGAACCCCTCGAACCCCCCCCTCCTACGCGCCTGGTGAGCACGGAAGGTAAATTTTTCATTCCCTGTCTCAACTTGAACGCCATTCCCAACTGTTCTGTTACTGGATTGTTCAGCCACATTATACAAGTTAAGCAAATTGGAATAATTGAGAAGTACTTTTCTCATAATCTTCTTCCAGAAGAGACCTGACCAGGATTCAATGGAACCCATGATGCGAGATCCAGAAATGGATGAGGAACAAGAAGAAGCGCCTCTCCCAGATCTCATGGAGCTTGCTAACTACTTTGAACAAGCTGGTGTTGGTATTGGTAGAGAGGAAACATTTAGAATATTCTTGGCTTTGAAGATTCTCATAGACTCACAGCCAATTAGGACCTGTAGATTTTGGGGTAAGAACAAAAGAAATCCTACTGAATACTGAAATTAACCTAGGTGGCTTACATGATGTCACACCATTAATTAAGGACGGTGCCTACTAATACCGAAATATTTTTTGTGCGGTTTATGACTATGCGAAAAGCAGATCTTAGCAAGGCCTATTGGAATCCAAAAAGAAAATTGGGGGTAACTAGGCATTTTTCAGAGATAATTAAGCAACAATATCTCTAAAAAGCGCCAAAATATAAAGCAATGTATGAGATTTTTTCCTAAATTGAAGCTTAATCTTCTCTGAAAAATGCATGGTAACCCCCCATTTTCTTTTGAGATACCAAAGGCATTTGGTAAGTTCTGCTTTCTCCGTATAGTTTTAAATCGCGCAAAAATATTCCTGTATTAGTAGGCACCACCCATAGGAAACCCAGGTATATCGCGATGCGCAGAACATATGCGCAGCAATGATAGTAGGCACCGTCCTTAATACAATGTTAAAATGATTGCATTTATTTTTGCTTGCATTTATTATTTACTTTCAGGTAAAATGTTTGGCATCCATGGAAATTATATCATTGCTGAAGTTGAATTTTTTGAAGGAGAAGACCCAGAGGAGCCTTTAGACGATGATCAACAACAAGAACAACCAGAGGTTTGTTAAATACATAATATAATATATATTATTAAAAACTGAATCATTGTATAGTGCAATTTGAGGGATTTGATTGGCTTAGCGGCCATGGTATATGAGCCATTATACCATGGCCAAGAAATGGCGACCATTAAATTGTCTTCTGGGTATTCTTGCACAGTGAAATCAGTAAGATCTAGCAATATTTCTTGATTGATTTTAATAAAACAATTATTCCACTTGCGCTTGTTGGATATGAGATGATGATAGCCAACTCGGCGCTACGCGCCTCGTTGGCTATCTATCGTCTCATAGCCAACGCGCGCTCGTGGAATAATTGTTAATAATTCTTCAATGATGATATTCACAGCCACTGATTTTTAGAGCTTTATAATGTCAAATAATTCAACTCTCCTCATCATCTCTCCCCTCCCCCAGCTTCTTTGATGTTATTATCAAGGGGGAGTTGCCTGAGGGGGTGGGATGTACTCCATATGATGGACTATGTGGGGAGGCTCCACCCAAAAGGGTACCTTTTTCAGGCTGGAGGTATGGTATATAAAAGGGCCAGGGATTTCATGAGCCGAAGTATAGAAAAGGGTAGAGAAAACTATCCTTTACATCAGCCTCATTCTTAGGGTCTCCCCTCTCTCGCTCCGGGCAACAGGAAGAGGAGAGACCCTGGGGATGAAGTCATCATTTACATATTTAAAAGGGCCTTTCAAAATATCTTGCACAGACCCCATGAAAGAAGAAAGAGTGTTTCAACTTTAGGTATGTGGAAGGGGGAACCCAATTCCTATGGAAGATATATGAAAGGGTTTCCTTTCCCGTCAAAAATGGAAAATGAAAGGGTATGGATTTTGGACCCTTTTTGAGTGCCCTTCCCCCCAGGAGGGGAGGGGGGGTGTTGATGAAATGGAGATGTGTTCTCACACAATGTCATTGGCTAAAAGCAACATTTCATCAGTGTACAGTATATGGCAGTGACTAAAAGAATTGTTTTCTTTTTTCTTTTTTCGTTTTTTGGTAGAATGAAGCAAAGACAGACATCATCAAAGAAGGTTGGCATGCAAATTTATTTTAATTTGATCACCTGTTTACTAACTAAACTTGTATCAAACTATGTTCAAAACCAGACAATGGTTTTTGGATAATTTTCTATTTTTTTTTTTTTTTTCGTTGAAAACAGGAATATGGCCATTATGCTCACAACAGTCATAAAGTGGGCTGAGAAACTTTTTCCACCCAAAAGCAGCAACTGGGCAAATTAATGGCATCAAAAAATCACAAGGTTTTCGCTCCCTCTTCATTTAGTCATGTGATCAAAATTTGTTTTCTCTTTCAGTTTTTTCTGTGACTTATTTCTTTTGTTCACTTTTGCTGTTCTGGTTCTTAGAAATTTTTAGTCCAGAAGGCGGAGTTCTTAATAAAATAATATTATTCTACTTGGATTTGCCATGTATCAAATTAGTCATGCCTTGTTGGTTTTAAGATTTACAGCATGCTGTCCTAGAATAATGATTATTTTTTAAATATTCAATAATAATAATTATTATTGTTTGAACTGATGTTCCAATACTGTTTTTTTTTTTTATTACTGTTTGCAGGAGATTTTGATGTTGAGGAAGATGATGTCCCTGAGCCAGATTTCAAACCACCAATGTTAATCCCACAAGAAGACAACAGAAGTGGCTGTAACAAGAAAACATACTTTGTCTGCAATGAATGTTAGTAACCATTTCAGTGTACTAAAATGGCTAATAGTGTAAGCTTACGTGTTTGTGTTTTGCCCAAATAATCATCTCAGTGGGTGTCAAAAATAATACAGTATAGATCAGTGTGTCTGATCAACAGGCAATTGGTTTTTATTATATTATATTTAATGTTTTTCATGGTCATCCTTGTGGCAAAGATGTCATGATACTATGATAATTTTCACACATTCACCTTTTTTTTTTTTTACCAAATTGACATACATGTCAGGTATATATACATTTAATGAAATTTCATAAATATTCTCAAATTCGTATACCGGTAGTTCCTAAACTCACAAATCATCTCTCTCTTTTAGTCACTTAATTTTCATATCACATTCTGATATTTGCCCTAATCATGCATCACACACCAACCTCCTTTGCTACAAACTCAGAGGTCATATACTTAAGTCCAACAATGGACGCTCCACAGATAATTGCAACAAATCAAATTATTGTTTGTCAACGTGCAGTCTAATATTGTTTTATTTTTTTTACAGCTGGACGTGGGTGGATCAGACTACCTCTGGTCACACCCTCACAGATTGTGGTCGCAAGACAAATCAGAAAATTCTTCACTGGAAATCTCCAAGCACCTGTATGTTGATCCATCAAAAATCCATTCATAAAAGTCGTAAATAATTAATCCTGTGTTATCTAAATGATCAGGGTGGGGAATTATAAATACAAGCACCAACAGGCCATAAATTGTGCCATTAAGTTGAATATTCTAAATTAACATGTGGCAGTCATAAGGCTCAGGGTTCCGACACCATACTGACTGTATTGGAGCATTGAAAGATGCATGTTTGTACTCGTCAGTTCGAAATTAATTTTGTCCACCTATCTGTTGGTAACTAAGTAAAACTTGCCACTTTGTACTCAACAGGTTGTAAGCTATCCACCCTTCCCAGGAAATGAAGCTAACTACTTAAGAGCTCAGATTGCCAGAATATCAGCCACAACACACATCAGTCCTCTAGGATATTACATGTTTGAAGAGGAAGAAGAGGAAGAGGACGAGGCAGGAGGTAAACTGGTTATTGCATAATTTTATTTGGTGCTTAGGAGAGATTGCTAGCACCCCTGCACAAAATCCATAACTGCCAACTCTCCCAGATATGAAGTAATCACCTCATCTCCTGTGCTGCATGGTCACCAAATCTCCTGGAAAAAACTATTTTTGATCTCTTCCCTACAAATTAGCTACGATTTTAACTCATAATTTTCCCCATGGTTCCTGACTGCATTTTTGAGTATCTTTCACTCAGTCTGTTTCAGATATTTATGGAAACTAAAGAAAGTGGGTCAATTTTTCAAGAAAGTGGGGAAGGTATTGTTTGCTTTTTTTTTTTTTTTTTGTAGTTTTTCGTGGGGAGGGGGGGGGGGTGATTAGGAGGGGGGCTAGTGCAAAAGAAAATAAATCTTCGAGCATCAGGTTAGCATCTCTGAAAATCATCTTAAAAGGGGTGTAATGTGGGTGGGGCTAGCTAGGGATGTTCATATCAAATGTTATGGGCATGGATCCAGTAATACAACATAGTTTACGTCATTTTTCTCAGGACGAGACTCTTTTGTGGTGAATCAAGAGTTTGAAGGGCTAACTCTCAATGAAATGGCTGATCCTTCCTGTGCAAACTGGGTCCATCATGTACAGTACGTCCTTCCACAGGTATGATTCCCCTTAAATTAGTATTTATGTCAGATTTTACCTTGTTCTAAACTACTAAGATATTGAAGAGTTGTGGTGAGCAAGGAAGACATTCCACATGACGTCAACCCAAGGTAGCAGCTAGCATTTCTGTCATTTCCTTTAACAAGATGCTTTGTTCCACAGTCTTTCTCCGCTAAATATAGAATTGGCAAATGTTGGGTGAAGTTACTTAAGTGTTAGGTAGTAAAGCTCTAATAGATTTTGATAAGATTCAATCAGGGGGTGGGGAGAGGCTTTTGTGTGGTCATTTCCCACCTTAAGAATAGCCAGTTGTTACGGAGAGGAGTCACTGAGTGACACCAAATCATGATCTTCAGGTGACTGCTGTTAGTAGCAGTTGCTTTAAGACACTTGATGTTATAGGGTAGGGATTTAAACACCAGGGCCCAGTTGCTCGAAGCATGGTTAGCGCTAACCCGGGTTAAATACCATGACAACCTATAGGTTTTAATACCTCTTAACCAATGGTTAGTGCTAACCATGCTTTGAGCATCTCACCCCAGGCTTATGAATCAGTTTGCTTAGAGACACTCTTTTATCTTGTATGTGTCATGTGTAGGGTCGGTGTACATGGTTCAATCCATCACAGAAGAGAGATGAGGAAGAGCTGGAGGAAGAAGAGGAAGACGAGGAGCGGGAAGAGCCTGATGAACCTGAACCAGAGCAGGGCCCACCCTTGCTTACACCCCTTTCAGAAGATGCCGGTAAGAATTATTGTTACAAAGTCTTCACAGTTTACATTTTATGAGTTGGCTCACCATTCTTGATGTCTAGCTCTCACATTACAACCTTCTGTGGAGTGGAGCACTATGAGTGTTAGAAATGTTGGTTTTGAGGGAAAAGAAAGTTGGAAATCATAGTGATAAGGAAAAACCTCATTTGCATTTACTTTCAACACACTTTTACATTCGCGTCTACAAAACTAGTTTCGTCAATAGACCTCGTCAGTTGGTAGCCACAGTTTTAAAACTGTGGTCTATTGACGAAACTGCATGTAGTTCGTCTACAAAACTAGTTTCGTCAATAGACCTCGTCAGTTGGTAGCCACAGTTTTAAAACTGTGGTCTATTGACGAAACTGCATGTAGTTTTGAAAGTAAATGCAATGCAATGTGTTGAAAGTAAATGCAAATGAGGTTTTTCCTTATCACTATGATTTTAAGTAACACTTTCTTGGCTTCGACAAGCAAAATTTCAGAAAGTTGGAAAACCCGGAGAAAAATACAAGGACCAATAGCAAAGCAAGTGGGAAGCAAGAAGTGCTCCAAGAATTATGCCATCCATTCTTCAGATAGCATCAGGCGTACCAACAAATTTCATTTCTATTACTAAAATTGACAAGTTCTTTCTGATTTTTCTTCCTTCAGAGGTGGACACTATGCCTCCATGGACAGCACAGAAGTCCTCTAACTTAGTTCCTCAGTACTCCTTAGCTGTAATGCATTCCAATCTTTGGCCAGGAGCACATGCATTTGCTGTTGAAAGGTTAGTCTACATTTAATCAGTCTTTAACTTAAGTCAAAAACTGGAAGACGTTGTAACATTTTGAAAACAAACAGTTCAACATGATAGCTGAGTTTCTGTTTGAATGGTCACAAAGTCATGTTAGGATTTCATGGACTACAAATTTAGAACCACTCTGTATGGCATAAAACAGTGCCAAATGAAAGTATTGCTGAATAGCTTTGATTTGAATGCCACCCCTCAGGATTTCATCATTGAAAGTAACATTACACACAGACACATCAGTTGACTCTGGAAATGATAGTAATAAGAATACATTGTTTCTTGATTCCAGAAAATTTGAGAACATTTATGTTGGATGGGGCCAGAAATTCAGTGCAGAGAACTACAGCCCACCTCCCCCACCCCCACCGCAAGAGGAGTTTCCCAGCGGACCAGAGATCACCGAGGCTGAAGACCCATCAGTGGAGGAGGAGAAAGCTCTGAAAGCTGCACAGCAGGAAGCCATGGAGGCAGCAGAAATGGAGGAAGAAGATGATGATGAAGAGGATGATGATTAGATGCATTACTGGATTAAATTTCACTTATCTTTTAAATTTCAAGGTCTACATGTAGTATCTCATTTTAGTGTAAATATCTTGGACGTGTTTTGAGCTTCTGTTCATCAACTTGAAAACATTGTGATCTGTATAAACCTTGCTTTACGTGTTTCAGTTCAGTCTGTTTCTTTTTGTATAGTATACTTAATCAATACCTTGGACAAAATCAGAGAAACTATATATGTTCTGAACACAAAGATTCTTTATAATAACTTTGCTTTGCAAGTAAATTGACTTTTGAAATGGAACTAGCAATAATATTAATCAGGTGCAAGGTTCAACAGTCTTTTCTCAACAATTTGCAGATTGAATGTAATCACAGCCATAACACTGGTTTATTGGACAACTTTATTCATAAAACAGCAAGGAAAGTACAGTGTTAGCCTGTTGTAAGGTTTGGTTAGTTTGGTGCAGAGGCCAGTGAATATGCATGTACATTATATGTAACATAGAAACAAACTATTGTAGAGGATTTTAAAGCATTCTAACATTAAAACTGGTGTTTACAAGTCGGTGTTTTCTGTAAACTGCAGCATTTTCAATAACTAAAACAATGAGGGAATGGTTTTCCTATCTTGAACAGTCCATTCTACATGACTGGAACTCTAGAATCTGGGCTCTACCAGCCACCTCTGCATTATCAAACAAATGTAGATCATGCAGAATTGAACTTTACATGTAATGATCTCAAACAATAAATACAATGACTTGATTGCTGTCATGGTATGGTTCCTCATCAGTCAACCACCAGGAACTTTAAATGAGATCACCCACTAAAATTAAACAAAAAGAAAGACCATTTTAAATTAGCATTACATATTTTACTGGTAGATGGATCCAACATTCACTAGATTAGCTTACCATTCATGGGCATTTCATCAATCTGTGTACTGTAATACTGTTCAATATCACGCAAGATTCTGATGTCGTCTGACTTCACAAAGTTGATTGCAACACCTTTGCGACCAAAACGACCTGATCGGCCAATCCTGAAATGAAAATCCAAAGAAAGATGTTTGCAGATTGTCTTCAGTAGGGACCAGTGCAGTGCTTTACCGTGCATGCGCATTAATATGGTTTGATCATTACATGTTGGTTCTTCTCAATATAGACACCAAAAGGGCAGATCTCTGGTGGTGGTGGTAATAGTGGCTTCTCAAACATTTAGTCAGAGCGGTAATTAGGGTTTAAGTTGCATATTTGATCCAGACATCCATGACAGAATTGTTACTTCTAAGCAACAAGACCACCTGTAAAATTTAAGTTCCCATAACACATTTTTTACAAGTTGTGTCCTTTGTGACAATTCTGAAAAGTTTGTTTTATGTTCCAAAATAACGTCAATACAGCATGATACACATACCTGTGAATGTACAACTCACGGTTGTTGGGTAGGTCATAATTGATTACCAGAGACACTTGTTGTACATCAATACCTCTGGCCCACACATCTGTGGAAATCAGCACACGACTAAAGTGGGATGAAAATTTTACACAGCATTAGAAAAGGGTATTTTTACTGAATAAGACCTAATGAACATACCATAAATACTCGAATTAGCGCCCAGGGCGCTTATTTAATTTTCTAAGGCGAGAGGGGGGCGCTAATTCAAAGGGGGGCACTTATTACGTTTATCAATTTTTAGCCTCAAAATGTCACTATCTTTATTTCTATTTAAAACCAAACTGCAACATAAAAATTCAAAAACCTTATAGAAAACTACTTTTTGCGAACTTGAAACGTTCTCAAGACTTTTTCATCAAAAAGGGAGAGGCTTATTTGAAGGGGGGCGCTTATTACAACTTTTGAGCCTTAGGAGGGGCGCTAATTCGAAGCGGGGCGCTTATTTGAAGCTGGGCGCTAATTTCGAGCATTTACAGTATAAATATATTGGTCTAGTGGAAGTTCTAGGTTGTGCCAAAGAAATAGCATAACTTCTTATTTAAGAGGTGTAGTTTCTGAAGAAACTACAGTGCTGCGTCGTTACCGAGTGGAAAGGAATGTTTAGTTTAATCAACAGATTCACTATGACCAAGGGCTAAAGCTACAAATGTCCGCACTTGAACCTCTTTCTTTCTTGATTGTTTTACCGATGGCACATGCACATGAATCCTGTAGTTTTTAACCATAGTGACACAGCAACCATACTTCATAAATAAGGCTTCCAGAAGCTTACCTCTGTCCAGATCTAAACTCTTTCATGATGGCATTTCTTTCCTTCTGGGGCATGTCACCATGCATGGCTGACACTGTGAAGTTAGCTTCTCTCATTTTTTCTGTAAGCCAGTCCACCTGTCAAATGTTTTCGCATTTAAGAAATACTGTTTTCTGAACTCAAATGCATAGATAGATAGCTTTATTAAGAAGTAAAATCATTGCAGCCCCCGGGCTGGCTGAAATACGACATAATCCAGAGAGCCCCTTTCATCCCAAACGTGTCACCATATAATATTTGTCTTTATGTGCATTATCAATATCACCATAGGTGATGAGAAGGAGGAGTCACCAACTAGAGGATATTGTGCAGTTCCAGAAAACATCCATATCCCCACAGGGGTTTTTTTCTCAGACCCCCCCCCCCCACCCCATCTCTTGGAAATTCGAATTTACCTTCATACTTCCCTTTAAAGTTTTTGGCAACCATACAATCATGTACAATTAAATTTAATCTACGTCACCACAGTTTTGAATGAGTTTCAACACGGCATCCTTGTAAAGCAGCTTTTAGTACGTGGTTAATAGTATTTTAGATTAGTTAGGGATGATTTTGGTTATATTTTATCTTTTACCTCTTTATAATCTTTGCTGAAGGATTTACCATGTATAAATATAGTTACCATTACCATGGCCTTTGAGCCCCCCCCCCCCCCACCCAACCCATCCCTGTGAAATATCCAACCCTTTCCATAGGGAGTAGGGATATTTTGTACAACTAAACATTGACCTAACAGTCACAGAACTGTCCTTAAAAGAAATATGAGCTATTTGACACTTGTATAAAGCGACTGAATAAATACTTCATTGGAAGATTTTTGATACCTTTCTCTTGGTGTTGCAGAAAATAACTGCCTGAGTGATGGTGAGTGTGTCATACAAATCACAAAGGGTGTCAAACTTCCATTCCTCTCGTTCAACTGCCACAAAGAACTGCTTAATGCCCTCCAACGTCAATTCATCACTAAGGTAAACAAGACAGAGATAATATTAGCATATGCTTGATAGGACGCAGCTTTAATGCACTTGATTACATTGCTGATTTAAGAGATGTGTCTTCTTATTCCAAGATAGAACATACTGTACTTGTCAAAAACTTTACTTCTGAGATGTTGGGTATTTTTAGTCCACTTTTCTCTAAAAAAATGTTGAACATATTGTTTCAGTACCGTTTCACCAGAATCCTGATAGGGTCTGTCATAAACTTCTCTGTCATTTCCAAGATGTCGTGTGGAAGGGTTGCACTCAAAAGAACAACCTAAAACCAACAAAGTAAAGCATCTCCATTAATAAGCGAGTGCTTACATGTGAAAACTCACACTGGTGCAGGTTTCATACCAGAACGACTTGTGATTTGATGCCATGTTTAAAGGAAGGGACACTTCACACAGATCGACATTATGTCACAATATTATCATGGCATGCAGTGTAATCGGGCTATGCCTATGACCCTTTCAACTGTAAGTCTGGCAAATTCTTGGACGAACATTGTGCTGTGCAAGCTTGTATAACATAAGAACAACTTAGCTTGTCTAGCAGCTCTAGAGTAGACCGATTTCATATTGGAACGAGTGGTCAACAAATTCAAACAAATTCAGGGCCACAAGAGGAAACTGGAATACACTAGTACCAACATAAAAAGTCACACTGGTATCATGTAATCACCCCGTTACACTACAATGCATCAGACCCACTAGGCTCATACATCACACAGTTGTGTCCTTTATGTACAAAAATCACTTACCTGAGTTGCCGGGGGGAGGTACCTGTATACATCATAGATCTGTTCCTTGAAACCTAAAGGAAAAGTACAAGTTATAGACCAAGCTAATATTAAAAAAAATGCAGAGATTTTCTGTGTTGCTAATTAGTTGTTACCTTTGTTCAACATTTCATCTGCTTCATCCAACACCAGTAACTTAATTGATCGGGTCCTCAAGCTACGTCTTCTGATCATGTCTACAAATTGAACAGTCATTATCATAAGTCCATGTGTCCACACAGGGTGTGTAAAAACTCACCAATCAGCTTTCAATAAGATATTGCTTAAATCGTTCTTAAAACTATGAAACGCGGACAATTAATTCCAGATTTTAGGCCCTTGATAAATGATGCTGTTTCAACATGGCAGCATATTTTTACTAGACGGAGAAAGTTGCTTGAAAACGAAAAACTTACCAAAAACTCTGCCAGGTGTTCCAGACACTACATGCTGCCCATAATCAAGTTTTCTGATATCCTCACCGACATTTGTTCCTCCAATACACGCATGGCATTGGATGCTCATGTAATCACCAAGGGCAAGAATAACCTGTAGGAATTCAAACCCTGTATTACACGAAATTCTAAAGTATGATCACAGTTTACTAGGTTAAAATATGATACAGGATTAAATTGTCTGTGTACTCTCCAATCAGTTTATGCATTTCAACACAACATTTCAGTCCCGAAAGATGGTTAAATTAATGCAATTCATCATAGCAGAAGAGTGACACAAACAAGTGTTACACATGAACTCTATCACAAGTTACAAAATTTCTGCCTTTCTCAGCATGAAGAAAAGGATAAGAATTCTCTGTACTCCTTCATTACCAAACATTTCTTTTTAACTAGCCTTTAGAAGTTTGTCTCAGTGGCATACCTTTCCTTAATAACAACATGCAATTTTGAATCAAAGGCTCCTGTGAGCCAACTCGTGAATGCAGATGACACATAGCAATTGAAATTTAGACGGCTACGGAAACTTCCTTGAAAGCTAAAAGAAACTATATCTTTGCCCGATTATGTAACGAAAAATAACCATTCTTGTACTCTTGTATCCTGATGCGCCGATTAAAAAAAAATCACGTGTTTTTTTTATTCAAAGTTCATAGAAGCACGCCATGTGCAGCTACGTCATGCAAATTCGTGTCCCCGATAGTCCGGGGCTACTGGATTTTGCGATCGGGCTAGTGGATTCTAGCCATCACTTGCCCGATGGGCAAGTGAAGTTTTTTTGGGAATTAAAATTACAAAATTACTGTAGGGCAAGCCGATCTCACAAAGGGAAATCTGTTCAACAAAGTATCGCATTACATTTCATGCCCGACATAAATGCGCGAAATTTTTCCTTTGGAGTTCAGTCCACGTAATCCTCAAGTAAAAATAATGAACTATGACAAGCTCTTGCTAAATAAGAATTATTTATCGACCGCGGCCTTTTGCTTCCCCATAAATTACCAGTTGTAAATTTCGAAAATGAAATATTTTTCCCTTTGAAACCTCCATGAAAGCTGACAAGATCTTAAAGTGTTCATTTCACCAGAAATTTGCATAATTTTGTTTACGACGTCAATGATGCGTGACATGGCACGTTCCGCTTTCGCGTGAAAACTGACAAATTAAATTATTTTTTAATTAAATTATTTCTATATGAAATTATTTTTAATTCTTAAAAGAAACCGCACTCCGTAGAAAAAACGAAAAAAACCTATAACTTTGCTCAGATTCAACGAAAAATCTCCATTCTTACACTAAAATGATTGTCAAATTATTCTCTACAGAATGAATGAGAGAATTCTGACGCGTCGTGAAAAAAATTTCCACGTTTTTTTTTTTTCACTAATTGAGTTTACGACCCCGGACTTTCTGAAAAACTGAAAAAACTTGTAACTTTGCTCAGATTGAACGAAAAATCTCCATTCTTGCACTAAATGATCGTCAAATTATTCTCTACATATTGAATAAGAATTTCCTGATGCGCCGTGAACAACAAATGTTGGCGTGTTTTTTTTCCACTAATTGAATTTAAAACTCATTCACTGCGCACGCCCGAAAGTTAACGACAAAACCGACCGACCGACCGACCGACCGACCAACTAACCAACCAAGTACACAGTCAACTATCGCTATAACTCGTTCATTGCGCTACGCGCATTCACGAGTTAAAAACAAGTTCAAATTTACCTTTTGAATTTGTTCAGCGAGTTCTCGCGTCGGAGATAGGATAAGAGCTTGTGTTTCTCTCGTCTGTTAGTTAAAGGGAGCAAGAAGATAATTTATAGTTAATTAGTGAGCAACCACTAACAACAACATAATATATGTCATTTCAATTACAATTTTAATTTCATTTGTGCCTTAACAGCTGCAGCTAATTCTTGCACAGGAGGGTAATGGTCACCTATAATAAACAGTAATTAAATAGAAGCTATTAACAAAATGAGAGTTACACTGTATTAATGATGCAATACTCTAGACAGTATTTTGAAGTACAGTGTAAAGATTATTTTGTAACTACAGGATTATGCACACAAGTTTTTAAACTCAAAGCCTTATGCATGCAACATTATCTACATACCTGAATATCTATTGACTGTAGCACAGAGATTGAGAGAGTGGCTGTTTTTCCTGTGCCAGACTGGGCCCTGAAATTACACAAAAAAGGTTATGACCAAGGGGACATCCCATTTCTCTAACCTGGTTATGAAGTTTAGCTAGTGATGCAGGAATCCAACTTCTGAAATTTTCAATGGTCTCCTTTGAAGGAAAAAACCTGAGGAATTGATTGTTTGGTATCAACTTGGAAAAAAAAATCAGACGCCTCCAAATTTTGGTAGCTCCTTTGAACAAATAATTTGTATAATTATCGTATTCTTCCTCAGCAATAACTTCGAACATCCACTACATATGTTGCGGCTAAATCTTGTTTTGGATTTGAAATTGAAGATTTGAAGATTCATTAACAAAATTTTGAACAATCTAGCTAGCAAGCAGAGGTTCCTTGGTTGCCCGATGAAAAAGAAACCTCTGCAAATATCCTTCTGACTCTTTGATCTGCCACCATCCAAAACCCTGGACAAATATATTAAAATTTCTGGTGTCCAACCAGATGTCAACTCGTTTAACAAGCTTGTAAAAGCTAATGTAGAAATCGGTGAAAAATGGGAGCCAATGGGATTTTGTTGCATAAACCATTATTGCACATAAGCAGAAAGCTTGTTTACGCCTGCAAGTATTTATCCAATGGCTTGGTATTTAAATGGTAGAAGTTGCTTTGAGGTGCTAAAGATTAATAATTGATAAATTAAATATGTGAATACGTTGGCATTTGGGCAAGAACTTCCTTTGAAACTTTGAAGGTGGAGATGTTAATGATTCAAATGACATTTACAGCTGTTTTGACAAAGGTTGTCCAAAAAAAGTGTAAAAGCATACGCGATAATGCCGAAAGGTAGACGGGAAATACCTAATAAGTTCCAAAAAAAGCTCAGAATCCAAAATGCTTTGACCGTACAGCGAAAACTTGAGATGGCAGGCAACATGGATCCTGAGCTTTTATTGAAATTTATTGGGTGTTTCCCAGACTAGCTTTTGGTATTGTCGCATACATTTTTATGCTTTTTTGGGACAACCTGTCGAAACAGCTGTATATGTGCTGGCCTACGCCACGCATGCACAATAGGAAATTGGGCAGATGTTTGCAGAGGTTTCTTACTTGCAACCAAGGAAGTCAACCTCTTCTAACAGGTACAATCGAACTGGTTATAAAACCAGAACACCTAGTATAAGCTCGCAAAAATTAACTAGTGCATTAAATTAACAAAAAGCAAATTCAACTTTGTACAGGTAAAAACATCAATCCATGATGACAATGTAGGAAAACTACACAACGAGGCATGTCCTACTGAAATTTCAACGTCTACAACTGACAATCTCTTATTCAATTTTAGGACAATGGCTAGAGCAAAAATAAACATACAACTTTAGTCCTTGAAACATAGACACTTACTGCGCAATCACGTCTCTTCCTTTTATAATCGGTTTAATTGCACGCTGTTGAATTGCCGACGGTTTCTCGAAACCTAGAATACAAGAAAATCAATCACAAAACACTGTTTAATCACTCCAACGCATTTCCCAATTGACATGGCGTCATATACGTACCGTACGCATAAACGCCTCGAAGCAAATCTTCTCGGAGTCTTAGCTGGTCAAAAGTTGGTACAACGTCAACCTCTTCTGATGTTTCGAAATCGATTTTGGTTGGATCCTCATCTTCGTCTGCTACAACCTTTCGTTTGCGAGACATGCTGGAGGTTTTCAAACTTCCACGTTTTCAAGCGTGCGAAGAAGGAAGGAGCTTGGTCACCGCGCTTCTTCTGACCAATATTGAAAGGCATCATGGGATAGTAAAAACAATCCTGTTCCCAGATCCCTCTCAAATATTGTTGCAAAATGGAACAAGGTTTGGAAAAATGTCCGGATGTTCAAGGATATCTTGTGACAAATTCTGATGGAGCTGTGCTTTCTTCTTCCGGGGAGCTTGAGAATGATGAAAACGTTGCTGGAGCCATAACCAAGATGCTACAGACAGCAACCAAGATTCCAATCTCCGGGGGAGGGGAGAAGACTCAAACCTTTAACAGATTGTCTGTGTATTTTGGGGAATTCACCCTCATGGCCACAGTGTCAAATCAGAGAATACTTGTCGTCAAGAGGTCCCTGAAGAAGGAGAGTGAATAGGCAAAGGATGAACGTCATAACCAGATAAAAACATTGGATAGAAAAGAAAGGTGGATTGAAAACAAAATGCAGAATTTTAAAAACAATAATTTATTGATGATGGAGAAGATGGACTCGACAATGAAAGTTCCACTGATATCAACTGATGGTTTGGAGCCAAACCCCAAAAGATTCTAGTGCCCATGTTGTGGGGGTGGGAGGGGGGGTGGTGGAGGAAGGGTTCCATAGAACTTCCTGTTTCTTTTACACACTTTTCTTCTTGGCAGATCTCATTTCAGTGCACTCTTGCTACTTTAAAAAATACTGAACAATACTTCTGTTCCTATTTGTTCCAGTATTCCACCTTATAACAAGTTTTCAATGCAAGAGTGCTCATCTTATTTCAATTTTTTTCTCAAAGTTCTTTTGCTACTTATTGGAAAAGTTTAAGTTGGATAATAAATCTTTTAGATGTTTTGGTGTGTAGTACGAGTATCCCTGTAAGTTTTTTTCTCCTTGTTTGTATCATTGTAAAAAAAAAAAAAAATAGAGAGAGATACTTCACACCATGACATGTAATAAGATATATGTCTCCCAGGGTAATATTCGTCCCATCACCCAACTTTTTTTTTTCATTTCACCCTCTGTTCCTCCCCATTGCCCTCTCCTCCTCCCCCCCCCCCCCCCCCCCCACACACACACACACACACACAAATGTACCAATAAGAGCTACATTGTGAAACCTTTTGGTCATCATCCACCAAGATTCCAGTGGTGATGAAGAATAGTTCAGTGATCAGGAAACAGTTGGATATTTTAACTTCAAGCAACAGATATGGCTAAAAGTGCATCATTCACAACTCTCAATAGGAGAGAGGTTTGGGCTCACCTGTACCATTCGCAACATCTTACATGATTGGTTGAGAGGACAAAAGAAGAAACAACAGAGCAATGTTCCCATCCCTAAAAAACTATGCAGCTGCAAGTTATAAGGGTCCAGTGAAAATAGAGCTTATGAAGGGTGTGGGTCTATTATTTGAGAGGGGTGACTACATAGCTTTTTCCTCTCTGGTAGTTTCTTCTTGATGAAGATGGCAGTTATTTCAACAAGTCAGTATTTTAAATGGCTAAAGAACCTGGGATTGAGATTTGTAAAAGGAAAAATATCCACACCTCTTTAAAGGCTTTAGAGCAAGGAGTAGAGAGTGTGTCTGTTTGAATTTTTGTCAGGGCCAGTAACTATATTTATAAATGAAGTCAATGGACATTGTATGAAATGTTTCCCAGCAATAACTATTATTCAAACACTTTTCTGGACAAGAACATGGCATTAATTTATTCTTGATCTTAAGATACTCAAAAATCACATGTGAGATTGGCTGAGCTGGGTATCGCCATCTTATGTTGAATTTCACTGACTAGATATTTTGGCCTTGTTTTTCTCGAAAACTAAGCATAAACCAGTAAAAAACTAAGGGTGTTTTTTTTTGGGAGAATCCAAAAACAGATTTGTGATCTCAGATTATTCGGATCATGCCGCATCAAAGGAACCGGCGAATCCACTCTGGGAGTGGATTCATCGGTTCCTTTGATGCACCACGATCCAAATGATCTGAGATAGCAAATCCGTTTTTGGATTCTCCCAAAAAAATGTATCCCTAACAGTTGTGTTTTCTGACAAATTGAAGCCCACATGCAAAAATTACACACTTGAGCAAAACAAAAAATCAGTCTAAAATTTGACATAAGATGGTTATGCCCTCAACCCTTCAGCTTTTTGTCCTGGGTTTGAATATTAGTAAAGTTATGATTGACGATTCCTTTAAATAATACCAACAAATTTATCACTTTCTTTGCTTAGTTCCATTGTGATCATGAAATCATCTTCCTATTTTTATTACTATTAATATTTGATGAGGAAAGTTTTTTCCTTTTAGGATCTGATTTCAGTTTTTTAAGAGAATAATACCACCTGTTCATGCAAAACTCTTAAACAGGATGTCAACGGGTGGTTTGTCCTTTCCAAACAAAGAATGCGTTTTATTCTTTCAACTAAAAATAATTCCATTTTCCCAATTTGTGCCTTAACAAAGAGCTATTTCTACACACGATCCTGTCCTCTTCGCTGTTCCCAGAATTAAGGTCATATCATGTTTCTGTCACCAACTGGCTTTCATTTCTCCCAGACCACCCCCAAACCTCTTTCTTTTTCAAGAGACAAGTCTGTTTTGGAAGCTCATACACAGTTTGTTGACTATGCATTGTGTTATATAGTTGACTATCCCTCCCAACAGTTGCCTGATGTTGATGTGAATTAAGTTCCCTGTGTTGAACAAAGAAACAGGTTCTGTCTGGTGACCATAGAAGTGTTCATATGAAGTAGACTTGTATGGCTTGCAAGGAGTTTGGTGAAAAATTGTAGAATTTCGTTGTAATTATAGCTTGTTTCTACTTATCATTACAACTTGAATATTCATATGTGCAGTCTATGCCACAAACATGTTTAAATACCAAAGTGACTTCTGGTTTGAATGAGAACATCTATGTTCTACAAAATAACCCTTCATAAAGAAGGTTTACTTAACCTCTTTATTGTCCAAGAGCTGAACATGTTATTTCCTGACACAATTTCACTGCATTTTCTTGCAGATAATTGAGGAGAATTTTAAAAAATTGTTAATAAGCAGATACATGTAAAATCTTGTTTGTGTACTGTGAAAAAGATCTGAACTGACATTGCAGATAATGTTTCACTGAAGATCAGTTTTTTAAGGTCCAACCGAAACAATAAAAAAGATGGCCATTGTGACGGCACAAAGATGCTTTTAATGTGTATTCCTGATAGTAGCAGCTATCTAAACATACATCAAAGTTTACCTGTTCCAGAGCAAAAACTCATCATTAACCAGCAGCATTATCTGCATAATAAAACATGTTATTTACATATGTGATGAAAAGGTTGCAGGTGGCCAGAATATCATGGCCAAAAGTGAAAAGGTTGCTCTAAATTTGTCATTTTTACAAACCACCTCACATTAATATTGGAGAACCTTTAATTTGTAACATTGAACAATAATTTTTTACATGTTGCTATTATATTCAATAAGGCATTTTTTTAGCAATGTTCTGAATACAAAACATTCCCTGTTTGCAAATTACAATTTATAATTTTTCATATTTTGGCACAAAATTTTACAGGTGAAAATTTTAGCATTTTAAATAAATTTTGATTTCTTTAAAAAACAAACCACTAAAGAGTGAAACATTTTATAACCTTGTATGTGGGAATTGATTTTGTTCATTACGTGTTTTGAAAGCCTGCTAACAGTTCAAAACCCACAGAAAATGAAAAACATTTCTTGTTTCTAAACAGCTTTAAATCAAACAAAGAAAACTTTTGGTCATAATCTCTTCGAAACTAGCAGGTTAAATTGAAAGGAAAGCCGATAGGAAGGTTTTTTTTCCGCTTTCTACATGTGAACCTTACAGTCCGGAAACTTTTCTTTAAAAGCCTTTATGCTTTCATGTGAAATACAAAAACAGTCAGTTATATCAAGTGTTTCTAAACAAGGAAGCGAGTCTCCGATCTCCAACAGCTGGTCTTCCTCGAAAACAATGTCTGTAAAAGAAATGTCCAAATTCCACAAGCAATCTAGATAATCGAAACACGGTTTAAGCCCCTCGTATGTCAGCTTACTACATCCGCTAATGCATAAAGATGCAAGATCCACATTGAAGCAAATCGTTTTTAGCCCTTCGTCCGTGATATCTGCGAATCCTAACCCCAGAGATCGAAAATCATCGCCGGCATAATTCGCTATCACGCAAGCTGAATTGTCGGTAATACCTGTCTCAAGACTGTTTGAGTTATGCACAATGAGCTTTGAAAGCTTTTCACATCGGTTCATCACCGCATACACTCCAACATCTGTAACTTCGCTGAACTCTAGAGACAAATCTTCTAAGCTGGGCAAATTAGTCGCGATTACAACCAAAGAAACATCTGTGATGACCCCATTTGAAATGTTCAAACGTTTTAAATTTCGGCATGATTGAGCGATTGTACAAACCCCAAAATCGGTTATACCGCGGATTTTATCGCAGTAATCAACGACGAACGATTCCAGCTTTTGGCATCTTTCTGCCAAAACAGCCAGCCCTCTATCCGTCACCAGACATTGGTTGTACCTCAAGGTCAGCTTTCTTAGTTTACTGCAACCATTCGCCAAAACATGAACCATTTTATCGGTCAATACATCGTCAGAACTGCGTTGATTCTTGTCGAGAGGCGCATCGTACACCATAAGTTTTTCAAGCTGAGGGCATCCAGTTGAAATTGCCTTGATGGTATTTTCCGTGACAGCAGTAGAAGAAGCGTACAGCTTTCTTATTCCAGGGTTATTTTCCACCAAGCTTACCAGAGCTTTAGCAGAAATATTCCTCAAAAGAAGAGAAACCGTTTCGAGAACGTTACAATTTCGCGCCAAAGCGAAAATACCAGTATCCGTGATAAAATGGCAGTCGGTTAGGAACAGTTTCCTCAGGTTTGGACAGTTCAAAGAAATATGTACCAGGGAATCATCTTTAAGACCAGGGCAGTCCACCAAGTTAACACTTGAAATCAGATTAGTCTTGTGAGGTATGAGTCTTGCGATCGTTTCATCTACCATCTTCGAAGTGTGCTCCGTTCGAATGTGGACAGATTTCCACAAGCTTGGGTCGTAACAGAGACGGTGCCATCTTGTACAAACTCTAGTGCTTCGTACGAGCAGAGGATAGTCGAGATAAGATAGAATTTGAATAATAACAGAGTCCGGTAGAGACGTGAAGCTGGCCATCTTCTCGATTCTTTGTTTTACTTTGATTTTGTCTTTCCGTTTTTGTTTCATTGATTTTCCCGCGCATTGTTCTCAGCCTCATTTACGGGTAGCCTCGATATTACGTTTGTTCCCAATCCTCCATCCGTTTCATTCCACATGGATGAGTGGTTGAGATTGAGTCAGCTTTGTTGAGCAACGAGGAAATTTCACGAGGATTTCGTCTGTTAGAGCCATTCAACTTTAAATTGTGAGTAAGTTGCCTGTTTTAAACGTACATTTATACTATACAACGTTAAAATATGATGAATTGCATTTCCCAACCATCTTTCGGGACAGAATTGTGGTGTTGAGAGGCCGTTAATCTGAATTCAAAATTTTAAACCTTTGATGTTTGGTAAGTACATATTAAAACACGACTTAATGATTCTTTCGTTGCATTATCCAGGTTTCATGGCTTGCTTTTCTGTTTAACTCTCTCACGGTAAGTGCGTGCTAATTAAATTTCGAGCAAAAACAACTTCATTATTTCCCGAATAAATGGCGACCGAAACTGACCAAACCCTCCCTTCCCATTGTGCTTTTCGGTCGTTTAAGAACAGCAGAAGATTTCTGTTTTTAAGAGCTGACAGTTAATAAATTAACAGCTGTTGTAAGATATGTTTTTCTCAGCTATGAAGTTGATTCAGCTGTGTCCGATTTTGTTGTTGTTGTTTTTTCCTTTCTACTACAGTGTACACAATTCTATAAAACTCTCCTAGTGTGATGAAGTGCATTATTTCAACCATCTTTCGGGACAGAAGTATAATGTTGAAATGCATAATCTGAACTTGAGAGTACTGAATTTAACGCCTTTCTTTTTAGTGAATGTTGCAGATTTTTCTGATATGCATTTTTTCATTTCACAGTAATTTTATCACAGACGTAAAAGATCACATACAAGGTCCACACAGTAAGTACACTTAACATTTTGCATAGTTTATTCAGTTTTTATGTTAAGAAAGAATGGTTTAACCTCTCCTTTACATTAGAATGATGTAGACCTAAAACTTTCTCATAACAAATTGCCATTGGGGTGGGGGACTAAACAAGAGAGGGAGGGGTGGGTTGATAGACTTGCTTCATGGTAATTAGGAATGAAATATGTTAACAAATGAATGATCCAGTGTATGTTAAAGTGTTAAAGTGAACCCATGAATTTCCTACTGAGCATTAGCCCTGAAAAGGAAATGGCAGATTGCATGAGGCAAAGAAAAAATCTCCGACCTTGTTGGGAATTGAACCCACGACCTCCAGATTTGATTGTCGGTTACTCTACCGACTGAGCTGCAAGGTCAGATGGGAGCAAGTCAGGTGTGATAATGGCAGTAATTGCGGCAATGTGAATGTGAAGGGTACAAATAAAAGTTGTACCGCTAGCACTTAGGACACTGATGATTTGGAAATAAATAAGTTAGTCTGATGGAGTAGTGGACTGCCAAAAGTCTAGGAGATCTTTAGTGAGAATATTCTTTCTAGAAGTCTCCGTCTTATAAAGGCATTTGAAGAGAATTTAAAGCTTTGCCCTGAAGGTTCAAATTCCTTGTTGCAGCTTCCTCCCAAAATGTCTGACATGGATGATGACTTTATGTGTGATGACGAAGAAGACTATGATTTGGAGTACTCAGAAGATAGCGCCTCAGAGCCAGATGTGGATTTAGAAAACCAATACTACAATTCAAAAGCCCTAAAGGAAGATGATCCTAATGCCTCATTACAGAGCTTCCAGAAAGTCTTGGATCTGGAGACAGAGAAGGGAGAGTGGGGTTTCAAAGCCCTGAAGCAGATGATCAAAATCAACTTTAAACTGGGCAATTATGATGAGATGATGACCAGGTACCAGCAGCTGCTGACTTACATCAAAAGTGCTGTCACACGTAACCACTCTGAGAAGTCTATCAACTCCATTTTGGATTACATCTCCACTTCAAAACAGATGGAGCTGCTGCAGAATTTTTATGAGACAACCCTGGAGGCTCTAAAAGATGCCAAGAATGACAGGCTATGGTTCAAGACCAACACAAAGCTTGGCAAGTTGTACTTTGACAGGGGAGAGTTCACCAAACTAGCAAAGATCCTGAAACAGCTCCACCAATCTTGCCAGACTGATGAGGGGGAAGATGATCTAAAGAAGGGTACACAGCTACTGGAAATCTATGCTTTAGAGATTCAGATGTATACTGCACAGAAGAACAACAAGAAGCTCAAAGCTTTGTATGAACAGTCTCTCCACATCAAGTCTGCTATTCCACATCCGCTAATCATGGGAGTTATTAGAGAATGTGGTGGAAAGATGCATTTGCGAGAAGGGGACTATGAAAAAGCCCACACTGATTTCTTTGAAGCTTTTAAGAATTATGATGAGTCTGGCAGTGGGAGACGTACCACATGCTTGAAGTATCTTGTGTTGGCCAACATGCTTATGAAGTCTGGGATTAATCCATTTGATTCACAGGAAGCAAAACCCTACAAAAACGACCCCGAAATCCTAGCCATGACCAATCTTGTCAGTGCTTATCAGAATGACGACATAAACGAATTTGAAAAAATTCTGAAAACCAACCGGAAGAACATTATGGATGATCCTTTCATACGAGAGCACATAGAGGACTTGTTACGTAACATAAGGACACAGGTGCTCATTAAGCTGATCAAACCATACACAAGGATTCACATTCCATTTATTTCCAAGGAGTTGAACATTGATACAGAAGAGGTGGAAAGCCTACTTGTGTCCTGTATACTTGACAATACAATCCATGGACGCATTGATCAAGTCAATCAACTTCTGGAGCTCAACAGAACATCACAAAGTGTCGACAGATTTGCTGGGTTAGACAGATGGACCACTCAGTTAAATTCCCTTCACACGGCAGTTGTTAACAAGATTGCATAACCTACGACAGCTGCAAGAATCTCAACAAAGCAAGCATAAAAGCAGACAGCTTGATGCATGTTTCCTTTAACAGTGTCAGTTTCCCATAAGGAAAGAATCAATATGAACAAAGCCCACTAAGAAAATCTGGGCCATCAGTCAATATTTTTGCTGACCCTTGCAATAGTACAGTTTCCTGGTTTCTAGTGATTTGAGGTTTAAGAATACTTGAACTAAAATTTACCGTTATTTTCCATGGCTGCTTTGCTTGAGAATTTTGTGAAGATATTGTAAAGTGAAATGTATCTTAAAAAGTGAAATAAAGTCACGAACCTTGTTTTCCAAGTACAAGGTGCATCACTGCATCCAAAAAACCATTTTAGAAGTTATCCCACAAGCAACCTGTTTTTAAATATTGGTGTGTTTGCTTTGAAGTGAATGTTACTTCTGTCCACAATGAGCTAATATCATTGAAATTTTCTATAATTATTCAAGAATAATCCATTGTTGTTTTGTAGTATATTGTTTGATCCACTGGCAGTTTCTTGTTCGCTGCACAAGTTGCTGGCAGGCTTGAGTTTTGCAAAAAAAAAAATGTATAAATTAACAGGCTCGTCATGGGTAAAGTTGCATGAGATGTAGAAGTACAGTAAAAATCAAGACTGATGTATTTGCACTTTTATAATCTTGTTGTTAGATGAATAAACACAAACGCATTAACAGCTTCTCACTGTGTGAATTAGTCTGGTTTTGTTTGGAATTGCTCACAAGGCATGTTCAAGGATTTTTTTTGCTTGGGCACCAAGAAAAAGCCAGAATTTCTCCGGACCTACTTAACTGACAGAAAAGAAAAGCAAAAGCGAGGCTGTCGCTTAAGAAAAATTTCAAGTAGCCCACATGGTCAAAAGGCGAGAAGTTAGGTGCGCAACATATGACATGTTAGGTGCTGCTGCAAAATAAATTCGGCACGCAAAGCATTTTCTTGGGCGCCCCAGGCTGCAGGGCTCCTGTTAGGACTTAAACCTTGTGTTTCATGGATTATCCTGAGAACTAGCTCAGCAGGTTGGGTTTTTATGAGAGTTCCTTTGTCCCCCTCCCCCAACCCTAATTTCTTCATGGGTCGTAAACGGTGGTCCTAACTCAAAAGATTCGTGCAAGCCCAACCAAGTAAGCATACTATCAAGGCCTCTGTATTGGACTTGCTTTTAGGGCAGACTCGTTACTTGCGTGTCAAACTGGGTTGGGTTCCACAAATGTATATTATGATACAAGTACAGCTACAAATACTAGGACAGACAACAAGTGGTAGGATTGTAGCGTCTGAGGTTTGGGAGGCACTTATATTCATAAGGCCTATTGTATTGCATAATAATTGGCTCCATTCTACATGTATACTTTATACAGAGTGTAACAACTGAAATTTATCAAATTCTCTTGTCGCTTCCTTGTGCTTTACTTATCACAAATACAACACCAATCAAAGCATGAAGCAAATCTGTAGTGTTAAGCAATCGTGTGACCCCCTTTTAGCTGTCGTACGATTCTCCAGTGTGAACGGTAAGCTTGACGTTTGTCCCATATAAGCTCAGAGCAGGGTAGAACTCTCCTGATATCCCCACAAACGTTGGTCCATTTGGCCTGGATGGATCGGTCAGGAGCTTACCTGTTGAGATGAAAATGACATTGTATTTTACCCAATGCCCCTCGGGCATGAAACTAGATTACCAGTTCCCCAAACACACTTTTGGTCTGGGTGGATCGCCTTTGTGGCAACGCGTGTTGCAAGATTTTGAGGATAGATAAAAAACCAGCAACACTAGTGTTGCCCCAGATAATTGTTCCGTTAAAAGTTGCCAACATAGTACGCGAGCAACTTTTAACGCAACATTACTGCGTTAAAAAACCTTGAGTGTAACATCACTATGAGGTATAGATTTTGCCAGCCGGTATTAGCCATGCGTGTTTTGACTGCGCACGCTGATCCGGATAAGTAGGAAAGGTTATCTGAATTAGGCCAAAACATTTGTATGAAAAAATCAAATGATCCTAGTCTGAAATGCTAGGGTAAGGATTTGAGGCTCCGGACCGCTCACTGCTTCCTGCACCCAAAGCCAAAGGGGGATGACCCAGGGGTGACAGACACCTCTGAAATAGCACCAATTCACCCTCCCCCCACCAATCATCCTCTTATCTATCTAAGTAATCTACTGTTCTTACCGTTTAAGTACAGACTCAGAAAGTGTTCATCCAAGTTCAAAAGCACCCCGATATTAGCGTGAGTGAGTTCTTTAGATGGCCTCTTGATCTGAATTCGGTTTTTTGTGTTTGAGCACGAAGCGTTCGGATGTTCGTTGATTTGCACCGCGTAAGAATCAGAATCCTCTCCTAAAATGGGATCCTCGATGGCCTGGCGAGCGATTCCCACACCTGTACAACAGAATAGAATGGAAAAGCTCTCTGTAGCAAGAAGGTGAAGTTTTTACCAGCCTAGTAACAAAAAATCAATCCTGAACATTTGTGTGATAGCCTACCGCAAATAGCCTGGTGATTTTTATTAAACGCGAGTGCAAAGCTTTACCATCGCACTTTACAAGCTATGCTTTTCATTGCGAATCTTTGGTGTCAACAATTATGCAAGAGAGTTGATAACGTAGTGGCAGTCATTAGCCCTTCGTAGAGCGAATGGGATTGGATTCGCTCTGACGAAGGGCTAACGCTCGAAACGTCAGCACTCGAATCTCTTTACGGTGGCCAATTCACCCTTATCAACTCTGTTGATAAACCAATCATTCGTTTCCACTCCCCACCGACGCAGCAGCACAGTTTCTTTAGGAACTAAGCCCTTATGCTTTTCGTTGCACGAATTCGCTAGATTAGTCACTAGACCTAATCTCACAAAATAATTTGCCCGAACCCATTTATTCACCTGGGTAAGGACATGACACAACGCATGCGCGATATGTAGTCCAGCAAGATAAAGACTACGTCACAAACGCTCCACTTCAAAACCAACGACTTGAACAATAGAGGGTGTACTTGTGAGACGATACTTTCCAACCCAGTTGTTTAAACACAGACTGTTTCTTATTCATTAATATGGAGCACAGTCTGCATTTACTCACCAATAATGGAGAGCTTATTATGAGAGCTGAATTCATCCACGTGCACTCTCCAGTAATGACAGGCAGAGTCTAGCTTCACATTCCCCAGAATAAACGTGTACATGGGGCTCTTGAGACTCACGGTGCAGTTCTCGTTTGTTAGCTCCAGGTCATGATTCGCTGATGATGGATCCAGCTGAAAGTACAGTCCTAGTAAAGGGAATAGTGAGTGTACTGTGAGTGTAGCCTGCGAATACAGCTTATTCGCAGGCTACTGTGAGTGGGGCTATCGTCACTTATGACCAGACAGAATATTACGTAAAATATTGCACTTAACGGTACAGGTAATGCTCAATGCATTGCATGGTGTATCCACGCTGTATCAACATTCTGTCCATTCACAATACCTATCAAGAATGTGAAACAGCTTTTCCTTGACTTACTAATCTTGGATCTTCCCTTCTACGAAGTTCTGCCACTCCCTAAGATTGTCACATTCCCGTCTAATTCCGAACTACCCAACACCTCATGATTCAAGTGCGTAACCTTCCTAATTGCTGGCGAATAGGCTTGTGTATCGACTCCGCAACTGCGTAAGAAATTATACCCTCATAATTCGTTCTTCCCCTCCTTCACCCTCTTTATATTTCATTAAAGTTGCGTAGTATTCCTAGAAATCGAACACCTTTTGGAGTAGACATTACAAGTTCCTCGCTTGGCGTTCCGTCACCAGTTGGGTTAACACCAAGCACGCGCGAAATGATCTTGACACTGTAAGGGACGCTGTACAACGCGTATTCACGCGCGGATCCCTCGTAAAGTCGTTTAAACTTGCGATCTTTCTTCCTTCTTGTCGCAAACTCGGAGGTTTTCACCATGTCCACCTCAAGCACGTAATAATCTATACAGCTCTTTGTTTCTGGAGGCAGCCAACCAAGCAGAACTGTAGTGTTGTTCACTTTGCATCTAGCTTTGTTGAACACCGGAGGGTCTGAAAGAAGAAGGTGATAAGATATTAGTGAGTTAATAAGAATGTTAACTTTGGATGTAATTGAATTTGCTTAAATACTCAATGGCCAGGATGGAGGATTCTCGAGAACGCAAGTAGGATAACTCTCTTATTAAAAAAAAACAAGAACTGTTGCTAGATCTTACTTCATTTTGCAAAAATTACCAGAAGACGATTTAACAGTCGCTATTTCTCGGGCATGGCATAATGACTGATGGTCACTTAGCCAATCAAAACTCAGAAATTACATTATCCAATGATGTCCAGCTCTTTTAATCTAAAACTGCATACCTGGTGGTGAAGGTGTTGCTATTCCAGTAACCATACTCATCTCCACCTTGGAGCCATAAAGGCACAGGCCCGCACACACCTCCCCGCTAAGCCCCTTGAAGCTAGGACCCTTCGGGCGACTGATGTCCGTTTGAAGCTCTCCGTCAAGATAAATGTTAAGGAACTGGTTGCTCAAATCCAGTAAAACTCCAAAGATGCTTTCTTTTAGGTCTTTTGCCTTTCTTTTTATCTGGATCTTGTGTTTGGAGTTTTCAGTCCGGGCTGTCGTACCTTCAAACACCTGAAGAGCGTACGAGCTGGAAGTGTTCCCGAGGATTGAGTCTTGTGAAGTTTTCTTGGTCACACCTGCAATGGTAGGGAAACTGATAAAAAGGTTTGCAAAATCGAGAAATTTTGTCGTCTGACTATTTACGCTCGTTAATTATTGGTTCAAGAGACTGAAACATGCAGCGAGTAGTTTAGTAGATCAGATGTTTTATTGTCAGCCAAGCAGACGTAAAGTCGAGATTAAGCGCTTGGCACGGTTTTATACCTGTTTTCTAGTTTTTGCCCCACCGGTTGCATGTTTTCCCGCGCTTAGCGCCGGTTGCATGTTTTTCCCGCGCTTGGCACCGGTTGCATGTTTTCCCGCGCTTGGCACCGGTTGCATGTTTTTCCCGCGCTTAGCACCAGTTGCATGTTTTCCCGCGCTTAGCACCGATTGCATGTTTTCCCGCGCTAGCACCAGTTGCATGTTTTCCCGCAAATTGTCTTTCGACAACTGTTTGGAAACTAGGCAGTCCAGCAAACTGTTCCACAAATCACAATAACTCACCTACTGCTATAAAAGAGTTTTCTCCTTTGAAGCTATCGATGTTGATCGTCCAAAAGTGGCGGCCATCAGCAAGGAACGCTGTTCCAAAGGCGTTAGCATGCACCATGTTGGTCTGCTTCACTGTGAGATTGCCGCGAGACAGACGAAGAGATTCGTGCAGTGAATCTTTGTCCAACTTGAAAATAACGCCTAAAATTGCAATACAAACAGGTAATTACAATCAGTAATACAAGATAAAATAGGCGCATACAACTTACGCACCTCCAGAGAAAACAAGATAATCGTGATTAGACATATAAGAAAATAGTCTGGGATGATTTGATGTCAACCAAATTAATTTATTTATTTCAGATTTATTAAATTTTGTCATTCAATAAATTCAAATCTCTTAGGAATCATAAAGCCTTATTAAATGAGGATTTCCCTATAAGTACATCAAAATTAACGCTGCAAAGTAGAATTCCAAAGAAGGGAGAATAAGTTAGCCCTTTTAGTGTAACCCAAATGCTTCCCAAACATAATTAATGTACAACTTTGAAGCACCTTTTTCAGTTGAAAGTGACACCTCGTCGCTTGGTTCGCTTTCTCCAGCGGTATTTAGCGCCTTAACACGCGCGAGAACCGTGACATTGTAATCCAGTCCTCTGAGTGTGTATTTTGTGCGCGGTCCTTGGTACACTTTGGTAAAGGTACGCTCCTGGTGGATGTGTCCCTCCCGGTCCAAGGTGTCAATCTCTACAATGTAGCAATCTACATAGCAGTTTTCCGGGGGAGACCACACTAGGTTGATTCTGGTGTTCTCGACGCTACATTCTTCAAGATGGATCACAGGTGGACCTGAGAATGAACAAAAAGAAACAATTAACATGGTTCCTTCTTTGAACAGAGAATGCCACATTAAAAACAATTTCACCTTCTGTCGAAAGGAGTAAAGTGTTAATTTTGCTTCTTTGGTTCAACTATTGGTGATCTTCGATATTTGTGTTTCAAACGAGTAAAAGAACAAGATTTTTACAGTTATTATAATCCGACACAAATTAAAAGTGATCTGAGATCAAGAAAAAAGCAAAGTTCTGACACTGGTGTTAATTTGTACATTTTGTTGGACTTTCCTTCGCGTCCTGATGGCTTGTTTCTCTATTCTGATGAGAAAGTACTTGGCCCTGTCGTTCCTTTCATTTCCTTTCACGAAAGTTTAAAGTAAAACCACCCCAACATACTTATAAAAACTATCCTCAAGGATGAGCCTTTCAAAATTAAGTCATTCATTGGCAGCTGTAAGAAAAACCAAATGATAAAAGGCCCTTTGAATTTCGAACCATTATCTTTGTGATACCTGTGCAAATTTTCTACCAACTGAGCTCTTTTGCAGCTGCTCAATTTACTACACGACTTCTGCGAAGCAAATGAGAACGTAATTATGCAACGTTAGCCATATTCGATCTCTTACCAGTGCACTTGGTCGGTTTTTCCAATCCAGTCTGTAAACTTAACTGCACGCTACTCCCAAACACACTAAAAGCCGGTCTAACCGGACCAACGACCCCCACCAGGGAGGGTCCCCCGGGGCGGCTGTCGTCTGTTTGTAGCCTTCCATTCCAGTATATGTTCATTATTTGTTGTTCCAAATCCAACAGGACAGATATGTTGCTTCCTTTGATCTCCTTTGCTTTCTGCTTCATCTGAAGGCGGTTATGGGAATTTTCGCACCACATGGCGGTATTCTCAAAAATTTGCAAGGCGAAGGAATTTGCGTCATTACCTTAATATAGAAAGAAACATAAAATAATATGAAATGCATGTTTTCTTCCGCCAAATAGCAAAAAACTACGTGCAACGTTCAATTTATTACTTGAAGACGAGAATTTTATGTGAGTTGTTATCAACGAAACAAACAGCATTTTGCAACAATCTAAATAAAACTGACAACCTCTTGAAGTGTTCTCATAACAGTAAACCAACTTCCAGTTTAGGACTCCAACCCTCTTTTGTATGACACACTCCAATTGGGCACTTTTTACCTTATGATAATCTTTTTAATAAGCGGGGCTCTTGTTGACTAGGTTACGAGACCTGTTGCCCCGGGAGGCTGTTGTACCCTTTTAAACTTTGTGCCCCGCCAGTAAGAAAATAATATGGACCGGTCTTATGTCACCTCGGAAGACAATAGACCATCTTTCTTCCTTCAGCAGATATACTTTTTGACAAATCGAAATGCTCGCAGCCTGGTGATATTGGAGGAAACAAACGTAAACGAATTTTTCTTTCTATTATATAATCTCACCTATCGGTGCTCCGTCTTTCTGCTCCTTAGCAACACCAACGGCCACGAATCCATTATTGTTAGCTCCAAGAAACTGGTCAATCCTGATTTTCCAGTAATGGCAACCGTTTGACAAGGTCACGTGGCCTATTACACTTGCACTCACTGGACTTGTCAGTTTGGCCACGGAAAGGTCACGTGAGAATATTAGTTCTCGTTTGGAACAAGAAGAGGGATCAAGCGTGAAATGGAGACCTGTGGAAATGTGTGTGCGTTGAGCGGATAATGGGAAAGTGAAAGAAATAGTAACGATAAGTAGGCGAAAATCAACACTGCAAAGCACTGTTTCTGAGGACAGGGTCATTTTGTATCGTATCGCTTTTCTATCGGGACATTTTTCTAAGTGATTTAGACAACTTTAAAAAAGATTGCAAAATGTCATTTTCGTAATTGGTTTATCCTCTTCTCTGATTGTTCGCCATTGCAAGCAATCTTATTCCTCATGGCTTATGTCGACCACCACTTGCGTTCTTCTGCCTCAGTTAGCTACCACTTTGACTTAGAGCGAGTTCTTTCGCTCTTTACGGCGCCCAACGTTCACGTAAACTCGAAAACGAAAAAAAACCCCACTGATTTCTTTTAACGTAATGTTGAGAGTCAAACATTACCTCAGTGAAGGGATGTTTAATAGATTCCATAAACTCAAATTATTAATGTCTGAACTGCATCCATAACAATAATAACGGCATCTGCTTTTACACGAGTAAGATCAAGAGTATAACAATAATTTCTCCCAATACTTACCTTTCTCGGTATAAACGGTAATATCCTGACTAAAAGGCCCTTCCCCAGCCCTGTTGGAGGCTCGGACCCTGGCTGTGACTCTAGCGCTGTAGTGAAGGCACTCCAAATTGTACTTGCAGGCTGTCCCTAGAGACAGCTTCACTGTCTCACGCTGTTCTTTTTCGCTAGGGGCTTGGGTGGGTGAATAAATATCGGCCTCTAGTTGATAATCGTCTACCGCGCTTGGCGGCGGATTCCAGAATAACTGGACTGTCCGGTTTGTGGCTTTGCATTGAGACAAGATGAAACTGGGACTGTCTGGAAATCAAATTTAGGCTAGTGTTTAAAAACATTTCTAAAGGCTGGAATAAATGGATCAGTCCTTCAATGTGTTAAACCTTAGGAATTTTACTAAAGTAACCTTATTTCGTAAACAAGACTCGAAAAATAAAAGCAAAAAATACTATTTGAACGGAATGAAATCTGGAAACAGGCGCCATTTCCAAGGAACGAAAGAAATACATAATCCTAAAACCATATTAGTAAGGAAAAGTGGAGAATTTTCTAGCGCCTACGCCAAGAGAAGTACCGATCATTTCCATCAGCTGGATATAAACACGCATGCGTACCTGGTGTTTGAAGCCACGTGACTTTTTTGAGGACTTTTCTTTCCCACGAAGTGTCCACCGCCATATGATCAAATGTCGGTGTGATGGAGGAGGCACTGGGGAGAGCTCTGATTGTTTCTAGCATAAGATTCAATCTCGTCTTCAGAGAGCTGGCCGTCTGCAAGATAACAATGTTTATTATTCATTCGATGAAAGCAGTCAGTGAGAAAGTTACCGTTTGATACCTCTTTTCCTGCAGAGGCCTCTTTCGCGCTCGAGCGGAGACAAATGAAGAGAGTGAAATAATGAGGAGCGCAGAGATCGAGCGGAGATAAATAAGGGACTGGAGAGAGTGAAAAAGCGCTTCCCTATTTTCTCCATTTCCGACTTTCCTTCCTTCTTTATTTTATTAAGGGGCCTTTGTGGAGGAGAGAGGTTTGATCTTGGACACCTTAGGGTTGCAATCCTCCCTGTGCGTAAATGTATTTATCGATGTTATATTTTCAAGGGAACGCGTTTAATGTGCAGACAGACAGACAGGCAGCCTTTATTTCAGCACGATTAAAATTAAAGCTCTGCAGCTTGTGGGCTCGTGCAAAGTAATAAGAATAAAAAATATATACACAGTAAAATCCTCACACCCTTAATTCTATTTTAAATTCCCTATATATAATTAATGCAGAATTGGCTTAAAGTCTATGAGTAGTACACAATAACCGTCGACAATTTGACAAAGACATAAAAAGGGACATGAATGAAACGCTTCTTTCCCTAAGATGTCTTCGGGCGACTTGCCAGCCTTAATATCAAAATGGTTGAAAAAGAGAGAAAAATACAGCCGATAGCGGTACCTCTGGACACTTCGCCGGAGCGTTGTACCATGACGATGCACCGCGAGATTTCGGCCCGCGGTTCGCTTATGCCAGCCGGAGATGGTTCCGTGATGCTTTCCGATACCTTGTCCCCGACAAGACAGTGAGGAAGAGAAAAGTCGGCCCCTAGACCATATGAGGCAGATCCCTTTCGTAGGCACCTCAGTTCCACCTTACTGACTTAAACTGAGATTCAGCCATGTATATATATGACAATATAGTCATTTTGTCTTCCATGTGGTACGTTTGGAGCCGTTTGAGCATGCGCACGGGCAAAAACGATATAATGATAGAAGGACGGCTTATGGTCAAACGACCTGTAGTCTTGGAGGTACCGCTAGTCTTGGACTCCTTTTACCCTATTTCGTTCTTACAATTTTAATTGCCGTTTTCGCGAAAACGATTGCTCCTTCGATGGATTGTTGACATTGTTAAGGGAATCAGGTCGTCACTCGAAGAGCTCTGTGAAAGCCTTTGCTATTTTTCTGTTTTTGGCTATTAAGTCAACACTTATTACCGTGCCATGCAATGAAAATGTGCCACGTTTGATGCCTCTTAATGTTTGGTGACATCAATCCTAACCCTGGACCGGTTTCTGCTTCGACTGCTGCTAAGATCAATTGTCTCGTGATGAATGCCAGAAGCTTAAAAAGTAATCGCAAAGATAGCACAACAAACTGACAATCCGTGTGTAACCTCCATCGCTTCCAGGACCTGGTGTACGCCGAAAACTCTGACGTTATATGCGTGAACGAGACATGGTTGAACCCAAATATCAGCAACTCTAAAATATTGCATGCTGACTTTACAATATTTAGGAGAGATCGGTCTGATCGAGGTGTTGGTGGAGTTCTTATCGCAATCAAAACAGCCTCCTTCAAAGCTCTCAAAGAATTTAAACCTGAATCGGAAGCCGAGCTCCAACAGCTTGAGATCCTTTTTGCCGAAATTACTATGCTTACTGGTCAAAGAATTTTATTCTGTTTTTGCTATGCGCCACCCAATGAAGACCCAAGTTGGATGGATGTATTCGATAATTTTCTGCATGAAGTTTGTGACCAGTTCGACAATATGGTAATTTCAGATGACTTTAATTTGCCAGACATCCTCTGGGACTCTATTGACAGCGCATCGGGTGTTAACGAACTAGCCTTTATTGAAACCCTTCACGACCACCTCTTGACATGCACACTCAATAAAAATCCCCGTGGCAACAACATACTTGACCTTGTAATCACGACCGTGCCGAACCGTGTCAATGTAACCGATATATTGTCTCCAAAAGATACGGAGGTTTTTACAGACCATAGCGTCATTATTTTCCAGTTTAACGCTGTTATAAAATCCCCACCAAAAACCCTGAGATTTGTTTACGATTAGGCAAAAGGCGACTTTGAGGGTCTACATACGGCTCTGTCAGCAATTAACCTCTCTTTGATCATAGCCAATTACGATATAAATCACGGACTGGCATCAATGGAAAGATACGTTTCTTGCAGCGGTCTCTGACTATATACAGACCAAGAGGCTTGAAGGACGGAATCCCCCCATACCTTGGATGTCTGGTGCCATACTTAATTTGATCAAGAAAAAGCAATCTATAACAGTAAGCTGAAACTATCTCGCTCGAGCCACCTAAGGGAGAAGTTAAAAAACTTGCGCAAAAAAGTTACTGGCTAGTTGACAGACATCACACTGGCTGGGATTTTCATTTCTTAAAAGACTTGCTCGTAGGCAGTGGAAAGCGGGTATTTTTTCCCAGGAACGTTAATTAGTAACCAAGGTTGACGTAGGGACACTCAGCTAGTGTTTAGCGCAACATGCGATTAATTTTCTCTTAAAAGGGTCGTTGGGTACTTCTGAATCATTACTTTTTTTCTCTATTGACACCTTAATTCACCTACCCATCCCCTTGTGACAAAATGTGTTGACATTCCTTACTTATAAGAAGATGTAGCGGAGTTATCTTCTTTAAGAGCCTCCCGTGTAAACCCAGGTAACCCATCCCTTGCAACAAAACGCGTTCACACTGCTTACCTGAAGGAATGTAGCGGGGTTATCCTCCTTTAGAGCTTCTTGTGTCAACTCAGCCAATCCATCCCCCTGCAATAACACGTGTTCGCACTGATGCATAGCGCCATTCAATTCGCCCAGTTTCTCCTGATATTCATCACCGACTCGCTTGAGGAGCTCAACTTTCTTTTTCTCCACGATGGAAATCAACGAATCGCATTCCTTTTTCACGTGAGCCTCCACGTCACATCCAGATTTCTGAAAATTCATAGCGAGTGAAAAGTTTTCGGTAAAGCCTGCGACGTTATAGCCTCCCACGCAGCCGTTTTTAGTGGACTCGAATTACCTCCTCCCCACAAACTGGGGGAGGAGGTAATTCGAGTCCCCTAAAAACGACTGCGTGGAAGGCTAGCGACGTTAGTGATGATTTGTTCTAAGCTGAAACCTCTGATACATAGCCGACATTTTTTCCTGGATTGTGTGACGCAAAACGTTTGATAACATGAATGTTGGACCTGGAAGGGAGGGGATGGTGGTGTATAGCCCAGAATTTTGGATGCAGCTGTACATTCCCCGCTCCCTCCCAGAAATAGTTCTCTCTTATAAGGCTATACAGAAATGTGCCGTCCCAATGCGTTACTTTGATCTGAAGATTTGCTCAATCTTTTAAAGGCTCAAATCTGAAAACGTAACTCCATTCAGGGCTCAGGCATGAATGATGGATAGTGAAAATTACCTACTTAAATTGTTAAATGAGTAAGGGCTTATTCTAATTTCATTCTATTTCCTTGGCTTCGCCAGGTACAAATTAAATAAATACGAATCCAGAAAAAAATAATAAATAAAATAATACGTGACTATATGTGGTTGCATAAAGATACGTTTCTGCACCCCAACCGAAAAATGTTTAGGAGTATCCGACAGGCCCGGGTGCAGCCGAAAATATAAAACGTTAACTATGTTCGGACTAAAATGTACTCCTGGAGATACCCTTGAGTAGTTGGGTGGGGCAGTATACGAACCATAGCTCAACTCTAAGGGTACTTCAAACAGCAATGGCTAATGTTTCAAATCCTAGATTTAGTCCTTTTCAGACCAAAGAAAGAAAATATACCCTTTTTCAAAATTGTTTAGAGAGAATACTCTTTAAACACAGGAAAATTCAAAATCAGCATACCCAGTTTGGACAATATCAAACCTAAACAGCCCAAAGCTATGGCCTATATTTAGGACGACCCACTTTTGTATGATATGGGTTTTATCACATGGCAAAATCCTACCATGCGATTCTCTCGCCTGTATTTCCTTACCTTTGCAATAGCACACATCCCCTCTAAGGACTGCAGTGTCTTTTGAACGTGATAATTTTTTCTTGTTAGCGTTCCCAAACTTCGAGCCAGTTCTTCCTGGAAAAAAAATTAAAATTGTGTCATGAAGAACAATAATCGTTAAATGTAAACTCAAAAGAAGAATACTCGAAAAATGACGAAAATCTCTTTGACATAATACCGACTTATTCATTCGTTTTGTCGCGTTATTCCCGTTCCCCACACGATTCTCGCGCGCACGCACGTGAGTCTTCTGTGCGCGCGTAATTTTCTCTAACTATAGCTCCACTACCCACGATCCTTTTGTAGTGAAAATATTTCAGTCACCTTGGCTTTCCTAAACACCGGATCCAACAGCTCCACGTTATGCTCCTTATGATGTCCATACTCCTTGCACAAGTAACACACTGGCGCCTTGCAATCAACACAGTACAGAGCTAGCTTCTCTTCCTTGTGAAGCTGACATTGCAGGCTCTCCTCTTTGCGCTTCACTGGCCTTGCCACTGCAGGGCCTATAGTGTGACCAGCCAATGGGCCCTTACTGGGATGACACGTATCAAAACAGGTCCCACAGTACAGGAAGTCGCATTCATTGCACGCGAGAGTGGCCTTTTGAGGTAAGTAGTCTTCACAGAACTGACACAGAAGAGGCTCCTCTGGTGCTTCACCTGCGATACAAGTAGCGGTATTAACAATGTCTTACGATTGTTTGTGGAAAACAACAGTAAGTAATTTCCTTTTGAGTGTTTTTCATGCTGCTGGAGCAATCAATATCTATTGTACCAAGACACGTGGCAATTCTGAGTGCGCATTTGTAAACCACTCGTTCATTTCTTGAGGAGGAAAGAAATGGGTTTTTGAGACAGTCGATCGCAAAACGAGCGCTTTATGTGTGCGTGTATAGCGCGCATCAGGAAAGAGAGGTTTTAATAGATAATTGTCATCTTTCGCGCGTGGAATACTTTGTACCGAGCGCATTGGCTCCCATAAAGCTTGCATTTGGTTGGCCAGCACTGGCAGAGGAGAGTGTACATTCCGGAGCCGATTCTATGCATTCAGTTTGAGGAAATCCTTAATTCTTTTTATGAGATTTTCATTAAAAAAAAAAAGAAAATGTAGGTAAACATGGTACTCGCATTGCATCGATTTTGAAAATGACTCTCGCATAAGCCTTAACAGGAGCCGTAATCCTGATTATGGCTCCCGTGGCCTTAATTATTGCTGCAAAAGTAAGGGACAGCCATCCCACAGCCTCGCGCGTTGGCTTCGTATGCTTTTCGTTAAAAACGAATCTTTGTTAGAGGAAAGAAATACTTCCCGCAAGTTTTCTTTTCAGTTGCGAACAACCAGCTTTAATTGTCTTCAAACATCTGTTGTTCTTCCACAACTTTGATACACAAAACATCATTCCCACACATGTACAATTGAAAATTTGCCAACTCGTTCAGCTGGGATCATTTACAGGGATTGCCAATGACCAGAATTATGCGTAGTAGCAGGCATCTTATTGTAATCTTTTCATTTTTTAGTTTCATGTGAACGATGAAGACAAGACGAAGGCAATTACGGTAATTAGAACTAACAATGGCAAGAACTAGAAGAGATTCCAACAATTTTGCTTTGTTCTTTCTATCAAAATGAGGCATTTTACAAATAAAACTCGCTCATTAATGTGTCAATTTATAATAAAACAACATAACATTTTTTGTACTAATAAATAATTAACAACAACAAAAAATAACAATAAGATTTTGTGGCTTCAATAAGTACGTTAATAATGATATAACAACATAAGCCCGGCTTGCAATGAGACTTGTTTCTCTACAGATACGAATTTATTTTCAAAATCATTTCCACCGAAATTTAATAATATGTATATTTTTTGTACGTCCGTCTCATTTCTGATTTATTTCGACTAGAGGAATTGAAAACGGTGATGTGTTTGTAAATGTCCAAAGAAACCATTTAAATCAAAATAAAAAACACTTGTACTTAAATTGCGATGTATGGGAACGTTTGACGAAAACCACTGTTACTTAAACTCATCGAGAAACAGTAAGAGTAGATGAGAGACGATGAGTTATCGTTCTCGATGACCTCCAACTGTTATGTACTCGCGCCTTCGTCTTCTCTCCTGCGCTCAGTGCTTTTGAACTCTTCTACTATTTTCTCTTAACCCAGGTCTAACAGGTTTCACATTTACGATAGTTGCAGTGCTGAAAATGCTTCAACAACAAGTTCCTTTACTTGCCTAATGTAGCCCAATTTATGAACGGAAATAAATGAAAGTAAAACGCTTATTTTTCACTTCTATTTGCTTCAAAGTACAGTCGGTTGATCAACTCAAAGCATTAGATTTCCCCAGCTGAGCTTTCGGTCAAACTACCAGTTTTGTTGCTTATAAGTTGTCAAAACCTCTTTAGTAGGTCGATGTAATTATTTCAGCCGCAGTTGAGATATTTATTTTACATGTGTAACATGACAATCTTAATAATACCTGGTGCTTTCCTCTCTTCCTTAAATCTCTCAATCACATTTTCCAGAATCAGATTTCTCGCCAGTCCGTCCACTCCTCGCGGGTCAATCGGTATTTTCCGTCGACACGTCGGGCATTTTACATCCGGATCCAAATGAGATTTGTACTCGGCACCTCGATTTTCCTTCACCCATTTGGCCCACGCTTTTGGAGCGCCATGAGGTTCCAAGATTTTTCTTGCGCATGGAGTGCATAGGTTATGCGAACAAGGAAGAACTACTGGTCTTTGAAACAGTTCCAGACAAACTGGACATGTTAACTCGACCTCCATTGCTAAAGAATTGCGGGCATGATACAGTGGATATTGTTTTGAGATGCGATAGTAACCTTGGTAGCAAAGGGGATTGAGCTCATCGTGGAACACGTGCACATATCGTGCGCATTTGACGCGCGTGTTGACACGAGGATCCACAAGTGTTGGACACTACGAAGAATTTGGAAAATATTCACCAAATTTCCCAGCGTCCAAATGTCTGGTGATGAACCTCAGATCAAATCAAATGAAGGTAAATATATTAAACATACATTTTGAACTGAAGAAAGATCTTCAAATCAAATCAACCTGGTGGTTAACCAAAATGTAAGAAAGGCTGGATTCACTCATCGGTTGACTAAATTTTGACACATAATGAGACCTAATGATAACGTACGGTTTTCGATAATTCTCCCTCGACTCAGATAGGTAATAAGCCGCGGTAACAAAGTTTATTGTATAGATGAAGTTGTCCGCGCTGAAAAGGAGTATTCTGATTGGTTCCCTGAGCAGTCGAAATTTTCCTATATGGACCGCTAAGATGGACCGCTTGCGTTAAAACGTACGTTTGAAAGGAGAAACGTTTTTCAATTTTAACAAAAAACAAAGCAAAAATGTTTCAAACTAAGCTTTTGAAGTAGTAGGAACTGTTCAAAACAAGCCGGAGTTTTTACTTTCTTGAAATTTTCCCGCACTGCTTGAAGAAAGCAACAAGCAGGAAAGTCTATACAATAAATACCTTATTGAACTAGCGTGAGGTCTGCATCGGTAAATAATTGCTAAGAACTCGACCAATATTTTTTCAATTCGGACCTCACGCTAGTTTAATAACATATATGTAATGCACGCACTTGTTAAGGTAAAATAGTTGAAGTGATTGGCATCACTTCAACTATTTTACAAGTCTAGGTGTTCTTTTACAAAAAACAGCGCTGTCGCAAATCTCGTCAAACAGGTACCATCAAACATCTCCAATGTTCCAATGTTTCCTTAATTGTCAAAGAAACGCTAACCAGCGGACAGAACTATGAATTTTGATCGTTCTTCAAGTTCTTTCAAAATCTTGTGCAAGTTGCTTTAGATCAGCATTTTGCAGGAAAAAACAAAGTTAATTAACAAATGGATTATACATTGAAAGTTAGCTTGTGTTTTGGCGGTGTTATAACTACAGCTTTGCATTTCATTGCCCCAGCTAGACCTATAACTTGACACGTGCCAACAAAATATAGAATACCCCCACCCCAACCCTTCCCCAACCCGAAGAGGAACTCGTTGACAAAGAAACTACAAAAATAAAGAACTTATCTATTCTTTGTCAACCAAATCACAAATTATTGAGTTTTCTTTAGAGTTCTTTTAACACCGTCCTCTCAGACAAAATCTAAAAGGTTTCTTAGCAGATTTGACGAGCAGGTCATGAGTGTAAATTTCCATTGTTTGCGGTTTATAGATTATTATTGAAATTGTTCTATCTCTTTGTCCGTTTAGTGTGAACCCAATTGTTTTGTTACAAATGAAGCATGCCGCCATTGTAATGTTAAACTCTGGCACGTGTCTCAAACTGAATTGCTGTTCAGTCAATAAAGATTGATTAATCGTTGCCTCAGGTTGTGTTTTAGAAAACAACATTTATTGTTGTAACTGTAAAATGCTCACACAGGTAAAATCAGTATTACCATTTGTCGAATTCGGAAATGTTAAGCCCTGGAAAAGAACTAGCGACAATTATTTTACTCCTAGCTAAGAAAAATCAACTGCTACTGATGATAATTAAAACCATGATCGTTAATTTTTTTTTTTTTTTTATATATATGCTGGTTTTACATTTAGGGATCAATAAATGTGGTATTTCCTCAGAAAACCATGTCAAATGCAGCTGTGCACCAAGTCAATAACCAAAGTAGTAGCCAATCAAATCATCTGTCTAAAAATACTAGCCAATCCGCAGGGCCAAAATGACACGTGCTAATTTGGCGCTAATTGTCCGTGCATCAAAAAACCAAACAAAAATTTTCACTTCTCTCGCGGCGTGAAACGTGTTCGGAGCGGAAAAATTCCGCCAAAAATGGAGGCAGAATTAACTTGCCCCGTTTGTAAGAAGCCGTTTGTAAGTCCTATTGTCCTTCCTTGCTCTCACAGTGTTTGCCTGAGCTGTTCGCAATCTGCTGTTACGAGCGCCGGTGGAGATATTCCTTCAAGTTCGAATGGCTCTGGTCAAGGCGATTCTGAAGAAATCGCTTACGTTACTTTGTACGATATGAATCACTTGTACCAAAGCATTGGTAATCTTCCCTGCTTAAAGTGCCCAGCCTGTAAAAAGCTTTTTCCCCTCGATGGCCGAGGGGTCAACGGGTTCCCGCGTAACCGCCTGTTAGAAAATATTGTCAATCGCTATTACGCAAAATCTAATGGAATTGTTTATTGTCAACTTTGCGACGAAAACCAAGCTTCCCAAGCCACGGTGATGTGCGAACAATGTGAGGTAGCTTATTGCGATCGTTGCTGTAAAACTTGTCATCCCAGCCGCGGACCGCTAGCGAAGCATTCGCTCGTAGCCCCTACAAGCTCGAAATCCCCGCCAAAGCCGACAGTGGTAAAATGCGGCAATCATAGTGAAGAAAACATCAGCATGTACTGCGTGTTTTGCCGTGTGCCTGTCTGTTATGTATGTTTGGAGCGAGGACAACATTCTGGCCATGAAGTGAAAGCTTTGGGTGCAATGTTTAAAGAGCAAAAGGTATGGAACATTTTAAATTTGCATTTATTTTCCCCATTGGCGATCTCACTTCACTTGCAAGTGTATAATCGTCGATGATCTTTGCACACTCACCAAATATTGAAGTTAAGAAATCACACCTGCAACCCCCTGGCTTTTATTTTCTATCTTCCATATTACTGGTCAATTTTCAAAATCGCCAATATCCACGAAGGTAAATTTTAATTCTTGGAAAAAAAGTTGGGCTCTTAAGAAGCTTATTTTCTTCTCTTCCAGCTGACATATGCAAATTTCTGTACTGTTGGTGTGAATATTTAATTGTACAATGTCTGTTATGGAAGGGCACAATTTTGGGGGAAAAATAGTCTTGATATTTTTTAAGCTTATTGAGGCCCGAATTCCTGCAATTTGTATATTTCTAGGTTCTTTTAAAAGAAAGAAAAAAACCCCAAAATAAACAAATAAAAACAATAAAGGTTAGTTTGTGAGCAAAAAGGCACATCTGAGATGGAAGCTTATTTTAAAAAATCCCGTTCAAAATTCGTGTGTTGTGAACAGGGACAAATTATTTTATAGAAATACATTGAAAAAAGTGTTTTTTTTTTTTATTTCTTAGTCCTGTTGCTTTCGATGAGAGATCATAAAGGTGCATGAATTTTAGATGAAGAAAATTACTCTGTCTGACAGATCATGAGACTTAATCTGATTATCTGTCACATTCTCCGAGAAGGCCATCTTGTTGAGCATAACAGTTTTTGTTTAGATTTATCATCTGGCATTGAAATTATATAAATTGAAAAATCTTGCTTTAATCTCGTAACTTTCAGGTTACTATAGCCACCAATGGCCTGGGGGTAGGGGGTAGGGGGTAGGGGTTGTGGTGGGTGTACTCAATAGGCTCTACCCCTAACTGACAGCTTTCCCCACCCTTTCTTATATTTCAGCTTGTAACACCCCTACCCTATATACCTCCAATGTGAAAAAGGTAGCCCATTTGGGCGGAGTCTCCCCTTAATTTCTTTATCGTGAGCATTCACACTATCCCTGTGCTATTTCCACTATCCCTGTCGAAAAGCACACAAATGAATTTTGTATTTCAATTTGCATTTCTGCTTTTGAACTTTTCATTTGCAGAAATCTGAGACCAAAAGTTGAATTGTTTTCTTCTTTGTATGTTGCAGGGAGAACTTATAGCAAATATGAAGTTACTGGATGCAAAGAACAACGAATTAAAGAACTTTATTCAACACCTGAATGAGAATTGCTCTAGTATTCAGGTGCGTTAATTGAAGATAATAGTTGTTTGCTGTGTTATGAGCGATGATTCTTAATGATATAATTGTTTTTTTTTTCTAGGAAAATGGTTTGGAATTTGAGGCTAGTGTTGTTGCTCAGTGTGATGCACTGATAAACTTCATTCAACAACGTAAAGTGGAATTAATTGAAGCCATTACAACAGAGATGAATTCCAAGATCCAGAAAGTGAAAGAACAGATGAAATCTTGTGACAAAAAGTACCAGAGTATTTCCGGCCTTCTTCAGTATGGTAATGAGTGTTTACAAGAGACTGAAGCTGCCTCCTTTCTTCTGGTAAGAACCAAGGCCAATCTACAGATGCCATAGGTGCAGATGGGAGAAAAAATTGTCAACTAGGGTGGGGATGGTTGGGAGGGCATGGGAACCAGAGGTAAAGGGTACAGGGGGCTGGAAAGTCCTCCAGCAACACCAGTGAATTTCATAACTGATGTTAACAAATGTTTATTTTTTCAATTCTTCTTGCGGATTGGAATCCTGTGAAATATAACAAAATTATACAATTTCTAATCTAGTTCATGATAAAAAAAAATGATATATAGAGAAATTGAATAATTTGTTGTGCAAAATATTTGAAACAATTTATGTATTTAGTGAATATAATTAACGACCACCTCATTTTATTTTCAGGTTGCAAACTCTTTAAATGGGAGGTTAGTCAATTATATATTTTTATATTAAAGATGCAGTCACATTATTTAGTGTTTATCAACTAACTTTTTTAGGGTCACATTTACAAAAAAATGTAAAAACAACTTTATTGCCACTCCATGTAAAAAATGACTTTTCAGTAACAAGTTACGAAAAGATACAAGTATTTTAAATCAAATAAATTAATGATTAAAATTATGGATGGAGGCATGGATGGATGAATAAATGGTTCCAATTCTTTAAGTAAAATATTATTTTCCTTGTCCACTTTCTGTAGGGGACAGATATTGTGATATTATTGAGGCCTTGTCTTTTTGAATAATTTTCATCTGTCATAGAATTACAAGCCTTGCCAATCAGTGGTCAAAGGACATGAAACTCCAGTGTTGTACTGGTTTGGAGCTGGAACTGACACTGGACACCTCAGGTGTTAGAGCTGCTCTTCATGATCTGCACTTCATAGAACTTAAAGGTTAGTTCTTATACCTGAAGCTAGAGATATTACATCCTTTAGTAGAAAACAAAACAGCCCAATTGCCAGTGTCCTCGCTGTCAAAGTTCAGCAATATAGCCATCTTGATTGAATCAACCTTCTTTTCTCTGTCTGAAGCTGTTCAATAAAAGCGGTTTGAATCTTCTCTAGTTTTCAGACCTATTTCCATCAAGCTCAGCAGATTAGGTTTGCAAAAGCTATCCATATTTTAGTCCACACTTCTGACACCATGTCAAAACAGTGAGTGGCTAGCTAAAAGCACTGAAAGAACGAGTCCAAAATTTGTGAAGAGATGTTCTTATTCCAAATGCAAGACCGACTAGCCACACACGAGCTAACGTGACACTTAACAAGTATTACCTGTCTATTGTTGTTTGGGTTATTACTTTGTGTATTTGGCGTAGCTCTTATGGTCCACCCTTCTTGGTAGAGATGGACTTGAAGAATGGCCTGTTACTTTGAATTCCATTATTTTTGTTTAAAGAAAATAACTATCATATCCCTTTTTTTCATAGCTCCAATGGCCCCAGAAATAATGCCAGCTGAGTGCACTGTCACAAACAATGCTATTACATTGTCATGGAAACCACGCAATCAAAGCTGTGTTGATGGTTACGTGGTTGAGGTTGACGATGGCACATCAAGTGGCAAAGAAGATAATTTCCTAGAGGTATACAGAGGGAACAGTCTGGAGTGCACTGTGTCAGGCCTGCAGTTTAACTCAACATACCGAGCAAGAGTGAAGGGCTTCAACAAGGCTGGGGAAGGGGCCCCAAGCGATGAAGTGTACCTGACTACATCTGATGGTAAGCAACTCTTGAAAATTCCTTTGAATTATTGCTTTATTGATCATGAAAATTGATCATGAAAACCATGTATTGGCATTGGTTCATCATAAGGTTTTTTTTCAGTCACAGCTGTGTTTTATTTCTACCTCAAACCTGGAAAAAGGAAAAAAATCAGCTATGTTTGGTGAAATGGAGGCTGTCAATAATCACCATAATGATTATGTTTTCACATTAATTTTAGCAAACTTTTACCATTTGTCATGGTCACTTGTTAATCAAGTAGACCATTAATACAACTTTGTTGACTGCAATTTTGTCTTGAGTGGTGTGAGGCTGACATGCAAAATTTAGTACTTTTTTAATTTTATAAAAATAAACACTGATGGTGAAGTTATTATCCACTGGTATCAAATTAGCATCCTCATCACGATCTGTTGTTTTCTGTCACAGTTGCCTGGTTTGCTTTGGACCCAGCAACTGCTCATCCAGATATCGTCTTGACCAATGACAACACAACCACTACCTGCACCAGCTTTGACGACCGAGTTGTGCTTGGTAACATTGGCTTCTCGCGTGGCTGTCATTATTGGGAAGTCACCATAGATCGGTATGATGGAAACCCAGATCCTGCATTGGGCGTGGCTTTAGGTAGCACCATTAAAGATTCCATTCTGGGTAAAGATGACAAGGCATGGTGCATGTACATTGATAGCAGTCGCAGCTGGTTTCGGCATAACAATGAGCATTCCAATCGGCGTGATGGTGGAGTAGATGTGGGTTCTGTTATTGGTGTGTTGTTGGACATTCCTAACCATAAAGTGACATTTTATTTAAATGACCAAAAGCGAGGAATAATGAGATTGCCAGATATTCCAGAGGCTTTTTATGCAGCTTTCAGTTTGAGTCGTAATGTACAGATTACACTTCACACTGGGCTTGAGCCTCCAGATGAGGCATACAACACAAGCAAATGAAAACAGTGATTAACCTGAGGGAATTTATCATTTAGTTATTTATTGTTGAATAATACTAATAATTATTTATTTCTTAAAATAATTTATCACAGACTATTTTTTCTCATCATGATGGGTACATGGAACTTTGTGCCCACCTTAAATTATTACTTCATCCACCAGTAAGTGAGGAGACCTCTCTAGTGGATTCCTGTGCAAGCTGGGCATGTACCTTTAAGATGGGCATGAAAACCTCCGTAGGGTGGACAAGGTGATTTCTACCAGTCAAACACTTTTCTGAGACTCACAAAAAGTTTTAGACAGACACCTATCTTGGGTGGAAAATTAATTTTTCTTATTTTCAAAGTGATTTCAAACTGTTTACTTTGTATTTCTTTTCATTTTTTCCTCTCAAATTGCTTCTACACTCATCTGGTTGTCTCTTCCTTGTTAGTGTAGCTATTTATTTGAAGATTACAATATTTTTATCTTGGCCTAACTTAAAGGATAGGAAAAATGGTAAAAGGTGTTGGTTAGTGGACTTTACTGTGCAACTAATGTAATACTTATTTGTGAGACAGTTCCTTGTTTGCTAGTCTGCTATAGTTTGCGATGAAGATCAAAAGCAACAGTCCGTAATTAAGGTAGAAGAGATTGTGAGAATTGTTTGTGTACATATTTTGAATGTAGAAAAATAATTATCAAAATGACTGATTCATAATACATTGTTAGGATATTGTTAGTTAAATGTAGAAGATTGTAGTAAAGTTAAGAATTGTGCGATGAATGTTGTCGCGCTTGCACTGATGACACAAAATTAATGATGTGTAAACACAAAAAATTATCTCAAGGAAACGCTGTTGAGCTATGCTGATTTTATAACAGATGAATGTAATGTTGTTATTACTTATGACGTACTAATTATATTGGAAAGAAGGAAATTGAACAAATAAATAACAAAGAATATGCGAGTGTTCAAATCAAAGTTTAGATTAGTTGGAATTGGACAGAAGTTTATTCTAAAATTAATTTAATACTGGGCTTGTTGTCTATTCAATTTGATTTCATGTTATAATTATTTTTTTTAAGTTTGGTTATAATAAAGTTGTTTAATTTTTACCTCCTATACCTATATCTGACAACCAAATTGACAAGATAAAATATTTTGTTGGTGAAGGGTTGGATTCTTCATTTTTCATGGTTTAAATAGAATCACTCATTCTTTCATAAGTTATTAATGACTATTAGTCTTTTATGGATAATTTAATTGTTTATTTGTTGAAGATGGCTCAGAATTATCTGGCCAAAGCTGTTGAGATTGTAAAAATATGTTAATATTGTTTTACATATTTATATTTTATTTATTTGCTGTAAAATATTGGGTGAAAGTAATAAAAACTGTCTGCAGAACACCTACCGCTTGATAAAGTTCACCTCTCTGAAAGTTCGCACCACTTAGCATGATTCAAGTTTGAAAATGGCTACCAAGGGACAAGGATTTACAAAATTCTCTTGTTTCCATAAATTATTTCATTTAAAATCTTGAATCAGAAATCATAATGGAAAATGATTACCCAGCACATCAAAGGAAAAGAATTAGAGGATTAAAAGACATGCCTTTCAAATAATTAGTTAACTATATCAAGCAATCAACAAATCAAATTCATCTTATTATAGTATTTTTTATTTCTCACCAAAAACAAAAACTGAGCTTCTCCTTCCCACAATCTCTTACCCTCATTTAAACTCTGGTTTATGACTGTGTTTGTAACAACACACCAATTCAACAAAAATAATATAAATTCCTCACTATATTGAACGAAATTGCAAATACCAGTAACTATGTTACAATCTTAGAGCATAATAAAATATAGCATCCCACAGATAAAAAGGGCTGGAAACCAAACTCCAAACTCCTCAGAAGTGGAGTCCAGTAGAATAAAAAAGCCTTAAAGTTTATAAGAAATAAATACCCACGAATTTATTGGAACAAATATATACTAAACCAGTGGATGATGGTTTTTGTGCGCTCTAATTGGCCACTGAAATTACAGATAGTAGTTTTTATTCACCTCCTGGGATAGTCCTCCCCTGGTCCCAGAGCTTTCTCCTGAAACAGAATTGAACTGTGAAGTGCGACAACAAGCTCCGCAGCTTGTTGCTGCCACTTTGCAGCTCAATTCTGTTTGCAAAAATGAAGCTCCAACTAACATGCGGAAATATCAGGTGATATCCCTCAGTTTTCCAAACGTGAGTCACTTCAATGAAATGAAAGTAGTAGTGGAAAATACAAATTAAATTAATATACCTGGCAGTCAACATTCTATACAAGCTTTCAGTAAACAACCCATTCACACTTCCAATGAAAATGTTTGAAGGATTATAAACATAGTAACTTTCATTTGGCTTTTAAAGATACACAATATTCCACCTTGGATATAGCTTTTGCTCAGTTCCTCGGAATTCATGTGTAACTGTATGTCGACTTATGTCCGGTAGAGATCAAGCACCATTGAAAGGTAACTTTACCTGATGATTAGGACTTAACATTATGACGGTAACACTTTAATAGAATGTTGACTTCTAGGGATTACACTTAACATGTAAAAACAAATATGTTTCACAACATGTTTTTACAACATTAACGATAGCCTTAATTTAGTTGGGTTGCCAAATAATTTAACTTATGTGTGATGAGCCTTTTTGTCAATGGCTTAAATAATTAAACAACAGCAAATTTAATGCTGTATTAACAAATCAGTCATGAAACTTACGTTCCTGTGAAATCTAAAGCTACAGCACAATTTTGTTATTTTTGATGATAATTTTGTATTGGTAATTCATTCAAATAATGAAATATACTGCAACAGACCTGTTAGTTTACTGTACCAGACAATATGACTAACCCCAGATCTAGTCCATACTTCAGGATTAGAGTACACCCTGGCTACTCTCTTCTACAAATGCATGTTAACAAGCTACTCCCATGTATTGTTGCAGCCATCAAGGTTACAACTAAAATAACCATAACTGTTAAAATTCCTTTAAACTTCTTCGTATCATTGCTGTGTTTGTAAAGCCACTATCCAGATTTATAAATACGGTGAGTGAAAATTTCACTCACATTAATTTTAATGTGGAAAGAGTGCAGTGGCCATTCAGACTGGGCAATCTAAATTGATGGTATTTCATACAGAAGAAGAAAGCCTCTAAACAGTGCATTATATGCACTTTGTTAAGTGTCTATCTGAAATCCCTTGCAAAATATATTTCTATTCAATGCCTTTATAGAGGATTTTAGTGAAAAAACCTTTTACAGAGATAGTTTTGTTGATCCTCACGTTTGAGTCCAAATTGTGTGTAAAAAGAAAGCAAGGGATCCTTGCACTCCAAACTGATCTTGTAACATCCTAACCTCTCACCAAGCAACATCAACGTCTCCACAATCCTGGAACACAGTAGCACAAAGAACATTGTTGAGAATTACGAAAAAATTGTAGCAAAACTAAGAAAATCGGGAACACTAAGAATAATTTCTGGAAATATGTTTATTGTTCTGCAACCAATCAGAGGTGAAATCAAACCACAAGAAAAAAAGCACAAACCACAAAAATAATAGCCTCCCTCGCAAATGCTCTTTGGCTTGTCAGGCAATGCTTGGAGAAGAAAGATTGTGTGACAAGCCAAAAGAGCGTCTGCGAGGGAGGCTACAATATAAAATAATTGCTGTTACAGTTTGTGGTTTTTTCCTCTCATGTCTGTTGATTTTCTTTCCCAACACAATAAACATTCCAGAAATATTTATAGACTGCAAGAGTTTCTTAGTTTTATTGTAGAACGTAGCATATTTGTTTATAAAAGAGAAATTCACTTACAGTTTTCCTATCTTCTTCCCTCGACAACTATCATCAACTACAATGTCTTCAATTCTTGCTCGCTAAAAAAAAATAATGAATTGCTCTTGTTAGAACAACTTGCACTCACCTAAATATATCCAATTAATTTATCATTAAATCTTATTTGATTTTGACTGTTACTCAAACTGTTCAGTTTCTTGCACTCTCTTTTATCCTTCCCTCTTTACTGTGTATTTATACCATATTTTTTCTCATATTTGCGTGACCGAGTGGAATTCTGGAAATAAGGAAATCTGACTGGTTCCGGCAGCAGATGGAATTTTTTATCTTGCCCACGAACTAAAAACACCAAATTAATTAATATAAACATAAAAGTCTTTGAAAGTCCCAGCCTGCAGGGAGGCTTTTAATTTTTATTTGCAGCTTTGAACTGAGAACTAACGTGAAACAGATCCATCCAGTGGTCAGAGAAATGTCTTGAAACTTGGACATATGAATCACCAGTCCTCTTGTCTTAGAACCACTCTGGCAACCCTGTGCCTCTCCATGTACAATTTTAACCAAGAAAAGAGAATAATTATGTGAATAACACATACCAAAGCAATTGTGTGGATGAATTTTTGTTCTACAATAAGTGTTCCACAGGCGACTATCTTTTCTAACTCAGTGTCCTCCACCACAATAAGATAATATGTGCCAGCACAGGATCTCATAGCATGGAAGCGCTCTGGATGGAAATAAATAAAGTTTGAGTAATTTCGTTAATTTTTGAATTTCAGAACTGCATTTCCATATTTTTATATCCCCCCCCCCCAAGATAGGCCTGTTATCCCAGGAAATACACTCAGGTACTTCACTTAACGTGTAAACATGTAAATAATAATTAACAGAAATCTGGAATAATTATCTTACTCAGAAACAGCTCCTTTGTGACATCTCCAACCTTGGTAAGCTGACTAAGAAGTGTTACAAACCCTGAAAAAAAAATGAAGACTCTGTTAGATAACAATAAAAAACAATATTATTATTTTTATTATTATTATTATTATTATTATTATTATTATTACTATTATTATTATTATCATTATTATTATTATTATTATCAATATCATCTTGTTCTTTCTGAATTTCCTTGCCTTCTCACCCATGTACTGAGTTCAATCCTTAAACCAGTGAGCATGGCTGGTTTCTGTTTTATCAATAGTGCTTTGCATAAACAACGAGTAGTCCTATAAGCAAAGGTAGCTTATGTAGTCAATGAAGGTTGCTGTTTGCAGGCATCGTTCAGAGGTTCTCACCCATCCCCTCTTTTTTTTTTTTTATAAAGCCAAGCAATCCTTATCATCATCATCATCATTATTATTATTATTATTATTTGACTTTTGAAAAGCAAGGATTTGCCATTGGATGGTACACTTGTAATTTACTAGATATAGTATAAGAAAAAAATCAAAAACAAGGAGGGGTACACACTTTAATTAATATTTAGAATAAAATGATTGATGTACCTTTATCATAGTCATCACTGCACAATGGCCTTAACACCAAATTATCACCCGGATTATCAATAGATAAACCGCATTCATGTAATCTGCATTCTCCTTTACTGAGGTCAACTTCTTTTAACAGCTGCCGGTCAAACATGGGGACTGTGTGTTCTTCATACTGATAAGTAAAAGATGCCAGCAATTTAACAACACTTTACCACACCTTTTAAAGCTGGCCAACAGGGGTGGGGGTGGGGCTACGTACAAAAGCTTTATTACAACTACTACTATATCAAACTTTCAATATCTGCTTGGCTGTCAGCAGCCATGATTTGATTTATGAAAGTGCAAGCATATTGTTTATTTATAAGTAATTGGACGGTATAATACTCCATGGGAGAATACCAATTGGACAGCATGTCCCCTCATAAACACTGTCATGGGACATTTGCACTAAAAGATTTCCCCCTTAGTTTTTACTTGTGTATTTATCCCTTTGACCATGGTTTCTGAAGCATTTAATTTTGGTCTGGAATTGGTCCAGATGGAAATCATATATTTTGGATCACGTTTGCAGCTCTGGGCAGCAAACACCCACCCAAACTTCTGACGTGCCCACCCGACCGATAACAAACATACTAGGCTTTGATTTGATCATTACAGTCAGGACTAAACAACCTCAAATCAACATAACCAGTTAAAAATATTAGACATAACTTATTGAAGTTGCCAAAAATAAATGCAGGTTTGAACAACTTGCAGGTAAAGCCCTTCCTTTGTCAAAAACTTGCCACATCAACGATTTTATCAGCTGTTTGCCAATTTACAGCAATTTATAAGCTAAAAATCAGTCATGGATCCATTGTAAATTAACATTTTGCAATTGATTTCAACCAAATTTTGGTAGAAATCAATTGCAAAATGTGTATCGTTATCAGCTGAAATCCAACCAGTAATCTAAAACTGACTATCCGCTTATGTCTTATAGGACGCTGTTCAAAATCTAAACATTTCACGTGTCACTGCAATGATGTGGACCGTAAAAAAATACGGGGTATTCAAAATCTAAAAATAACCTGTCGTGAAAACTTGTCTCACCACAATAATTATGTATGAGGGAATTTCAATTTAAAGCTATCCCTGAACAAGTTTCAGTTTAAAAGAATGAGATCTACCAAGAAATTTCTCTTACCACTTTCGCCATGCTTGAGAGGAAGTGAAATTGCCAAGAAACACATCATACACCATATTTGGAAATTACTCTTCGAGGGAAGCCTCTGACCATTGTTACAGTCGTCACGGCAACGATGGCGGCGTTTTTGTTCTGGAATGAGTGACGGAAGAATAACGCAAACCGACTCTGAAAGTGTAAAATTGTACAACTTAGAGGCTTCGCTCAAACGAAACCGAGTCGCTCCCTGTTCTTGATGTTCACGGAACAAACTTGTTTTTGTTTTTCGAAGGAGATATTTGCGCTGATATTAGGTTAGAATGGATGATGTTTTGAGCAGTCACGCCGTTGTGTCAACGAGACCACCAAAAATTCCGATGGCTCATTCGAAAAGACATTCACTGCAATCTGGGGATTCGATCACCAAGTTTCACAAACTGAAGAAACACGCCAGTCAACCCAAGCTTCGAAGAGATGTGCTAAGCGGCTCGCTGACTAGTCTAAATTTGGATAGCTCGAAGAAATATTCTAGTTTGGCTCAGATAAACTCACTAAAAGCCAGTGCAAAAACACTGAGTGCCAGCAATCTTGCAGCCATTTCAGACTCAAATCTATCTCTGAAGGAAGCTATGCCTTTAAGAAGTTACGATCAGCCCAATTCATCGTTCTCGGAGATCAAGAGCCATTTTGAAGATTTAGTGAAGTGCTATTATCACCAACTAACCAAGGGCTGTGGTGATGAGGATTGTAAAAACAAGTTTTGTTTTTCCAACAAGGATGGGGTTCGGTTTACTTCTGACGTTGCTGGAGTGATGAGTATAGAATTGGCCACAAGAAGTAAACAATATGTCTGTATTAAGAAGAGTCAAAAACATGGCCCTTTGCCCGCAAATCTGTTTGATGGAGAACCTGACAAAGCGAGACCATTTCTTCACTGTATGTTCTCAACAACACCATTCAAGACACTTTTTCAGCCCTGTCCTCCGAGAAAAAATTCTGCTGTTGGTTGGAACTTATCAACCCACCAGAATGACTCTAAGAGAAAAATGATAGAAATTCAGGTGAATGGATCTTCAGACATATTAAACTCTAAAACTGAAACAAACGATAGTGGAAAGCTTCATACCACTGAGAGATCTGACAAAAGAGGAACAAGTGTATCCTCATTTGAAGTCAAAGATGAACCAATAAGACATGTTTTCACTCTCGACACAGAATTTTCAAAAGTGAATTTGTCTGGTAATCTAATGAACGAGCATTCGTTGCCTGGAATGCCACCAGAGCTGTTCAGCTCAAACAGTTCACTAAATGACATCATTGACTTGGAAGAGTTTGAGAAAGAATGTGCGCTTGAGATGTCTTCAGGTCACGTCATTCAAGAGTTTTCATTAACCCACCTAACACTACCAATGCTTAAGTCATCCATTGAAAATTATGAGCAGTGCAAAGACCCTGCTTTTCTTATCAACACTATCAGGACAGTGTTTACATCATCTGAAGCATTGAATGATAGTTTTAGAACAGCGAAAGGAGAGGCTCATGATTCCTTGGATGTTCTTGCAGTGAGGGAAGCGTACAAACTTCTTCTTGATCTGGAACCCAAGGACATGTTTATTCAAGCCCTTCTGAATTCCCTAGAAATACATCTTGCTGCACTAAGCTCAATGATTCTAAATCCTGACGAGGTCGTTCAGTTAGTCATTTTAATAGAGAACCCTCTGGTGCAAGAATCACAAGCTCTTTTGCGGAAACTTTGTCAAGTGTTGAGTGACCTCCCAACAGACTCACGGCAGGCTCTGATTGGTGTTTTTTCAAGCTTTGATGTGGATTCCTTCAAGCACTTAATTCAGGTACAGCCACAAGATAATAGTTTAGGAAAGTTAATTTATAAAATGTTGACTAAAAAATGAGATTGATTTGAGACGTAGGGCCTGTTCACATGAAGGTAGGGGACCTCAGGAAGGTGAGGTACCCTACCTCGGTGTAGCCTATGTGTAGCTGTTTCTTCGGGTGGGGGGGGGGGGGCATGGCTACACGTAGGCTCGCCTAGGTGGGGTAACCAATCTCTCCGTACAATTTTTTTTCTTGATTTTTTCATATGAGAAGCGGGGTACCCCACCGAGGTGGGTTGCCTGGTCAGCTGGGCCGGGTAACCGTTTAGCTGGGGTGAGTTTTCTCCATGTGAATGCTGAAGGTGGGGTAACCCGCCTGATTCTGAATTTCTGAATTCCGCCAAAGCCTGCCAAAACAACATGACTGCCACCCACTACAAGCCTGGCGAGCATTTCAGCCGATTTTATCTTCAAAATGTCGAGAAAAACAGTTTTAGTAAAAAAAAAAAAAAAAAAAAAATACTAACCACGTGATAGCATTTTAAACCTCACCCCAGTGCCCCGGGGCTGCATGTAAAGGTTCAGTGTGCTAATTATCACATCTTCTTTAATTCTTTGGATCATAATTTTATAGTTCTGATCTAGTGGCTTTGGCTGGAAGAAAGGGGAGGTAAGTACCTTGACTGAAATAATCAAGGTGTTTTTATTTTGACCCTCTTTATTAGGTTCTTCAGATGTACTTGGGCAGCCTTGTTTCTCCTGGTCAGTGTAGTAAGGCACACCTGTTGGAAGCTTGTAAAGCTCTGAACATACTCTATGACACCTGTTACCGGCTTAACAAGAGGAGAAAAGAGGAGTTTGTCCCACTTTCGGAGTTCTACAGTGAAGATCTCTCACTCAAAATGGATTTCAAGAAGGAATATGAATATTGGAGGACATTGAATCACACCAAAGGGTGAGCACCATCAGATAAGCTACAGTCTGCATCACTGAAATGTTGCATGACTGAGAAGGGTGTGTGAAGGCTATAAGAGAATGGAAAGAAGGGCTAAGAATGAGCTCGTTGCAGCAAACGGTCACATGGTACAAAAAACAACTTGCAGGAGAGCAAGCTATGCACTGGGACATCCAAAACAAAGCGACTTCATCCAGTCAAATTTGAATTTTCTTTGTTTTGGATGCCCCAGTGCATAGCTTGATCTCCAGCAAGGTGTTCTTTGTACCATATGGCCATTAGCTGCAAAGGGTTCATTGGGTGAAATTCACTTTTCAGTTTTTTTAGTTTGCCATAAAAATTTTGAACATACAGAATTATACAAAAATAGTGAGAACAAGTGGATAGGAATTCTACCTTGAAACCAAAATGCATATGTGGTGCTTGGTTTCCTCAATGAATGGAATTTTTTAGAAAGCAAGAGTGTGAGCTTGAAATGATTAATTTTCAAAAAAGAAGAAGGAAAAGAAAAAGGTGTTGAATGTTTTGAGAAGAGAAGTTTTGTTTTGTTAGTCTAGACTGAAAAGAAGAAACAGAAGAAGTGTTGTGGATGTCTAAGCTGAACGTGTTGGAAAGAACAGAAAATTATTTCAAGTTTATAGTTCTGTAACCAGTATTTCGTTACTAAAGAAGAAAAGAAGCACGTGAGGCTTGAGTCAATGACATAGAGAAAGGAACATACAAGAAGCTACGTAGAAGTTTGGGTTGAGTAGGAACTGTATGAAAGATGGTGTTCCAGAAAAATCACTATCTTCTACTTTCTTTTCAGATTGAAAAGCCGGCAGAAGTTATCTCTTCTTGATTATCCATTTCTTCTGGATCCAACTTCAAAGGTAAGATGAAACATCACTTTACCAGTCCTGAAATGTGACTGCTGAATTCAAATGATTTCCAAGAAAGGGAAAACCGAATAGAGGTCTATTCAAACCAGTTTCCGTCTGAACATTTTAGTAGTGAGTCAGCAAGCGCTAGTTTTGTATTCATCTGGCTCTTATCTTATTTCATTTTATTGTTGTATTTCAATTTATAGTGTCCTCCTTCAGTGGTGTACAACAGCTCAGTGTTTAAATTTTGTCACTCGTATAAAGTTTTCTCTGACTCTTTTGAACCTTCTACGCAAGTAAAATACCAAGCCATGTTGTTCATCTTTTCACCCTCTCCTGTCATTCCTGTAGGTGCGAGTGTTGAAAATTGATGCAGTATCACAGATGAGAGTGGAGTACCAAAATGCGATTGTGCATCAAGCTCGCGTACAACAAGCACAAAGAATACGGGAAGAGGCTCAGAAGAATGACAACGACTTGGAGGATGCAGTCAAGTCAGCCATGTGTCCGTTTCTTGTGCTGGAAGTTCGCCGTGATCATCTGATCGAGGACACATTAAACCAGATCCATCTTAAGGTTTGAAAAACTTACTGTGCGCTTATTTGGGTTAAAAACTTAACTCAGGTTGTGAGTTCCAAAGCTGATGCACGCTGAACCAGAAAGCGCGTTAGTATAATATGCAGCGTTAACTTTAGGAACTTCTAGGAAAAAGGAATTATTTAAGTGTGGGTGACATTGCCAGAGCAATTATACTTGTACAAAAAACTGAAGGAGTTACCCTATTAAAAAAAAGGTTTCTTATCTTTTATCTTATAATACTTCGTGAGGTAATAATACTTACAGAGCCTAGAGTAAAGCAATGAAGGGATTCATTGGAAGGAGTTTTTAGAGAGAACAGAAGTTGCAGAAATGAGTCGAAAAGCAGTGTTCTATGTCACGTGTAGCTTTTACGAAGCAGGAAGACCATGCAGTATTGAGTATTGCAAACTGATCGCGTCGGGGAATAATTCTGATAAGGTTTGTCTTTTGATGTAGATATATCCTAATCCAAATACGGTCAACTTATCTTATCTCTACGTATGAAAGCTTGGAGATTTGTTCCAGACCTTTTCCATAGCCCGCATGGGCACGTTGCTGGACTAACTCGCATAGAAATGTGAACAGTTTTCTTTTTAAGATGATTTTATTGTTTGTTTTCTTATGACAGGAGTTTGACTTGAAGAAGCCACTGAAGATCAAGTATGTTGGCGGTGGAGAGCAGGGACTCGACATGGGAGGCCTGCAGAAGGAATTCTTCCATATGATCATGGAGGCTGTTTTTGACCCTGGTAAATATATTTCACTTTTTCCAATCGCCTTCCAGGCTTGAAACTTCATGCTATAAGTCCAAAACAAATAGAAAGCAAGAAACAAAAATCAATAACGTTCTGTAAATTGAAGTGATGGTAAATTTTGCTAAAAGGGAATTTTGAGAAAGTAAAAGGGTAAGATGCTTATTGAAGACAAAAGAAATAAAAGTGAATTACTTGATAGAACGTCACCCACAAGCTTGAAACGTCGTACAGAAATAACTTTAGGTGTTGGAAGGTTTGTTGTCCTTTAAATTGAAGAGTTTGTCAACATTTTGAAATCTGCTTTCACGAGTTTTCAAGTCATGATATTTTGTTGTGTCAATGTAGCCTGCGAGCCCCAATCCTGCCCTCGCGCACGCTATATGAAGGCAGTTAATTTCTAATTTAATCATTTGTGTCCTGCGCTTAGGCTATGGAATGTTTACCAACATCGAGGAAAGTCAAAGCGTGTGGCTCAACAGCTCGTCCCTAGAGTCGGAGAAGGAGTTTGAGTTGGTTGGTATTCTACTGGGTCTGGCCATCTACAATGGCATCATATTAGACGTCCGTTTTCCTTTGGTGATTTACAAGAAGCTTCAAGGCGAGAAACTTGATTTGCAGGATCTTATGAGCGTCCAGCCTTCCTTGGCTAAGAGTTTGATGCAACTTCTGGAGTTTGATGGAGACGTGGAAGATACGTTTTGCTACACTTTTCAGGTAATTTGTAATTCATATTGCTAAGTTGCATTTTGAAACACCCTGTCAACAAGGATGCGTGTTCGCTGGAAAAAGCAAATTAATTAGTCTTCGTGTTGCGAGGTGGATTTTGATGGGTCAGTTGCACAATAGAAAAGGGGATTAGTTTTGTAAAGAAACTTTGGTGCTGCGTCGGTGGGGGGTAGAAACGAATGTTTGGTTTATCAACAGAGTTGATAACTTAAGGAAAATTGGCCACCATAAAGAGATTCGTTAGCCCTTCGCCTGAGCGAATCAAGGAATTGTGGGTTGTACGTGTTTATATAGTGAGCAGTGGAGATACGCTATTGGTGGGAGCACTGGTTGACTCGTTGTTCACAATACAGGTCAGAACGCGTTTTAAAAACGTGTATTCTTTTATTGCAGGTTTCATCAAGCGAATTTGGTAACCTTCATAGTGTTGAACTTGTTCCGAACGGAGAGAACATCCTTGTTACTAACAGCAACAGACAGCAGTTCGTATCACTGTATGTGGATCATCTGCTTGTCAAGTCTGTTGAACGACAGTTCAGGGCTTTTTTTCGGGGCTTTCATAAGGTAGGTACTATGGACGGTCATTTTTCAGATTTTTTTCAAATCAATCTGCACGTGAGTCATTCTAACAGTCTTTCAATATCTATGTGGTTTTCTTTTTACGACACAAATTGAAAAAAGGGTCAGCGTTTGTATACGTCACAACGTTGGCCATAACCTCTGGGAGGGTAGGGTCAGGAACCGTACAAGTTTGAGGTCATTGCTTTTGGGGAGGGGAGGGGGGGGGGCAAGTAGTGAGCGTACACTTTAGGGGACTCAGTAGTAGCAGCAAGCTTATAGTATAATTGTGAACCGAAAAGGTTCGTTACTTTCGGGGTCGGAGGTTAGGAAGTGAGCTTTCTTTCGTTTCTTTCTTTTTGAGTTTTAATAGCACACAGACACTTTTTGGGGGTGCGTTTGGAAATGGTGGAAAGTTGCGGAACAGATTAAGGGGGGTGCATGTTAAAGTTTTCATCTTATCTTATCTCAGGTATGCGGTGGGGAGGCGCTCACTTTGTTTCGCCCTGATGAACTGGAACTCCTGATCTGTGGCTGTCCTGTGATTGATTTCCATGAGCTTGAACTAGCAGCAACCTATGATGAGGGCTATAACCACAACCATCCCACAGTACACATGCTCTGGAAGGTGGTCAACGAAATGACCTTGGAGCAGAAGAAGGCCTTCTTAATGTTCGTCACTGGAAGTGATCGGGTACCTCTGAAGGGACTTCTGAACTTGACTTTTATAGTTCAGCGACACGGGGAGGACTCGGACCGACTTCCAGCGGCGTTAACCTGTTTTAACCGGCTTCTCCTTCCTGAGTACAGTTCTAGAGAGAAGTTGAAGGAACGGCTGATTGTTGCTATTGAAAACTGCAAAGGATTCGGTCTCACCTGAAATGGTGTTAACTAAAGGACACGTATCGATCAATCGGTCCGATTTGGCGAGCGGTCGAAAATTGGCTCGATTTATAAAGTCTTTGTCAGTGCTACAGATTTTTTTTAACCAGGCTGATTTTCACCCGCGCATCACCAACATAAAAACAAATCGGCCGAGAAATTGCAACGTGTAAATTGTCTCATGCGATAGGACTTTTTCACTATGGCGTCATTTTACTACAACTACCAGAATCCTCTGGTTTTTGTTTTCTCAAGCTAATTAGAACTGTTCTTTGGTGTCCACTGGGATTACAAAATTTGAATTTAAGAAGGAAAACGAAATAATTCTGGTAGTTGTAGTAAGATGACGCCATCATGAAAATGGCCTATTGAACATACTAATCGGGCCGGTACGCTGGTAGGTGTAAATTAATTTTAAACAGAATCCAGCTTGTCCAAAACCACTTTGCTTTTTGGGCAAGCTTCTCTCGAGTTGTATATGCCATCCTGACGCATTTTCCTTGTTGGTCAAGTTCTGTTGTGGTTAGATTTTTATTTTGTGACCAAAGAGCCATTCTAATTTAGGACAAGTAGGCATAAAACTCACTTGCCCGAAAGCAAACTCTACTTTCTATGATAACCAAAACAGGGCCCAGTCGCTCGAAGCATGGTTAGCGCTAACCCGGGTTAAATACCATGACAACCTATAGGTCTATAGGTTTTAATACCTCTTAACCAATGGTTAGCGCTAACCATGCTTCGAGCAACTCAGCCCAGAACATTTTGTGCTCTCTGCAACTTGGGTGCTTTACTGTAAAACTAACATGACGCTGGCAATCACAGTAACGGAGTGAACGCAGTGAACCAATCAGAACTGGATTTAACCAGTTGATTTGAAAAAAAAAAAACAAAAAACAACAACAACAGCAAAAAAAACAAAAACAAAAGCCCCATCGGTGACAAGCACTGGTGAATACCACACCGGTGCCAAGCGCGGGAAAACAAGAAACTGGTGCCAACTGCCAAACGTTCTGCCAGGCGCGGGAAAACACGAAATGGCTTGCCGGAAACTGATGCCGACACACGTTGCAGCCGGATATTGGCACGAGTTTTTCAAACATATTTGAGTCTATCCATGTAAAACGAAATTAACGTACCGTTAGTTGTGGGTATCATTGAGAAAGCACTCTGACGTGGTGTTTAAATAATATTCAAGTATAAAAGAATAAGATAAAGGATAAATCCCATTCCTGTGATTGGGTAAGTCTTGAATTCCGAACTGAGAAAGGAGACATTCTATCTTGCTTACGTGTGTATAATAAGACTAACGGTGTTACTGACTGTAACCTTTAAAACTTTTTGGGTTTGAAGTACAAAGGTTTAAATGAAAAAGTGACGGACAATCATTGGAACTATTCAGTTTAAAGTAAAAAATTCTGAACCTCATTTTGTACCAGACAACATATTTTGATTGATTCCACTTTTTATGTGTAAATAGTGTCAAATTTTGTGTGGAAATACTGTATTAGTAAACTATAAAACATACTTTATGAAGATCAACATTTTGGTTATATTGCGTTTGCTTTTTAACTCGTGAATGCGCGTAGCGCAATGAACGAGTTATAGCGATAGCTGACTGTGGACTTGGTCGGTCGGTCGGTCGGTCGGTCGGTCGGTTTTGTCGTTAACTTTCGGGCGTGCGCAGTGAATGAGTTTTAAATTCAATTAGTGGAAAAAACACGCGAACATTTGTTGTTCACGGTGCATCAGGAAATTCTTATTCAATATGTTGAGAATAATTTGACGATCATTTAGTGCAAGAATGGAGATTTTTCGTTCAATCTGAGCAAAGTTACAAGTTTTTTCTTTTTTCCAGAAAGTCCGGGGTCGTAAACTCAATTAGTGAAAAAAAAAAACGTAAAAATTTTTTTCACGACGCGTCAGAATTCTTTCATTCATTCTGTAGAGAATAATTTGACAATCATTTTAGTGTAAGAATGGAGATTTTTCGTTGAATCTGAGCAAAGTTATAGGTTTTTTTCGTTTTTTTTCTACAGAGTGCGGTTTCTTTTAAGAATTAAAAATAATTTAATTTAGAAATAATTGAATTAAAAATAATTTAATTTGTCAGTTTTCACGCGAAAGTGGAACGTGCCATGTCACGCATCATTGACGTCGTAAACAAAATTATGCAAATTTCTGGTGTAATGAACGCTTTAAGATCTTGTCAGCTTTCATGGAGGTTTCAAAGGGAAAAATGTTTCATTTTCGAAATTTACAACTGGTAATTTATGGGAAAGCAAAAGGACGCGGTCGATAAATAATTCTTATTTAGCAAGAGCTTGTCATAGTTCATTATTTTTACTTGAGGATTGCGTGGACTGAACTCCAAAGGAAAAATTTCACGCATTTATGTCGGGCATGAAATGTAATGCGATACTTTGTTGAACATATTTCCCTTTGTGAGATCGGCTTGCCCTACAGTAATTTTGTAATTTTAATTCCCAAAAAAACTTCACTTGCCGGGCAAGTGATGGTCAGAATCCATTAGCCCGATCGCAAAATCCAGTAGCCCCGGACTATCGGGGAACATGAATTTGCATGACGTAGCTGCACATAGCGTGCTTCTATGAACTTTGAATAAAAAAAAACACGTGATTTTTTTTTTTAATCGGTGCATCAGAGAATAGTTTGACAATCATTTTTATAGTACAAGAATGGTTATTTTTCGTTACATAATCGGGCAAAGATATAATTTCTTTTAGCTTTCAAGGAAGTTTCCGTGGCCGTCTAAATTTCAATTACTATGTGTCATCTGCATTCACGAGTTGGCTCACAGGAGCCTTTGATCTAATTATGCTGTTAACTGGAGACCTACTGCGCATGCGTTACTTGGGCAAACGGACAGGTTTGTGACATCTTCTTCACAACCTTTGGGTGGCTTTCGATCCATCTGGCCCATCATATAACATAACAAATGAGTGAACTCATTGCAAAGCAGAGGGGGCGACCGGCGCCGTTTACATGGCACTGTTAGTCGAGAGAACAAAAGAACGAACAAAACAAAACAATAGGCCTTATCACGGTTTTCGACGCCATTTTTGACGGGTAGGCAGACAGGCTTGAAATAAGAGTGTTTGTATGGAAATCCGATGTCACATAATTTTCATAAAACATCGCTTCTGAAAAATTCATGAATTGGAAACTTTTGGCACTAGGAAAAGGATTTTAGGAACAAAATTGGAGTGATGTAGCTGTGACAGAAAGCGTCCAGTCGTGTTTTGAACTTTCCATACATTTCCCTGTATTTTTTCCCGCGAACTATTTTTAGTAGCAGCTCACTGCTGGTTTGCTATACAGACAAATGTATGGAAAGTTCAAAACACGACTGGACACTCTCTGTCACAGCTACATCCCTCTAATTTTGTTCTTAAAATCCTTTTCCTAGTGCCAAAAGTTTCCATTCATGAATTTTTCAGAAGCGATGTTTTATGAAAATTATTTGACATCGGATTTCCATACAAACACTCTAATTTCAAGCCTGTTTGCCTACCCGTCAAAATGGCGTCGAAAACCGTGATAAGGCCTATTCTCCTCGACACAAAAGCAATGGAGCTGCAGGCTATCAGGGTCCAGTGAAAATTGAGCTTAAAACAAGTGCAGGCCTACTGAAGAAGAGACCTGCCTGTCGATTCGCGGGGTGTACTAATTTTCGCTCTAAACTCTCTTGGAATTCGCCCCCCCGGGGGGGGGGATACTCCCTTATAAGAGGCTAATGGGGATGTGCCGCTGGATGGGGTCGCATTTTCACGACTGGATTGACTAGAATGGGGTTGCATTTTCAGTAGTGTTACTAGAATGGGGTCGCACATTTTCGGATTTTTGGGGTAAGAAAAAAAAAATAAATAGAAAGTGACTTAGTTGGGATCGCGAAAATTACATTTTCCCAAAAAGTGACTAAGATGGGGTCTATAACTGGCCACAAAAAAGACTATAATGGGGCAGGGGCTCTGAGAGGCCAGCGGCACATACCCAGCAAAACTGAACCCAAATACCCCCCCCGGGGAATTCGCCCAATTAAGCTGCCTCGGCACGCTGTAAGTGCCTACATTTTTTTTGTTATTAGACCCAGTACGACGCGACTGAAGGAACGCCTGGCATAATCTTAAAATCTTTGAACAAGAAGGTGAAGTTGTCTTGTTTTGCAGTTTTGGAGACAACAAATACCTTGTGGATACGTTAATTCGCTTGCTGATTATCAAATACATGTAAGGTATGACTTGATCTCGACCTGAAAATGCTTGGTATGAAAGGAAACGCTCTTCTGCAGCGAAATTTTATTCAAAAGACAACTGGTCTTTTGAGACGTCGAGTGCAAGGGTAAGGCATTCATTTTTTCGAGTCAGATGCTCTAGTTATATAATGCGCCGATCAGTTCGAGAAGGCAACATTCCAAGGCAATACCCCGGGAATTTGAACTTTCGAAAATTAGCTTGTTCAAATTCTTCCTAGCGCTGAATTTGACGATCAGATGCCCTTCCCCAAAACAATCTCCAATTTTTGGTATACACTATTTGGAAACTGGTTCATTCACTTTCAGTCAAAGTTTCAGGTAAGATTCAAATTCCCTACCCTCTGAAGGCCTTTCGAGTCACATGCCCCACTCCCCAGGCGTGGAAAATAGTCAAATGCCCAGGGTATGCCGGGGGGGGAGTATGTTTCAGGTTTGAATTGATTGTGGTGAACCAGGGCATTTTCTAGATTCGCTGATCACATGTATACTGCTGGGATATTTTATGTCCAAAGCACTGTGTGTGGAGATAAACAAAGAGACAAGAAAAATTGCCGCCGCAGAAAGATTAATGTTTATCATGGTTTGAGTGTGGGATGAAGAAAAATACAGCATACGCGTAAGAGTCATATCCACATTTCATCGTAAGCTTTTATGACATTTTGGGAGACCATCAGTTCCCATGCTAATTTACAAAATCTTTAATTTGCAAATGTCACTGTTTATTACACCCATTTTGTAATTTACATTTTAAAATTGGAATAAATGTTAAATCTTTGACAGATGCCTTGCTACCCAAGCAACATATGATTTAGTTATTGTTGGAGGAGGAATTATCGGACTTGGGACAGCCAGAGAACTGATCCTCAGGCACCCTACGCTAAAGCTTGCACTGGTAGAAAAAGAAACAGAGTTATGTGAGTTGAAGACCTGTCAAATAGTCTGAAATAATAATAAGATTTTTGCAGACCTAGCACAGCCTATTTTACCTTCACTAGATTCCAGTGAACCAACCAAAGTGGAGGGGGGAGGGGAGGGTGGGGAGGCTAAATTAAATTAAATTAAATTTAAAACTGGAGTTTTCAGACAGTTTCACATGGAATGTTACAGGACATAAAGTAAACTTAAGAAAGTCTTCTGTGGTTGTTGTACATTTAAGACACTTTAAAATTCTTAGCTTTAGGTCATCTAATTACAACTGTCAGCCATTACTCATGATTAAGGCCATTGCTGTGTCAGCCTTTTCTACTGATCTGAATGTTGAACAATTTTAACAGTTGAGTTTTAATATTTCACTTTGGTTTTGTTTTATTTTTTAATCAATATTATTCAAAAATTAGATTTTTTAAATTATTTTATTTTGACTAAATTAGTCGTAGTAATGTTGAAGTAAAAATTTACAACTGGGGATGTCATAATCATCATCATCATTGTCATCATCATCATCTCTATTAAGCTAGTAAGGCTGGTGAGACATCGCCAACTAGTTTATGTCTTTCTTATGCCTATTCATTCTCCTTTTTTGAAGTTTGTTCCTGTGATCTTAGCCTGAAGAGGCTAATAAAAGAAAGTAATCACTGGTAGTAAAATTACTACACTTGTTTGTTTGTTTGTTTAGCTGTTCACCAGTCTGGCAAAAACAGTGGTGTTATCCACTGTGGTATTTACTACACCCCAGGCTCCCTGAAGGCCAAGCTGTGTGTAGAGGGAATGGACCTAACCTATAAATACTGCGATGAGAAGAATATACCTTACAAAAAGTGTGGAAAGGTACAGCAAACTAAACTGAGATATTTCTAGGCAGAAAAAAAAAAAGAAAACAAATGAATGTTTGAGTGCACTGCTGTGTTTCTGGGTCTCATAAAATAATGTGTGATGAGCTGCTTTCATTTCCATACTGATAACTTTCCACTGCCAAGATCTGGATAGTGTCTTTGATTGGTTTCCAGTTGTTTCATTCTACTGAGTAAAAACGCTTTGAAAATGAATTTTTGTGGGCCTTTGTACAAGGTCCCATTTTGATTCTGAATGTAACTACATGTACCAGCAAAGTTAAGAATTTTTTTTACCAAAGTTTAAATTATATATCAGGGGTTTTTTGGTTCAAGCTCATGCCTCAGGACTGTCTTATGCATGATCCATTTTCTAGATAATAGTGGCTGTTGAAAAGAAAGAGTTACCACAGCTTGAGAAATTGTATCAGCGAGGTCTGGAAAATGGAGTAAAAGACCTTAAAATCCTGAACTCCAAGGAAATTAAGGAAGTAGAGCCATATTGTGAGGTGAGAATGACTTGTTTTCAAATTCTTTCCCGATTTTATGTTTGCCTTCCGCCGCTGATGACCTGTTTAATTAAGTTACTTACTTTTCTCAGCTATAACAAAGTTACTGTCCTTCTTGTTTATTATTTAATAGGTGAAGACATTTCTTTTCTTATTTCTTTTGTTATAACCTGGGCCCAGTTGTTCAAAAGGCAATTAACACTTTTTTTCCAATTAAACATTAATCAAGGTTTTCATCTTGCTCATTAGAAATGTTTTTAAAAGCTAATGTTTTAGCTGGTGGTAAAGAAAAGTCTAAGTAAAAATAAATAATTATTGAAGAACAAAAAAAAATGTTTTTGAATGTGAAATACATGTATATGAAACATATGTTTTGGACTGCAGATGAAAGATCTTTGTAAAGAGTCTTAATTGATAAGTAATTAAACTGAACCAAAGTTCATATTGTAACTGTGACCATATGTGTTTTGTCAGCTTTTTGAAAAAGTAAACTTTAAGATGATTGATTAATATTGGGAATGAGTTTTAGGTAACTGTTTTGCTTAATTTTTGTTCAAAGGGTTTGTCAGCCATCCTTTCGCCCAACACTGGTATTCTGGATTGGGCAGAAGTGGCTAAAAGTTACGGAGCTGACTTCAGGAAGGCTGGTGGTGACATCTATACTGGATATGAGGTAATAATAGTAATCTATTATTCAAAAAATAGCTTAAAACAGGGAAAAATACATTCCACTTTCAGACAAAAGGATGGAAACTCACTTCCTTACATTTAGATTTAAATGGAAAATCTTTATCTTATATCAGAACAAAACCTCAAAAACTCTAGCTCTTATCTCAAAACAAGATGGCTCTGAACCATGCTCTCTTTGGCAACATAAATTTTTACCCAGGGATGATCATTAATTTTAGAAATACATTTTTTGCCTTTCAAAGTAGTCAAGACTCAGAATTGCAATAGCTAGTGATTCAGCTCCTCACCCCTATTGACTGCCCTGCCTAAACTATTTAGGTACTACTCACATACCCCTCCCTCAGGATAGATGTTTACAATGTATAAAAGGTATGGTTACGTAGTGTAGTATTTTGAGTTACAAAGTTACAGGGTGTGCCAATTCCTAATAATACTCCGCCATTCTACTTTAGGACTGATTGGTTCAATGTTGTGTACAACAGTTTTAGGGGTGTATCACATTATAAAGTTAACTAAGGAATTTTGTGCTTTGATGCACTGAGTTTTTGGATTGAAGTTCTCTTTAAATTAGGTCCACAATGGACACTGACATATTTAGTGATTTTGGTAAATAATATTGTAAACAGTTTTATTGGTGGGGTATTTCTTTGATCACATTGAGTTTCAGGAATGCACTGTATAGGAATGTATTAAGGTATTATTCCTTTCGAGCATTTTAATGTAGATTTAATTTTTTTCAGGTTACAGACTTCACTTGCAGTCCTGAAAGTAACCGTTCTCAAGATAAAGAAGCAGGTTTACATTTTTTTTCTTGCCATATTTATCTTGTGTATGTTTTGTTATTTGAAATATTGTTTAAAACGTTCAGTTGGTGATAAAAATTCTCTTTTTTGTTCAGGTCACACTTATCCTGTCACAGTGCATGGAAAGAATGTTGTAAGCAGCTATACATTCTTTTTTGTTTCATTGTTCTTTTGTAATATCACTCACTCACATAATCTTCTTCATGCTATGTGGCACTGAAGACATATTTCTACAAAGTATCATCTAACCTGCTATCAAGCCGAATCTTAGCTCTATTTTGCGTTTTGCGTTTCCTGGAGAAAGGCTTTTCAAGCAAAATGAAAATATGTGGAGCTTGATTTTAAGTTATGTATCAATATGCCTAACACTGTATACAACAGAATTTATTTTTATTATTTGTTTTATGTTGTTTTTGTATGGAAATCAAAATAAAATTTCCTTTAGTTATTAATTTTTCTTCCTTGGATTTGAGTTGTACAAAACTGTAAAATTTCTCTTCCAGTTAAAATACAATACCGTGCCAGAGAGGAAGCTGGGGAGAGTGGGGCTATGCTATTAATACAGGGTCCAGTTGTTCAAAGGCCAGATAACTTTATCCAGTGGACAAGTCGCCATCCGTCAGTTCCAATCTGTGCAAAGATTTCAGTATTTCCTCTTGTGCAAGCGAATATGCTCACTCTTACCACAGTTAAGTTTGGGAGTGTACGAAAACCTTGGAAAAGGTTTTACGTGAAGTATATTTTAGACCCTGAATAGTGCCTTATCCAGCGGATAAAGTTATCCGGCCTTTGAACAACTGGGGCCAGGATTGCTAGTTTTGTAGTTTCACTATTCCTGAGTTGTTTTTCATGTGCAGTGGAAGAAAACTGTGGACAAAATTACGACTGGGAATGTTGAATGCACAGTATTGTATCCCACCAGAAGTATACTAATACATCTCAAATACAGGGAAGAAAAATTGATTGGGAACTCTTTTTCAATTTTCATGCCAGAACAACATGAAGAATCAATCAAGCAAATAAAAAAAAATATATTGTATACACGTAAAAGAATTAGCTGTCTTGAATCGCTACTCATTAAATTTAAACAAAGGACAAAAGTACTATTATTGTCAGTTAACTGAGTGGTGTATTGCATAAAAAGAAGTTGTATTTGGGCAAATATGCCACAATTTCAGGGAGAAAGTCACAAGTTACACTTCCTTGGAGCTTTTCAATAATATATAGATTTGACTGATTTCTTTATAATTTTTTAAAAGTCTGAAAGTAGCAAAAAAGCAAGCATCATCTCAGTTGTATTTGTTATTTTTCATTTTAGTCTCCTCTCTGTTGTCGGTATGTCGTCACGTGTGGAGGTCTTTACTCAGATCGCCTTGCGGAGAAGTCTGGTTGCTCTAAAGACCCTCGAATTGTACCATTCCGAGGAGAATATCTTAAGCTTAAGGATGAGAAAAACTACTTGATCAAAGGAAACATTTATCCGGTATGTGACTCACTTAGCCAAGCTGGTGTTAAAATAGATTTTAGTGTTAATGTTAAGGACAGTGGCCCCTTTTGCTACTGTGCATACATTCTGTGCATCCCGTGACGATCTGGGAAATACAGGACTGGAAATATCCCATATCTTGCATTTATTTTAAACTGCTTTTCAGAATTACTGAATGGGTTATTATCTCTGAAAATACATGGTTCCCCCCTGCTTTGCTTGCATATTAATAAACCGTACAAGAAAACGTCTGTATTTGCAGACACCGCCCTTAAAAGAATCACTGCATCAGACCACAGCTGAAGCGTACTGCTCAGTAGCTTTCATTTGAATGGTCACACTTTAGGATTTCATCCACAGACTCAACATTTAGAACCACCTTGTACAGCGTAATAAACAGCACCACAGGAAAGTACTGCTCAGTAGCTTTCACTTGAATGGTCACACTTTAGAATCTCATCCACAGACTCAATAGCTGATCTGATTGTAGAATCACACGAACCGTGGGAAAATATGGTTCAATAACTTGAATTCGAATGGTTAATGGTCCCTCCCTCCCTTCCCCCGTTTTACAGCCTTAACAGAAAAGAACTACTCAATGGCTGTTTTCACACTGCAGGATTTCACTGTCAGACACAGTCATTCAAAAGAGACACATTTTGATTTCAAGGGTCTGCAACTCAGAAGTGATAAAAACGATAGAAATTAAGCCAGGTGTTGATCACCTTAGCGTTTTATTAAAGCATTCCTTTTACAGCACCATTAAAACTAATCGCGTTTTTTTCGCGTAAACGATTTAATGAACACAGAATACAATATTTGTATCCACACTGTTGAACTGAGAAGCCAGCAATGACTCAGCAATAGTGCTGACATTATCGTACGAAATTTCTTGTTTTTAAAAGTTTCTCGCAGTTTTACACATATGCAAACCCCAAAAAGTTCGCTTGTGAGATTACAAGTATGCTCGTCTGGTTACAAAGATCCGCAGCGCAATGAAAACTCAAGCAGAAGCATCTTACATTAAGCCTTGATTCCTTAAAATTAGTAAGTCTTTCTCTCGACATAAAAAACGAGACGCAGAGTTTTAAAACTTCTCTGGACGTATCTTCATCTCAGAGCTCTTGACAGAGTAATGAGAGTTTTTCCAGTATTGCCAGTCCATTCCTTGAGGACTGGTCTTGCCGTTAAGATACAGACCATTCAGGTTGGAATGATGGCAACTGTTATACCACCAGGCGCCCTTATAACTCACAGCACAGTTGGATCTGTCCTTGTCATTATCGCGATCCTTGGTGGTAAATGCTTGGCCACGATGATAAGTAAGAGAATCACCAGCAGTGCCTGAAAAACACAAATTAAATACGGTGTGAATTTGTTCTTGTGAAAAGGTTTTAATCTTTATTTGTGACATGCGAGGAATGATTTTGATAGCAACTACTAATAACCTAAGTGAAATTATTTAAGTTAAACTAAGTTTGTTGTTTGCTTGAAAGTACTAAGACATTTTCTGTAGTCATAAGATTTAACCAAAAAACACCTCTTTCAACTTGTCAGAGCACACATCAAATTAATTTTATTCACTTCTATGTGTTTAGGCTGTTTGGGTTCTTTGTTGTTTTTGTTGTCAATAAGGTCTTCCAAAAAGTGGATAAAACCCGTGGATTGAAACGATCTAACGAGTTCCAAACTGGTGTAAATTGGCTAGTTACTCTCCTGCTCATTTACTGGTTTTGAAACTCAATTCACCTGGACAGCGATTCAGTGCAGTTGAAAATTGAGCTATATATGGCAGTTAACAATTTTATGTAGAATATTGAATGTTATGCGCAACAGAACTGATAGCATCAACAGAGTTTAGCGTACCTGAATAACTACCCAAACTCAGCTGGTATTTTGCCCTCTCGCTTGCCACAGTAAATGAACTGTACTCTGCAAATGCCGTTTTGCCATGAATGTCTTCCACGTCAACGCGAAGCTTGTTACTGCTGCTTACAGTCAGGCGGTGAATCTTGTCCAATCCGAGCCAAAACTCGCCGTTCAGATTACCGAAGCCGCGTTTGTAGGAATCCCAAGCGCGGAAGAAATCTACGGAGCCATCCCGTCTCTTCTGAAACACCGTCCAACCTCCGCCAGCTGTTTTGTGATCACAGAACACTTCAAATTCACCCAGACCATCGGGATCGATTTTGTAGACTCCGTTAATCTTTTCCCCGGACTTGTAAACTTCGGCGCAGTTCTTGTAAACTGAAAAGTAGACAAGAAGGCTGGCAAACGATGACACAAGGAAAGAATTGGAAATACTTAATGAGTAAAATTATCGTCCCAAACTTTTACGTATTTGATGAGATCACCAAAACTTTTTTTTTTCAATGTGATAAATAATTTTCTTTAAAACTATGTAACGAGGCTAATAGGCGATGAAAAGTGTATGTGCAGACAAACTGAATTATTTCCAAAGAGACTGAAAGGCTAAGTAACATCTTTGTGCTGTTTAAAAATTTCAACTTGGGTCAACATAGAAAATTAGACGCGTGAATTAAACAAGCAAGATTTCAGGGAAGTAGAAAAAAATGGTAAAGTGGACTTAACAGCTGACAAAAAAATACAAACCTTTTCCATCAGAGCCTCCAGTTTCGTTTCTTTTCAGTGCCCTGATTTCTTGTTGAATTTCTGCCAGCTGTTGCTCGATTTTCTTGCAGTTTGGTCCGGCATAGAAGCTGTTGTAATTGTTATTTACGTTACATTTAGATTTGTCCGTCGTGTTTCCAAGTGCTGTTACGAAAACCGCGAACAGAATAGCTTCGAAGAATAATTTCATCATGCACTGTGTTTGAGAAAAGTTGTAAAAGAGCCGACCGACAGTCATACACAACGAATGATTCCCGAGACGTGGCCTTCCAAAATGATTTATTCTTGTAACGAGAGTTTTCTCGTCCGGCTAAATTCTATTTCAGGAGCGCTTTTGTTCTCAGTTACTACCAATGAAATAGGTCGACATTTTCACGCATCGTGACCGTTAGCTGGATTTCGTGACAGTCGTAAAGATTTATACAATGAATGCTTAATTGAGGTGAAGGAAAACTCCTCAACGTTACGAGTTGTGGGTGATTGAGAAGCCAGCTACATCAGGATTTCAGTGTATTGAGCCCGTACTGATGGGTATTAAACACGTACCTTTAAAGATCGAATCAAAGCAACTGAGTAAACATGTTTGAGATGAACAAGCATATAAAATAGTTTGAGTTATGTGAGCAAACGCAGTACATACAACCATGGTGTTCTCAAAAGAAAAGAATCGATAATACATGTATGCAAATATGTGTAGCTCTCTCATACCTAAGACAGACGGGGTTAAAATCACGAGGAGAAAATTCTCCGTTTTCTACAATACAGTCAAACCTCTTTATTACGGACACCAAGGGGGCAGGAATAAGCGTCCGTATTATAGAGGTGTCCGTTTTAGAGAAGCAAGCTTTATAGGGAATTCTGTCTCGCAGGGACCAAGTCAACTGTCCGTAATAAAGAGGTGTCTGTATTAAAGAGGTGTCCGTAAGGAGAGGTTCCACTGTATTGGAAAGTAAACAGTGCACAAAAAATCTGCTAATCAACAGACTTAATGCATTTTGAGCAGTCAGTTCTATTAAGCAGTCGCGATCACCTTTTATTTCCCAACGAGCTGTCTCTATTGTCTTGACCTTTTTTAAACGGTTACTTTGGAAAAGGAAACCAGTCAAATATAATAACAAATAGCGTGTTTATTTTCACAAATCATTTATTCGAAACCCTGCGGGCAGAGAGCCGAGTTTTCTACCGAAAGATCGAAGGGATTTCTGCTTGCAGGGTATTTATTGAACGGAAATAAATGTTCGTACTTTGTGGTAAAAAGTCTTCTCAGAAAGTCAGAATTATCACGATACCAAACTACGGACCCGAACCCTAACCCATTTCATGGATTGTGAATATATTTTAGCGTTTTACAGTCATTATTAGTAATTATTTGTTCATAAAACTGCACGACCCCACCAGCTCTGCTGGACCCGTGGGGGGAGTGTGGAGGGGAGGGGAGGGGATCCATATCCTAGACTACCCGAAAAAAGTATCTTTACCAGGCTGTAGGTATATGGAAGTATTTGAAAGGGTTGCTTCCCCCTCCTTCTCCCGATACTACAGGTCATTAACGGCCGTTTATCACTAAAATTCTAGAGCTAAAATAAGAGATTAATTTCTTTTTTGGAGCAGTCCTTAGGGTCTTGAACAACTCGGAGCTTATTAATACGAGTAGACATATAAACGGCTCAAATGTGTAACTAACTCTTAGGATGCGTCGCGGCAAAACCACTTGCTACGTGGACTCTATTTCTTTCTCTTCAGCAAAGACTGTCCTCTAGCCTGTGTGCAGATGTCTCCGTTTTTCTGCACGTATACTTTGTCTGTGGTATTCACTTCCGTTCTGATAGGCCAAACGAATTTCTGTGGGGGACAACGTTGAACCAAACATTTGCTTAAAATAGCCACAAATTTATGCCAATCAATCTGCGGTTTAAAATTGTCATCATTTCCATTTGATATTTTCACTTTATTTTTATAAAGCTGTTAGTGTTTTCTCAGTGAATCATCCTGATTTCTGTAGCATCACAGGTTAATAACTAGATTGTTTATTCCACTGCGCATATGCCACACATGACATTCCAATCCTAGCAGTATGCAGGATGTTTGTCCCATGAACCTAGTTTAATGGCCTTAGCTCCCACGAGTCTCCTGTAGCTCAGTGGTAGAGCATCCGAACTAGTAATCGTAAGGTCTTAGGTTCGATTTCCCTTTTCCGTGAATGCCTGTGTCACTCTCTGAATAATACATCATTCTCATAGATCATTTAATGCTTGTAACTGAAACATGATGTCCAGGATGGTGGCGGTAGACTTGTATAGTACCAAAAAAAAAAAACAACTGATGAATCTTTCATATTTAATTGCTCAGAATCAAGTTGAACTTCGTCTGTTTCTAAGACTGGGAAGTGACCTGATTATATACTAAAGACAAGAAAAAAAAGATACAAATTAATCAAGGTCTTGAACTCCTTAGCGTTTTATTAAAGCATCCCTTTTACAGCAATGTTAAAACTAAATCGCGTTTTTATCACCTAGAATTTTTTGCGTAAACGATTTAATGAACACAGAATACAATATTTGTATCCACACTGTTGAACTGAGAGGCCGGCAATAACTCAGCAATAGTGCTGTCATAATCCGAGGAAATTTCTTGGGTTTTAAAAGTTTCACACAGTTTTACACAAATGCAAACCGTAAAAAGTTCGCTTGTGAGATTACAAGTATAGTCGTCTGGTTGCAAAAATCTGCAGCGCAATGAAAACTCAAGCAGAAGCACCCTTTAATCCTTAAGCCTTGATTCCCAAGTGTTTCACTGGACGTGAAGAACGACACAATCTTAAAACTTCTCTGGACGTATCTTCATCTCAGAGCTCTTGACAGAGTAATGGGCATATTTCCACTTGTACCAGGTCATTCCTTGAGTTCTGATCTTGCCGTTAAGATACAGACCATTCAGGTTGGAATGGTGGCACCTGTTGTACCACCAAGCGCCCTTATGATCCACAGCACAGCTGCCTCTTCCGTACTTGTCATTATCGCGATCCTTTGTGGAAAATGCTTGGCCACGATGAAAGGCAAGGGAATCACCAGCAGTGCCTGAAAAACACAAATAAAATTTGGTCTTGTGAAAAGGTTTTAATCTTCATTTGAGACAGGCGAGGAATGATTTTGATAGCTACTACTAGTTACCTAAGCGAAATTTAAGTTACATCCAATTTATTTTTTACTTCAGGATACCGAAATATTTTCTGTGGTTATAAGATTTAACCAAGAAACACCTCTTTCAACTTGTCAGAGCACATCAAATTAATTTTTTCACTTCCATGTGTTTAGGCTGTTTAGGTTCTTTGTTGTTTTGGTTGTCAATAAGGTCTTTCAAAAAATGAATAAAACACGTGGATATTTAAAACGATCTATAACAAGTTCTAAACTGGGCCAATTTGCTAGTTTTTCTTCTGCTAATTCACTGGTTTAGAAACTCAATTCACCTGGACAACGATTCAGTTCAGTTGAAAATTAAGCGATATATTTGGCAGTTTTAACAATTTTATTTAGAATATTAAATATTATGTTTAGCAGAACTGATAGAATCAAGAGAGTTTAGCGGCGTACCTGAATACCTTCCCAAACTCAGCTGGTATTTTGCCCTCTCGCTTGCCACAGTAAATGAACTGTACTCTGCAAATGCCTTTTTGCCATGAATGTCTTCCACGTCAACGCGAAGCTTGTTACTGCTGCTTACAGTTAAGCGGTGAATCTTGTCCAATCCCAGCCAAAACTCGCCGTTCAGATTACCGAAGCCTCGTTTGTAGGAACCCCAAGCGCGGTAGAAATCTACGGAGCCATCCCGTCTCTTCTGAAACACCGTCCAACCTCCGCCAGCTGTTTTGTGATCACAGAACACTTCAAATTCACCCAGACCATCGGGATCGATTTTGTACACTCCGTTAATCTTTTTCCCGGACTTGTAAACTTCGGCGCAGTTCTTGTAAACTGAAAAGTAGACAAGAAGGCTGGCAAAAGATGACACAAGGAAAGCATTGGAAATACTTAATGAGTAAAATTATCATCCCAAAAATGAGACCACGAAAACTATTTTTTTTTCAACGTGATAAATAATTTTCTTTAAAACTGTGTAACGAGGCTAATAGGCGATGAATAGTGTTTGTGCTGACAAAGTGAATTATTTCCAAAGAAACTGAAAGACCAAGTTGTCCCTTTGTGCTGTTTAAAAATTTCAACTTGGGTCAATATAGAAAATTAGATGCGTGAATTAAGCGAGATTTCAGGCAAGTAGCAAAGAATGGTAAAGTGGAATTTACAGTGGAAAAATAGTACAAACCTTTTCCATCAGAGCCTCCAGTTCCGTTTTTTTTCAGTGCCCTGATTTCTTGCTTAATTTCTGCCAACTGTTGCTCGATTTTCTTGCAGTTTGGTCCGGCGTAGAAGCTATTGTAATTATTATTTACGTTACATTTAGATTTGTCGGTCGAGTTTGCAAGTGCTGCTACGAAAACCGCGAACAGAATAGCTTTGAAGAGGTTCATCATGCTCGGATGTTTGAAAACTTCGTTATAAAACAGCATCAAAGGCTAAAGAGAACGAATGATGCCCAGTACTTCCATGGTAGTTTATTTAGTTTTATGCAACGAGATTTTTCTTGTGCATAAATTCTATTTTGGAGCGCTTTCATCATCGATAGTCACCAATCAAATAGCTCCACATTTTTACAGATCGCCGTTGAGAAGTAAATGGCTTCCGTGATATTCCTGATGATTTTTGTATAATAAATTAGTGGTTTGGAGGTGTAAAAAACTCTTCGAATAACGTTTTATTGAATAAGAAGTCAGCTGTTCAGAATTGCTTGTGTATTTAGCCGTTCAAAATAATTGCCGTAAATTCAGAGCCCTTTCGTTGTCGCCTTAGTTTTAATCCTTCAAACAAACAATCACTGTCTTGTAATTAACATAGCGAACACATTCAAGGAGCACACAAAATAAGTCAAAATACAAAAACACATTACGTACAAATATTAAATTACCGTTTTCTCGGAGCAAAAATCGCTGAGATTTCTTACATTGTCAAGAAATCACGAGCAAATTCTCAAAAATTGTCGACGGCTATAATATCAGAAAACGGACAGTGCAAATTGAAGGAAATCACTGTTACTTATTTATGTGGTCACACTTGGTGATTTTATCCACAGTGATAATGCATTCATCCTTGTTTTTATTGAAACCCTTTGTTAGAGCCATGTTTTCAGTCAGCGTCATAGCCGTATGCCCTGTTGGGAGCACTCAGATTTCTTTTCCCGAGTATGCCTGTGTCAGTGCCTAAAAAATGCTTCTATCATTTATTCAGCAGGCCTAAAACATCACATCACATTTCTTTTAATATAACCCTTTGTTTGCCTAAGCACAGCCACTCACTACCCTAACTGTATTCAGTTTATGACGAGCGAAAGATTGTCTTCGCTTCTGGACAAAAGGCATAAATTTGTGTTAAATTCGGTGATTTTTAATAATGGCAACGAACTCTTTTAAATTGTAGAAAGGGTGACTTTGTTTTATAATGCGCCTAATTTAATTTTAATTTTAATTTACTTTTTGCCGCGTTAAAGGGTCAGCTGGGGCACATGCGCAGTAGAGTCCGGTTGAGACTAATTTGCATACAACTCGTCGCAGGATTTTTGCTTTTCCGCCATTGTAAAAGCTTTCAAAAATATCCTAAAGATTAATTACTAAAGAACTTTTGTAAATAAAACATTCACCTAACTTTCTGAAGATGAACGCGATTCAAACAGATGAAAACAGCTTGCTAAACTCTCCGACGGTATTTGAAACAGATGGGCCAACGATTTAAAAGTGCTACTCATCAATGCGCGCATGCGCCTTAGGTGACATAGTCCATTCCATTTAAGTCCTAAGCTGAAAAAAACAAAACAAAACAGAGGGGAATCCAGCCCTTCAAGTAACTGTGGGGACCGTTCTCGAACGCTTGAACGACTTGCTTGCTCACTAAAAAGAAGAAATGAAAATAAATTACGCCAAGATTGTTTGCACAAAAAAAGTTTCTTTTGTCTGCATGGTCCTCAGTGTAAAAGTCTCCAAACAGGTATGATGTTCTCGTGTTTAAAACACGAGGGAAATTTGTCATTTTAAAGCCACACGAAACTCCTATGAGTATTTTTTACCTTTTCTGAGCTTCTTTTCTTTTAAACTATGATTTAACTGCATTCAAAATTTTGAAAAAGCTTAATTTTGACAAGTTCCACCAAACGGATTTTGGCGATTTATAGTATGTTAGAAGTAGGGAAAAATTCAGTTGCAGTTAGTTTGATCATGACCATCTGTACTTCATAGATTGGCTGGACTGCTACTTGCAGATGCTGATTACACAAAAAGACAAAATCATCCCCACTTTTGATTTTGGTGAACTACAGGTGTATTATATCATTTTGAGAAAGGAAACATTTTCATCCAAAGGGTATAAATCCATGCATAACGGTCGTGTTTTCTCATTGTGAACTTAGGCTGCCCGTGGTCATGTAAGTCTATTTTTTCCAGAAGGCGTCGGATTGTACCATGTCGACAAGAACGTGAAATATCTTAGTCAATGGAAAGACTTGTTTGTTATGTCACTTGGAAAGATTGGTGTAAAAGGACTGTTTGCTGTTGATGGCAAAGAATCGGTGAGCTGCACCACAGCTAAAAAAATTAGTATCGGTAATATATGAATGGTCACAGTTTAAAGATTTCATCCACAGGAAAAAAACGTCAAAGCCACCTTGTACAACATAATGAAAAGCAGCACAGGAAAGTTCTTCTCAGTAACTTTCTTTTGAATGGCCACACTTTAGGATTTCATCCAGAGACTGAAAAGTCAGAACCAGTTTGTACAGCATAATAAACAGCACCACAGGAAAGTACTGCACAGTAGCATTCATTTCAATGGTCACAATTTAGGATTTCATCCACAGACTCTAAAGTTAGAACTACCCTGTACAGTATAATAAACAGCACCACAGGAAAGTACTGCTCAGTAGCTTTATTTCAGTGGTTACACTTTGTAATTCCATCCACAGACTCAACAGTTAATTGAAGAATCACACGAATCGTGGGAAAATATGGCTCAATAACTTGAATTCGAATGGTTAATGGTCCCTCCCTCCCTTCCCCCGTTTTACAGCCTTAACAGAAAAGAACTTCTCAATAGCAGTTTTCACACTGCAGGATTTCACTGCCAGACACAGTCATTCAAAAGAAAAACATTTCGATTTTAGGGGTCTGAAACTGGGAAGTGACCCGATTATATACTAAAGACAAGAACAAACGATAGAAATTAATCCAGGTGTTGATCACCTAAGCGTTTTATTAAAGCATCCCTTTTACAGCACCATTAAAACTAAATCGCGTTTTTATCACTTGGAGTTTTTCGCGTAAACGATTTAATGAACACAGAATACAATATTTGTATCCACACAGTTGAACTAAGAGGCCAGCAATGACTCAGCAATAGTGCTCATGTAATCCTACGAAATTTCTTGTTTAAAAGTTTCTCACAGTTTTACACAAATGCAGACCGCAAAAAGTTCGCTTGTGAGATTACAAGTATACTCGGCTGGTTACAAAAATCTGCAGCGCAATAAAAACACAAGCAGAAGCACCCTTAAATCCTTAAGCCTTGATTCCCTTAAATAAGTGTTTCACTGGACGTGAAGAACGACACAATCTTAAAACTTCTCTGGACGTATCTTCATCTCAGAGCTCTTGACAGAGTAATGGGAATTTTTCCAGAGGTACCAGCTCATTCCTTGAGTACTGATCTTGCCGTTAAGATACAGACCATTCAGGTTGGCATGATGGCAGTTGCTGTACCACCATGCGCCCTTATCAAGCACAGCACAGTTGGATCCGCCGCGCTTGTCATTATCGCGATCCTTGGTGGTAAATGCTTGGCCACGATGATAAGCAAGGGAATCACCAGCAGTGCCTGAAAAACACAAATTAAATACGGTGTGAATTTGGTCTTGTGAAAAGGTTTTCATCTTCATTTGAGACACGCGAGGAGTGATTTTGATAGCAACTACTAATTACCTAAGCGAAATTTAAGTTACACTGATTTTGTTCTTTACATGAGGGTACAAAACATTTTCTGTGGTTAAAAGATTTAACGAAAAAACACCTCTTTCAACTTGTCGGAGCACACATCAAATTAATATTATTCACTTCCATGTGTTTGGGCTGTTTAGCTTCTTTGTTGTTTTTGTTGTTAATAAGGTCTTCCAAAAAGTGGATAAACCCGTGGATTAAAACGATCTAACGAGTTCCAAACTGCTGTAAATTGGCTAGTTACTCTCTTGCTCATTCACTGGTTTAGAAACTCAATGCAAATGGACAACAGTTGAAAATTAAGCGATATATTTGGCAGTTAACAATTTTATTTAGAATATTAAATACAATGCTTAGCAGAACAGATGGAATCAACAGAGTTTAGCGTACCTGAATAACTACCCAAACTCAGCTGGTATTTTGCCCTCTCGCTTGCCACAGTAAATGAACTGTACTCTGCAAATGCCTTTTTGCCATGAATATCTTCCACGTCAACGCGAAGCTTGTTACTGCTGCTTACAGTCAGGCGGTGAATCTTGTCCAATCCGAGCCAAAACTCGCCGTTCAGATTACCGAAGCCGCGTTTGTAGGAATCCCAAGCGCGGAAGAAATCTACGGAGCCATCCCGTCTCTTCTGAAACACTGTCCAACCTCCGCTAGCTGTTTTGTGATCACAGAACACTTCAAATTCACCCAGACCATCGGGATCGATTTTGTAGACTCCGTTAATCTTTTCCCCGGACTTGTAAACTTCGGCGCAGTTCTTGTAAACTGAAAAGTAGACAAGAAGGCTGGCAAACGATGGCACAAGGAAAGAATTGGAAATACTTAATGAGTAAAATTATTGTCCCAAACTTTTACTTGATGAGATATCCAAAACCGTTTTGTTTTAACGTGATAAAATGGAATTAAGTAGAATAGACTGGTAAAATGGAATTAACAGTGGACAAAAAATACAAACCTTTTCCATCAGAGCCTCCAGTTTCGTTTCTTTTCAGCGCCCTAATTTCTTGAGGAATTTCTGCCAACTTTTGCTCGATTTTCTTGCAGTTTGGTCCGGCGTAGAAGCTGTTGTAATTGTTATTAACGTTACATTTAGATTTGTCCGTCTCAGTACTTTTGGTGGGTTTCACCGACGAGTTTGCCAGTGCTCTTATGAAAACCGCGAACAGAATAGCTTCAAAGAATAATTTCATCATGTACTGTGTTTGATAAAAGTTGTAAAAGAGCCGACCCACAGTCATACACAACGAATGATTCCCGAGACGTGGTTTCCAAAATGATTTATTCTCGAAACGAGAGTTTTCTCGTCCGGCTTAATTCTATTTCAGGAGCGCTTTTGTTCTCCGTTATTGCCAATGAAAAAGGTCGACATTTTCACGCATCGTGACTGTAAGCTGGATTTCGTGACAGTCATTTCTATAATGAATACTAATTGAGGTGAAGGCATACTCCTCGAATTAAGAGTTATGGATGATTGAGAAGCCAGCTATTCCAGGATTCCAGTGTATTTGGCCCGTACTGATGGGTATTAAACACGTTGCTATAAATATCGAATCGAAGTAACTGAGTAAACATGTTTGTGATGAACAAGCAAACAAAAATAGTTTGAGTTATGTGAACAAACGCAGTACAAACAACCATGGTGTTCTCAAAAAGAAAAGAATCGATAATATGCAAATATGTTCTCTCAAACCTAACTAAAAAGACGCGCGGGGTTAGAGTCATGAGGAGCAGTTGAAAATTCTCTATTTTCTACAATATTGGAAAGCAAACAGTACACAAAAAATTTGCTAATCAACAGACTCAATACAACCGAATCTCTTAATTACTGTAATTTTGAGCAGTCAGTTCTATTAAGCAGTCACAGTCACCTTTTCTTTTCCAACGAGCTGTCTCTATTGTCTTGACCTTTTTAAATGATAACTTTAGGAAAGGAAACCAGTCAAATATAATAACAAATAGCGTGTTTATTTTCACAAATCATTTATTCGATACTCTACGAGCAGAGAGTCGAGTTTTCTACCGGAAGATCGAAGGGATTTAGACTGCTTGCAGGGTATATATTGGACGGAAATTAATGTTTGTACTTTGTGGTCAAAAGTCTTCTTAGAAAGTCAGACTTATCACGATATCAAACGACGGACCCGAACTCTAACCCATTCCATGGATTGTGAATATATTTTAGCGTTTTACAGTCATTATTTGTAACTATTTGTTTCAAAAAATGCACGACCCCAGCAGCTCTGCTGGACCCGTGCGCGGGGGGAGGGGGGAGGAAGGGAGGGGGGGGGAGGGGAGGGGATCCATATCATAGACTACCCGAAAAAAGTATCTTTACCAGGCTATAGGTATATGGAAGTATTTGAAAGGGTTACTCCCAACCCCCCGATAATACGGGTCATTAACGGCCGTTTGAGATAAAATGAGAGATTAACTTATTTTTAAGAGCAGTCCCTGGGGTCTTGAACAACTCGGAGCTTATTAATACGAGTAGAAATATAAACGGCTTAAATGTTTACCTAACTCTTAGGATGCGTCGTGGCACAATCACTTGCTACGTGGACTCTATTTCTTTCTCTTAAGCGAAGACTGTCTTCTAGCCTCTGTCCAGATGTCTCCGTTTTACTGCACGTATACTTTGTCTGTGGTATTCACTTCCATTCTGAAAACTGAGGCCAAACGAATTTCTATAGGGAACAACGTTGAACCAAAAACTTGCTTAAGATAGCCACAAATTTATGCTAGTCAATCTGCGGTTTAAAATTGTTATCACTTCCATTTGATATTTTCGCGTTATTTTTATAAAGCTGTTAGTGTTTTTTCATTGAGTCATCCGGAGTCCTGTAGCATCACAGGTTAATAACTGGATTATTTATTCCATTGCGCTTATGCCACACATTGACATTCAAATCGTAGCAGTATGCAGGATATTTGTCCCATGAACCTTGTATTGTACCAAAAACACAATAACTTATTAACCTTCCATATTTAATTGCTCAGAATCAAGTTTAACTTAGTCTGTTTCTAAGTATTTGAAGGTCACTAAAAGAAGAGATGAAAATAAATTACGCCAAGATCGTTTGCAGAAAAAAATTTTTTTTCGTCTGCATGGTCCCCCGTGCAAAAGGCTTCAAACAGGTTTGATGTTTTTGTGTTTCAAACTCGAGGGAAATTTGTAATTTTTAAGCCACACGAAACCCCTATGAGTAGCTTTGACCTTATCTGAGCTTCTTTTCTTTTAAAACTATGATTTAACTGCATTCAGAATTTTGAAAAAGCTTAATTTTGACAAGTTCCATTAAACGGATTATGGAGATTTATAGTATGTTGGAAGTAGGGAAAAATTCTGTTGCAGTTAGTTTGATCATGACCATCTGTACTTCATAGATTGACTGGACTGCTACTTGCAGATGCTGATTACACAAAAAGACAAAAGCAAGCCCACTTTGATTTTGGTGAACTACAGCTATATTATATCATTTTGAGAAAGGAAAAATTTTCATCCAAAGGATATAAATCCATTACGTTCAAGTGTGTTTTCTCATTGTGAACTTAGGCTGGGCGTGGTCATACAAGTCTTTTTTTCCAGAAAGCGTCGGATTGTACCATGCCGACAAGAACGTGAAATATCTTAGTCAATGGAAAGATTTGTTTGTTATGTCACTCGGAAAGATTGGCGTAAAAGGACTGTTTGCTGTTGATGGCAAAGAATCGGTGAACTGCACCACAGCTAAAAAGAACTAATCAGTGGTATATGGACGGTGACATTTCCACAGACAAAAATGTCAAAGCCACCTTGTACAGTAAAATGAAAAGCACCACAGGAAAGTACTGGTCAGTAGCTTTCATTTGAATGGTCACACTTTAGGATTTCATCCTCAGACTTAAAAGTGAGAACCAGTTTGTACGGCTGAATAAACAGCACCACAGGAAAGTACTGCTCAGTAGCTTTCATTTGAATGGTCACACTTTAGTATTTCATCTACAGACTGAAAAGTCAGAACCACTTCAATCAAGGTCTTGATCACCTTAGCCTTTTATTAAAGCATCCCTCTTACAGCGCCATTAAAATTAAATCGCGTTTTTATCACCTAGAATTTTTCGCGTAAACGATTTAATGAACACAGAAAACAATGTTAGTATCCACAGTGTTAAACTGAGAGGCCAGCAATGACTCAGCAATAGTGCTGCCAAAATCGTACGAAATTTCTTGTTTTTAAAAGTTTCTCACAGTTTTAAACGAATGCAAACCGCAAAAAGTTCACTTGTGAGATTACAAGTATAGTCGTCTGGTTACAAAAATCAGCAGCGCAACGAAAACTCAAGCAGAAGCACCCTTGATTCCCTTAAATAAGTGTTTCACTGGACGTGAAGAACGAGACACGATCTTAAAACTTCTGTGGACGTATCTTCATCTCAGAGCTCTTGACAGAGTAATGGGAATTCTTCCAGTGGTACCCGGTCATTCCTTGAGTACTGATCTTGCCGTTAAGATACAGACCATTCAGGTTGGAATAGGGCAAGCGTTATACCACCAAGCGCCCTTATAACTCACAGCACAGTTGTCTCTGTGCTTGTCATTATCACGATCCTTGGTGGTAAATGCTTGGCCACGATGATTAGCAAGGGAATCACCAGCAGTGCCTGAAAAACACAAATTAAATACGGTGTGAATTTGGTCTCGTGAAAAGGTTTTAATCTTTATTTGTGACGCGCGAAGAATGATTTTGATAGCAACTACTAATTATCTAAGTGAAATTCAAGTTACACTAATTGTATTGTTTACGTGAGAGTACAAAACATTTCTGTGGTTATAAGATTTTTCCAAGAAACATCTCTTTCAACTTGTCATAGCACACAACAAATTAATTTCTTCACTTCCATGTGTTTAGGCTGTTTAGCTTTTTTCTTTTTTTTGTTAAAGGTCTTCCAAAAAGTGGATAAAACCCGTGGATTATAACGATCTAACGAGTTCCAAACTGCTGTAAATTGGCTAGTTACTCTCCTACTCATTCACTGGTTTTGGAACTCAATTCACCTGGATAACGATTCAGTTCAGTTGAAAATTAAGCGATATATTTGGCAGTTAACAATTTTATTTAGAATATTAAATATTATGCTTAGCAGAACTGATAGAATCAACAGAGTTTAGCGTACCGGAATACCTTCCCAAACGCAGCTGGTATGTTGCTCTCTCGCTTGCCACAGTGAATGAACTGTACTCTGCAAATGCCTTTTTCCCATGAATATCTTCCACGTCAACGCGAAGCTTGTTACTGCTGCTTACAGTCAGGCGGTGAATCTTGTCCAATCCGAGCCAAAACTCGCCGTTCAGATTACCGAAGCCGCGTTTGTAGGAATCCCAAGCGCGGAAGAAATCTACGGAGCCATCCCGTCTCTTCTGAAACACTGTCCAACCTCCGCCAGCTGTTTTGTGATCACAGAACACTTCAAATTCACCTAGACCTTCGGGATTGATTTTGTAGACTCCGTTAATCTTTTCCCCGGACTTGTAAACTTCGGCGCAGTTCTTGTAAACTGAAAAGTAGACAAGAAGGCTGGCAAACGATGGCACAAGGAAAGCATTGGAAATACTTAACGAGTAAAATTATCATCCCAAACTTTTACTTGATGAGATCACGAAAACTGTTTTCTTTTCAACGTGATAAATAATTTTCTTTAAAACTGTGTAACGAGGCTTTCAGGCGATGAAAAGTGTATCTGCTGAGAAAGTGAGTTATTTCCAAAGAGACTGAAAGACCAAGTTGCACGTTTGTGCTGTTTAAAATTTCAGCTTGGGCCAATAAAGATAATTAGACGCATGAATTAAACAAGCGAGATTTCAGGCAAGTAGAAAAAAATGGTAAAGTGGAATTAACAGTGGACCAAATAACACAAACCTTTTCCATCAGAGCCTCCAGTTTCGTTTCTTTTCAGTGCCCTGATTTCTTGTTTAATTTCTGCCAGCTGTTGCTCGATTTTCTCGCAGTTTGGTCCGGCGTAGAAGCTGTTGTAATTGTTATTTACGTTACATTTAGATTTTTCCGTCGAGTTTGCAAGTGCTATTAGGAAAACCGCGAACAGAATAGCTTCGAAGAGGTTCATCATGCTCGGATGTTTGAAAACTTCGTTATAAAATATCATTAAAGGCTAAAGAGAACGAATGATGCCCAGCACTTTCAGTTTATAACGAGATTTTTCTTGTGCTTAATTCTATTTTGGAGCGCTTTCATCATCGATCGTCACCAATCAAATAGCTCCATATTTTTACAGATCGCCGTTGACTAGTAAATGGCTTCCGTGATTTTCATAATGATTTTTGTATAATAAATTAGTGGTTTGGAGATGTAAAAAATCTCTTTGAATAACGTTTTATTGAATAGAAGTCAGCTGTTCAAAATTGCTTGTGTATTTTCAAAATAATTGCCGTAAATTCAGAGCCCTATCTCTGTCGCCTTAGTTTTAATCCTTCAAACAAACAATCACTGTCTTGTAATTAACATAGCAAACACATCCAACGAGCACATAAAATAAGTCAAAATATAAAAACACATTACTAGTCTGAAATGTCAGCCGTCTCCTCCCCCTACGCACAGGGGGCGCGGGTTAGGGGGAGAAGACGGCTGACATTTCAGACTAACACATCACATACAAATATTAAGTTACCGTTTTCGCAGAGCAAAATCGCTGAGATATCTTACATTGTCAAGAAATTACGAGCTTTAAATCACCTTTTAGAAATTCTCAAAAATTATCGACGGCTATAATATCGGAAAATAGACAGCACTGATCGAATGAAAACACTGCCAAATAACTAATTAATGTGGTCACAGTTGGTGATTTTATCATGATGTATTCATACTTGTTTTTATCATATCCCTTTGTTAGAGCTATTTTTTTAGTCAGCGACACAGGCGTGCTACTTGTTGGTTTTCTATTTCCGAGTAGGCCTGTGCCACTTCTATCATTTATTCACCAGGGTTAAAACATAACATCACATTCTTTTCAATATAACCCTTTGTTTGCCTAAGCAAGACAACCGCTCACTACCCTAGTTGTATTCAGTTTATGACGAGCGAAGACTGTCTTCGACTTTGGACACAAGACATAAATTAGCGGTATATTTCGGGATTTGTAACCATGGGAACGAACTCTTTTAAACTGTACAAAGGGTTACAGAATTCAAGCTACAGGTTTTTGTCCATCTTTTACTTTTTGCTTCGCTTGCCTGCATACTCTTTGTTTGCTTTCTTGGCTGTACAAGGTTCATCGCCAGTACCTCTTCAAACCAGCTTACAACCTTGTCAAACAGACATTTCTCTTTTTCTTTATTGTCAAACCCAAACACCTTGGCTCTAGTTCGCAGCGTTACAAAATGTTTTGCTATTTTTCTTTTCTTTGAATGTGTTTTTTTTGTGAAGAAAAAAAAAAAAAAAAAGAAAGAAAAGAAAAGACTGAGCACAGACTATTATTGTTCTTCTCTTACTAGGTACCATATCATAGACTACCCGAAAAAAGTATCTTTACCAGGCTATAGGTATATGGAAGTATTTGAAAGGGTTACTCCCCCCTCCCCCCTCCCGATACTACGTTTTACTGCACGTATACTTTGTCTGTGGTATTCACTTCCGTTCTGAAAAGGCCAAAGGAATTTCTGTGAGGAACAACGCTGAACCAAAAACTAGCCACAAATAGCCACAAATTTATGCCAGTCAATCTGCGGTTTAAAATTGTAAACACTTCCATTTGATATATTCACGTTATTTTATAAAAGTTGTCAGTGTTTTTTCAGTGAAACATCCTGACGTCTAGCATCACAGGTTAATAACTAAATTATTTATTCCACTGTGCATATGCCACACATTGACATTTAAATCCTATCAGTATGCAGGATGTTTGTCCCATGAACCTAGTTTAATGGCCTTAGCTCCCACGTGTCTCTTGTAGCTCAGTGGTAGAGCATCCGAACTAGTAATCGTAAGGTCTTAGGTTCGATTTCCCTTTCCCGTGAATGCCTGTGTCACTCTGAATAATACATCATTCTCATAGATCATTTAATGCTTGTAACTGAAACATGATGTCCAGGATGCTGGCAGTAGACTTGTATAGTACCAAAAACACAACAACTTATGAATCTTTCATATTTAATTGCTCAGAATCAAGTTTAACTTCGTGTGTTTCTAAGTACTCGAAGCTCACTAAAAGAAGAAAGGAAAATAAATGACGCCAAGGTTGTTTGCACAAAAAACGTTTTTTTTTGTCTGCATGGTCCCCTGTACAAAAGGCTTCAAACGGGTTTGATGTTTTCGTGTTTCAAACTCGAGGGAAATTTGTCATTTTGAAAGCCACACGAAACCCTTATGAGTAGTTTTGACCTTTTCTGAGCTTCTTTTCTTTTAAAACTATGATTTAAATGCATTCAAAATTTTGAAAAAGGTTAATTTTGGCAAGTTCCACCGAACGGATTTTGGAGAGTTATAGTATGTTGGAAGTAGGGAAAAATTCTGTTGCAGTTAGTTTGATCATGACCATCTGTACTTCATAGATTGGCTGGACTGCTACTTGCAGAAGCTGATTACACAAAAAGACAAAAGCAATCCCACTTTGATTTTGGTGAACTACGGCCATATTATATCATTTTGAGGAAGGAAAATTTTTCATCCAAAGGGTATAAATCCATAAAGTTCGTGTTTTTTCATTATGAACTTCGGCTGCCCGTGGTCATATAAGTCTATTTTTTCCAGAAGGCGTCGGATTGTACCATGCCGACAAGAACGTGAAATCTCTTAGTCAATGGAAGGTATATTTGGTATGTCACTTGGAAAGACTGGTGTAAAAGGACTGTTTGCTGTTGATGGCAAAGAATCGGTGAACTGCACCAGAGCTAAAAAGAACTAATCAGTGGTATATGGACGATCACTGTTTAAGATTCCATCCACAGACAAAAATGTCAAAGCCACCTTGTACAGCAAAATGAAAAGCACTACAGGAAAGTACTGGTGAGTAGCTTTAATTTGAATGGTCACACTTTAGGATTTCATCCTCAGACTTAAAAGTTAGAACCAGTTTGTACGGCATAATAAACAGCACCACAGGAAAGTGCTGCTCAGTAGCTTTCATTTGAATGTACAGACTTTAGGATTTTATCCACCGACTGAAAAGTCAGAACTAGTTTGTACAGCATAATAAACAGCACCACTGGAAAGTACTGTTCAGTAGCTTTCATTTGAATGGACAGACTTGAGGATTTTATCCACCGACTGAAAAGTCTGAACCAGTTTGTACAGCATCATAAACAGCACCACTGGAAAGTACTGCTCAGTAGCTTTCTTTTGGATGGCCACACTTTAGGATTTTATCCACAGACTAATAAGTTGGAACCAGTTTGCACAGCATAATAAACAGCACCATAGGAAAGTGCTGCTCAGTAGCTTTCATTTGAATGGTTACACTTTAGAATCTCATCCACAGACTCAATAGCTGATCTGATTGTAGAATCACACGAACCGTGGGAAAATATGGTTCAATAACTTGAATTCGAATGGTTAATCCTCACTCCCTCCCTTGCCCCGTTTTACAGCCTTAACAGAAAAGAACTGCTCAATAGCTGTTTTCACACTGCAGGATTTCACTGTCAGACACAGTCATTCAAAAGAGACACATTTCGATTTCAGGGGTCTGAAACTGGGAAGTGACCTGATTATATACTAAAGACAAGAAAAAAAAGATACAAATTAATCAAGGTCTTGAACTCCTTAGCGTTTTTATTAAAGCATCCCTTATACGGCAATGTTAAAATTAAATCGAGTTTTTATCACCTAGAATTTTTTGCGTAAACGATTTAATGAACACAAAAAACAATATCTGTATCCACACTGTTGAACTGAGAGGCCGGCAATAACTCAGCAGTAGTGCTGACATAATCCGAGGAAATTTCTTGTTTTTAAAAGTTTCACACAGTTTTACACAAATGCAAACCGCAAAAAGTTCGCTTGTGAGATTACAAGTATAGTCGTCTGGTTGCAAAAATCAGCAGCGCAATGAAAACTCAAGCAGAAGCACCCTTAAATCCTTAAGCCTTGATTCCCAAGTGTTTCACTGGACGTGAAGAACGACACAATCTTAAAACTTCTCTGGACGTATCTTCATCTCAGAGCTCTTGACAGAGTAATGGGCATATTTCCACTTGTACCAGGTCATTCCTTGAGTTCTGATCTTGCCGTTAAGATACAGACCATTCAGGTTGGAATGGTGGCACCTGTTGTACCACCAAGCGCCCTTATAATCCACAGCACAGCTGCCTCTTCCGTACTTGTCATTATCGCGATCCTTTGTGGAAAATGCTTGGCCACGATGAAAGGCAAGGGAATCACCAGCAGTGCCTGAAAAACACAAATAAAATTTGGTCTTGTGAAAAGGTTTTAATCTTCATTTGAGACAGGCGAGGAATGATTTTGATAGCTACTACTAGTTACCTAAGCGAAATTTAAGTTACATCCAATTTATTTTTTACTTCAGGATACCGAAACATTTTCTGTGGTTATAAGATTTAACCAAGAAACACCTCTTTCAACTTGTCAGAGCACACATCAAATTAATTTTTTCACTTCCATGTGTTTAGGCTGTTTAGGTTCTTTGTTGTTTTGGTTGTCAATAAGGTCTTTCAAAAAATGAATAAAACACGTGGATATTTAAAACGATCTATAACAAGTTCTAAACTGGGCCAGGCCGTAAATTTGCTAGTTTTTCTTCTGCTAATTCACTGGTTTAGAAACTCAATTCACCTGGACAACGATTCAGTCCAGTTGAAAATTAAGCGATATATTTGGCAGTTAACAATTTTATTTAGAATATTAAATATTATGTTTAGCAGAACTGATAGAATCAAGAGAGTTTAGCGGCGTACCTGAATACCTTCCCAAACTCAGCTGGTATTTTGCCCTCTCGCTTGCCACAGTAAATGAACTGTACTCTGCAAATGCCTTTTTGCCATGAATGTCTTCTAAGTCGACGCGAAGCTTGTTACTGCTGCTTACAGTCAGACGGTGAATCTTGTCCAATCCCAGCCAAAACTCGCCGTTCAGATTACCGAAGCCGCGTTTGTAGGAACCCCAAGCGCGGTAGAAATCTACGGAGCCATCCCGTCTCTTCTGAAACACCGTCCAACCTCGGCCAGCTGTTTTGTGATCACAGAACACTTCAAATTCACCCAGACCATCGGGATCGATTTTGTAGACTCCGTTAATCTTTTCCCCGGACTTGTAAACTTCGGCGCAGTTCTTGTAAACTGAAAAGTAGACAAGAAGGCTGGCAAAAGATGACACAAGGAAAGCATTGGAAATACTTAATGAGTAAAATTATCATCCCAAAAATGAGACCACGAAAACTATGTTTTTTTCAACGTGATAAATAATTTTCTTTAAAACTGTGTAACGAGGCTAATAGGCGATGAATAGTGTTTGTGCTGACAAAGTGAATTATTTCCAAAGAGACTGAAAGACCAAGTTGTCCCTTTGTGCTGTTTAAAAATTTCAACTTTGGTCAATATAGAAAATTAGATGCGTGAATTAAGCGAGATTTCAGGCAAGTAGCAAAGAATGGTAAAGTGGAATTTACAGTGGAAAAATAGTACAAACCTTTTCCATCAGAGCCTCCAGTTCCGTTTTTTTTCAGTGCCCTGATTTCTTGCTTAATTTCTGCCAACTGTTGCTCGATTTTCTTGCAGTTTGGTCCGGCGTAGAAGCTATTGTAATTATTATTTACGTTACATTTAGATTTGTCGGTCGAGTTTGCAAGTGCTGCTACAAAAACCGCGAACAGAATAGCTTTGAAGAGGTTCATCATGCTCGGATGTTTGAAAACTTCGTTATAAAACAGCATCAAAGGCTAAAGAGAACGAATGATGCCCAGTACTTCCATGGTAGTTTATTTAGTTTTATGCAACGAGATTTTTCTTGTGCATAAATTCTATTTTGGAGCGCTTTCATCATCGATAGTCACCAATCAAATAGCTCCACATTTTTACAGATCGCCGTTGAGAAGTAAATGGCTTCCGTGATATTCCTGATGATTTTTGTATAATAAATTAGTGGTTTGGAGGTGTAAAAAACTCTTCAAATAACGTTAATTTTATTGAATAAGAAGTCAGCTGTTCAGAATTGCTTGTGTATTTAGCCGTTCAAAATGATTGCCGTAAATTCAGAGCCCTATCTTTGTCGCCTTAGTTTTGATCCTTCAAACAAACAATCACTGTCTTGTAATTAACATAGCAAGCACATTCAACGAGCACACAAAATAAGTCAAAATACATAAACACATTACATACAAATATTAAATTACCGTTTTCTCAGAGCAAAAATTGCTGAGATTTCTTACATTGTCAAGAAATCACGAGCAAATTCTCAAAAATTGTCGACGGCTATAATATCAGAAAACGGACAGTACAAGTTGAAGGAAATCACTGTCACTTATTTATGTGGTCACACTTGGTGATTTTATCCACAGTGATAATGCATTCATCCTTGTTTTTATTGAAACCCTTTGTTAGAGCCATGTTTTCAGTCAGCGTCATAGTCGTATGCCCTGTTGGGAGCACTCAGATTTCTTTTCCCGAGTATGCCTGTGTCAGTGCCTAAAAAATGCTTCTATCATTTATTCAGCAGGCCTAAAACATCACATCACATTTCTTTTAATATAACCCTTTGTTTGCCTAAGCACAGCCACTCACTACCCTAACTGTATTCAGTTTATGACGAGCGAAAGATTGTCTTCGCTTCTGGACAAAAGGCATAAATTTGTGTTAAATTCGGTGATTTTTAATAATGGCAACGAACTCTTTTAAATTGTAGAAAGGGTGACTTTGTTTTATAATGGGCTTAATTGAATTTTAATTTTAATTTATTTTTTGCCGCGTTAAAGGGTCAGCTGGGGCACATGCGCAAGAGGCTTGTTGAAGCTAATTTACATGCAACTCGTCGCAGGATTTTTGCTTTTCCGCCATTGTAAAAGCTTCCAAAAATATCGCAACAAACAGCTTCTGTAATTACTAAAGAACGTTTTGTAAATAAAACATTCACCTAACTTTCTGAAGATAAACGCGATTCAAACAGATGAAAACAGCTTGCTGAACTCTCCGACGGTATTTGAAAAAGTTGGGCCAACGATTTAAAAGTGCTTCTCATCAATGTGCGCATGCGCCTTGGGTGACGTAGTCCATTATAAACAAAACAAAACAGAGGCGAATCCAGCCCTTCAAGTAACTGTGGGGACCTCCCTCAAAAGCTCGAACGACTTGCTTGCTCACTAAAAGAAGAAACGAAAATAAATTACGCCAAGATTGTTTGCACAAAAAAAGTTTTTTTTTTTGTCTGCATGGTCCTCCGTGCAAAAGGCTTTAAACAGGTTTGATGTTTTCGTGTTTAAGACACGAGGTAAATTTGTCATTTTTAAGCCACACGAAACCCCTATGAGTAGTTCTGACCTTATCTGAGCTTCTTTTCTTTTAAAACTATGATTTAGCTGCATTCAAAATTTTGAAAAACCTTAATTTTGACAATTAAATGTTTCATCAAAAGGATTTTGGAGATTTATAGTAAGTTGGAAGGAGGGAAAAATTCTGTTGCAGTTGGTTTGATCATGACCATCTGTACTTCATAGATTGGCTGGACTGCTACTTGCAGATGCTGATTACACAAAAAGACAAAAGCAAGCCCACTTTGATTTTGGTGAACTACAGCTATGTTATATCATTTTGAGAAAGTAAAAATTTTCATCCAAAGAGTATAAATCCATAACGTTCGTGTTTTCTCATTGTGAACTTAGGCTGCCCGTGGTCATATAAGTCTATTTTTTTGGTATGTCACTTGGAAAGATTGGTGTAAAGGGACCGTTTGCTGTTGACGCCAAAAAATCGGTGAACTGCACCACAGCTAAAAAGAACTAGTCAGTGGTATATGGACGGTCACAGTTTTAAGATTTCATCCACAGACAAAAACGTAAAAGCCACCTTGTACAGCATAATGAAAAGCACCACAGGAAAGTACTGCTCAGTAGCTGTCATTTGAATGGTCACACTTAAGGATTTCATCAACAGACTGAAAATTAAAACCAGTTTGTACAGCATAATAAACAGTACCACAGGAAAGTACTGCTCAGTAGCTGTTTTCACACTGCAGGATTTCTCTGTCAGACACAGTCATTCAAAAGAAAAACATTTTGATATTAAGGGTCTGAAACTGAGAAGTAACATGATTATATACTAAAGAGAAAAAAAAACAATAGAAATCAATCCAGGTCTTGGTCACCTTAGCGTTTTATTAAAGCATCCCTTTTACAGCACCATTAACACTAAATCGTGTTTTTATCAGAGTTTTTAGCGTAAACGATTTAATGAACACAGAAAACAATATTTGTATCCACACTGTTGAACTGAGAGGCCAGCAATGACTCAGGAATAGTGCTGACATCATTGGACGTGAAGAACGAGACACAGAATCTTAAAACTTCTCTGGACATATCTTCATCTCAGAGCTCTTGACAGAGTAATGGGCATATTTCCACTTGTACCAGGTCATTCCTTGAGGACTGGTCTTGCCGTTAAGATACAGACCATTCAGGTTGGAAAGGTGGCACTCGTTGTACCACCAGGCGCCCTTATAATTCACAGCACAATTGGCTCCGCCGGCCTTGTCATTATCGCGATCCTTGGTGGAAAATGGTTGGCCACGATGATAAGCAAGGGAATCACCAGCAGTGCCTGAAAAACACAAATAAAATTTGGTCTTGTGAAAAGGTTTTAATCTTCATTTGAGACAGGCGAGGAATGATTTTGATAGCTACTACTAGTTACCTAAGCGAAATTTAAGTTACATCCAATTTTATTTTTTACTTGAGGGTACCGAAACATTTTCTGTGGTCATAAGATTTAACCAAGAAACACCTCTTTCAACTTGTCAGGGCACACATCAAATTAATTTTCTTCACTTCCATGTGTTTGGGCTGTTTAGGTTCTTTGTTGTTTTGGTTGTCAATAAGGTCTTTCAAAAAATGAATAAAACACGTGGATATTTAAAACGATCTATAACAAGTTCTAAACTGGGCCAGGCTGTAAATTTGCTAGTTTTTCTTCTTCTAATTCACTGGTTTAGAAACTCAATTCACCTGGACAACGATTCAGTTCAGTTGAAAATTAAGCGATATATTTGGCAGTTAACAATTTTATTTAGAATATTAAATATTATGTTTAGCAGAACTGATAGAATCAAGAGAGTTTAGCGGCGTACCTGAATACCTTCCCAAACTCAGCTGGTATTTTGCCCTCTCGCTTGCCACAGTAAATGAACTGTACTCTGCAAATGCCTTTTTGCCATGAATATCTTCCACGTCAACGCGAAGCTTGTTACTGCTGCTTACAGTCAGGCGGTGAATCTTGTCCAATCCCAGCCAAAACTCGCCGTTCAGATTACCGAAGCCGCGTTTGTAGGAACTCCAAGCGCGGAAGAAATCTACGGAGCCATCCCGTCTCTTCTGAAACACCGTCCAACCTCCACCAGCTGTTTTGTGATCACAGAACACTTCAAATTCACCCAGACCATCGGGGTCGATTTTGTAGACTCCGTTAATCTTTTCCCCGAACTTGTAAACTTCGGCGCAGTTCTTGTAAACTGAAAATTTACACAAGAAGGCTGGCAAACGATGACACAAGGAAAGCATTGGAAATACTGATAATGATAATGAGTAAAATTATCGTCCCAAACTTTTACTTGATGAGATCACGAAAACCTTTTTTTTGTTCAACGGGATAAATAATTTTCTATGAAACTGTGTAACGAGGCTAATAGGCGATGAATAGTGTTTGTGCTGACAAAGTGAATTATTTCCAAAGAGACTGAAAGACCAAGTTGCACCTTTGTGCTGTTTAAAAATTTCAACTTGGGTCAACATAGAAAATTAGATGCGTGAATTAAACAAGCGAGATTTCTGGCAAGTAGATAAGAATGGTAAAATGGAATTAACAGTGGCCAAAAAAATACAAACCTTTCCCACCAGAGCCTTCAGTTTCATTTCTTTTCAGTGCGCTGATTTCTTGTTTAATTTCTGCCAACTGTTGCTCGATTTTCTTGCAGTTTGGTCCGGCGTAGAAGCTATTGTAATTATTATTTACGTTACATTTAGATTTGTCCGTCGTGTTTGCAAGTACTGTTACGAAAACAGGGAACAGAATAGCTTCGAAGAGGTTCATCATGCTCGAATTGTTGAAAACTTCGTTATAAAATAGCATCAAAGACTAAGGAGAACGAGTGATGCCCAGCACTGCCAGGGTAGTTTATTTAGTTTTATGCAACGAGATTTTTCTTGTGCATAAATTCTATTTTGGTGCGCTTTCATCATCGATCGTCACCAATCAAATAGCTCCACATTTTTACAGATCGCCGTTGAGAAGTAAATGGCTTCCGTGATATTCCTGATGATTTTTGTATAATAAATTAGTGGTTTAGAGGTGTAAAAAACTCTTCGAATAACGTTAATTTTATTGAATAAGAAGTCAGCTGTTCAGAATTGCTTGTGTATTTAGCCGTTCAAAATGATTGCCGTAAATTCAGAGCCCTATCTTTGTCGCCTTAGTTTTGATCCTTCAAACAAACAATCACTGTCTTGTAATTAACATAGCAAGCACATTCAACGAGCACACAAAATAAGTCAAAATACATAAACACATTACATACAAATATTAAATTACCGTTTTCTCAGAGCAAAAATTGCTGAGATTTCTTACATTGTCAAGAAATCACGAGCAAATTCTCAAAAATTGTCGACGGCTATAATATCAGAAAACGGACAGTACAAGTTGAAGGAAATCACTGTCACTTATTTATGTGGTCACACTTGGTGATTTTATCCACAGTGATAATGCATTCATCCTTGTTTTTATTGAAACCCTTTGTTAGAGCCATGTTTTCAGTCAGCGACACAGCCCTACTCCCTGCTGGGAGATCTCGGATTTTCTTCCACTGGTTTTCCGAGTATGCCTGTGCCACTTACAGAAAAGAGTACCTGTATAATTTATTCACCAGGCTTAAAGCATGACATCACATTGATCTTAATATAACCCTTTGATTACGTACGTGAGATAACCACTCACTACCTTAACTGTTTTCAGTTTATGACGAGCGAAGATTGTCTTCGACTTGGACACAAGCCAGAAATTAGTGGTAAATTTTGGGATTTGTAACCATAGCAACGAACTCTTTTAAACTGTACAAAGGGTTACAGAATTTAAGGTACAGTTTTTTGTCCGTCATTTAATTTTTGCTTCGCTTGCCTGCGTACTCTGCGTTTGCTTTCTTGGCTGTACAAGGTTCATCGCCAGTGCCTCTTCAAACCAGCTTACAACCTTGTCAAACAGATATTTCTCTCTTTCTTTATTCTCGAACCTAAACACCTTGGCTCTAGTTCGCAGCGTTACAAAATGTTTTGCTATTTTTCTTTTCTTTGAATTTGTTTTTTTTTTTGTGAAGAAAAAAAAAGAAGAAAGAAAAGAAAAGACTGAGCACAGACTATTATTGCTCTTCTCTTACTAGGTACCATATCATAGACTACCCGAAAAAAGTATCTTTACCAGGCTATAGGTATATGGAAGTATTTGAAAGGGTTACTCCCCCCTCCCCCCTCCCGATACTACGTTTTACTGCACGTATACTTTGTCTGTGGTATTCACTTCCGTTCTGAAAAGGCCAAAGGAATTTCTGTGAGGAACAACGTTGAACCAAAAACTAGCCACAAATAGCCACAAATTTATGCCAGTCAATCTGCGGTTTAAAATTGTAAACACTTCCATTTGATATTTTAACGTTATTTTATAAAAGCTGTCGGTGTTTTTTCAGTGAAACATGCTGACGTCTAGCATCACAAGTTAATAACTAGATTATTTATTCCACTGCGCATATGCCACACATTGACATTAAAAATCCTATCAGTATGCAGGATGTTTGTCCCATGAACCTAGTTTAATGGCCTTAGCTCCCACAAGTCTCCTGTAGCTCAGTGATAGAGCATCCGAACTAGTAATCGGAAGGTCTTAGGTTCGATTTCCCTTTTCCGTGAATGCCTGTGTCACTCTGAATAATACATCATTCTCATAGATCATTTAATGCTTGTAACTGAAACATGATGTCCAGGATGCTGGCAGTAGACTTGTATAGTACCAAAACACAACAACTTATGAATGTTTCATATTTAATTGCTCAGAATCAAGTTTAACTTCGTCTGTTTCTAAGTACTCGAAGCTCACTAAAAGAAGAAAGGAAAATAAATGACGCCAAGATTGTTTGCACAAAAAACGTTTTTTTTTGTCTGCATGGTCCCCCGTACAAAATGCTTCAAACAGGTTTGATGTTTTCGTGTTTCAAACTCGAGGTAAATTTGTCATTTTTAATCCACACGAAACCCCTATGAGTAGTTTTCACCTTATCTGAGCTTCTTTTCTTTTAAAACTATGATTTAACTGCATTCAAAATTTTGAAAAAGCTCAATTTTGGCAAGTTCCACCGAACGGATTTTGGAGATTTATAGTATGTCGGAAGTAGGGAAAAATTCTGTTGCAGGTAGTTTGATCATGACCATCTGTACTTCATAGATTGGCTGGACTGCTACTTGCAGATGCTGATTACACAAAAAGACAAAAGCAATCCCACTTTGATTTTGGTGAACTACAGCTATGTTATATCATTTTGAGAAAGGAAAAAAAATTTATCCAAAGGGTATAAATCCATTACGTTCGTGTTTTCTCATTGTGAACTTAGGCTGCCCGTGGTCATGTAAGTCTATTTTTTCCAGAGGGCGTCGGATTCTACCATGCCGACAAGAACGTAAATTGCTTGTGTATTTAGCCGTTCAAAATAATTGCCGTAAATTCAGAGCCCTATCTTTGTCGCCTTAGTTTTAATCCTTCAAACAAACAATCACTGTCTTGTAATTAACATAGCGAACACATTCAACGAGCACACAAATTAAGTCAAAATACAAAAACACATTACGTACAAATATTAAATTACCGTTTTCTCAGAGCAAAAATTGCTGAGATTTCTTACATTGTCAAGAAATCACGAGCAAATTCTCAAAAATTGTCGACGGCTATAATATCAGAAAACGGACAGTACAAGTTGAAGGAAATCACTGTCACTTATTTATGTGGTCACACTTGGTGATTTTATCCACAGTGATAATGCATTCATCCTTGTTTTTATTGAAACCCTTTGTTAGAGCCATGTTTTCAGTCAGCGACACAGCCCTACTCCCTGCTGGGAGATCTCGGATTTTCTTCCACTGGTTTTCCGAGTATGCCTGTGCCACTTACAGAAAAGAGTACCTGTATAATTTATTCACCAGGCTTAAAGCATAACATCACATTGATCTTAATATAACCCTTTGATTACGTACGTGAGATAACCACTCACTACCTTAACTGTTTTCAGTTTATGACGAGCGAAGATTGTCTTCGACTTGGACACAAGCCAGAAATTAGTGGTAAATTTTGGGATTTGTAACCATAGCAACGAACTCTTTTAAACTGTACAAAGGGTTACAGAATTTAAGGTACAGTTTTTTGTCCGTCATTTAATTTTTGCTTCGCTTGCCTGCGTACTCTGCGTTTGCTTTCTTGGCTGTACAAGGTTCATCGCCAGTGCCTCTTCAAACCAGCTTACAACCTTGTCAAACAGATATTTCTCTCTTTCTTTATTCTCGAACCTAAACACCTTGGCTCTAGTTCGCAGCGTTACAAAATGTTTTGCTATTTTTCTTTTCTTTGAATTTGTTTTTTTTTTTGTGAAGAAAAAAAAAGAAGAAAGAAAAGAAAAGACTGAGCACAGACTATTATTGCTCTTCTCTTACTAGGTACCATATCATAGACTACCCGAAAAAAGTATCTTTACCAGGCTATAGGTATATGGAAGTATTTGAAAGGGTTACTCCCCCCTCCCCCCTCCCGATACTACGTTTTACTGCACGTATACTTTGTCTGTGGTATTCACTTCCGTTCTGAAAAGGCCAAAGGAATTTCTGTGAGGAACAACGTTGAACCAAAAACTAGCCACAAATAGCCACAAATTTATGCCAGTCAATCTGCGGTTTAAAATTGTAAACACTTCCATTTGATATTTTAACGTTATTTTATAAAAGCTGTCGGTGTTTTTTCAGTGAAACATGCTGACGTCTAGCATCACAAGTTAATAACTAGATTATTTATTCCACTGCGCATATGCCACACATTGACATTAAAAATCCTATCAGTATGCAGGATGTTTGTCCCATGAACCTAGTTTAATGGCCTTAGCTCCCACAAGTCTCCTGTAGCTCAGTGATAGAGCATCCGAACTAGTAATCGGAAGGTCTTAGGTTCGATTTCCCTTTTCCGTGAATGCCTGTGTCACTCTGAATAATACATCATTCTCATAGATCATTTAATGCTTGTAACTGAAACATGATGTCCAGGATGCTGGCAGTAGACTTGTATAGTACCAAAACACAACAACTTATGAATGTTTCATATTTAATTGCTCAGAATCAAGTTTAACTTCGTCTGTTTCTAAGTACTCGAAGCTCACTAAAAGAAGAAAGGAAAATAAATGACGCCAAGATTGTTTGCACAAAAAACGTTTTTTTTTGTCTGCATGGTCCCCCGTACAAAATGCTTCAAACAGGTTTGATGTTTTCGTGTTTCAAACTCGAGGTAAATTTGTCATTTTTAATCCACACGAAACCCCTATGAGTAGTTTTCACCTTATCTGAGCTTCTTTTCTTTTAAAACTATGATTTAACTGCATTCAAAATTTTGAAAAAGCTCAATTTTGGCAAGTTCCACCGAACGGATTTTGGAGATTTATAGTATGTCGGAAGTAGGGAAAAATTCTGTTGCAGGTAGTTTGATCATGACCATCTGTACTTCATAGATTGGCTGGACTGCTACTTGCAGATGCTGATTACACAAAAAGACAAAAGCAATCCCACTTTGATTTTGGTGAACTACAGCTATGTTATATCATTTTGAGAAAGGAAAAAAAATTTATCCAAAGGGTATAAATCCATTACGTTCGTGTTTTCTCATTGTGAACTTAGGCTGCCCGTGGTCATGTAAGTCTATTTTTTCCAGAGGGCGTCGGATTCTACCATGCCGACAAGAACGTAAATTGCTTGTGTATTTAGCCGTTCAAAATAATTGCCGTAAATTCAGAGCCCTATCTTTGTCGCCTTAGTTTTAATCCTTCAAACAAACAATCACTGTCTTGTAATTAACATAGCGAACACATTCAACGAGCACACAAATTAAGTCAAAATACAAAAACACATTACGTACAAATATTAAATTACCGTTTTCTCAGAGCAAAAATTGCTGAGATTTCTTACATTGTCAAGAAATCACGAGCAAATTCTCAAAAATTGTCGACGGCTATAATATCAGAAAACGGACAGTACAAGTTGAAGGAAATCACTGTCACTTATTTATGTGGTCACACTTGGTGATTTTATCCACAGTGATAATGCATTCATCCTTGTTTTTATTGAAACCCTTTGTTAGAGCCATGTTTTCAGTCAGCGACACAGCCCTACTCCCTGCTGGGAGATCTCGGATTTTCTTCCACTGGTTTTCCGAGTATGCCTGTGCCACTTACAGAAAAGAGTACCTGTATAATTTATTCACCAGGCTTAAAGCATAACATCACATTGATCTTAATATAACCCTTTGATTACGTACGTGAGATAACCACTCACTACCTTAACTGTTTTCAGTTTATGACGAGCGAAGATTGTCTTCGACTTGGACACAAGCCAGAAATTAGTGGTAAATTTTGGGATTTGTAACCATAGCAACGAACTCTTTTAAACTGTACAAAGGGTTACAGAATTTAAGGTACAGTTTTTTGTCCGTCATTTAATTTTTGCTTCGCTTGCCTGCGTACTCTGCGTTTGCTTTCTTGGCTGTACAAGGTTCATCGCCAGTGCCTCTTCAAACCAGCTTACAACCTTGTCAAACAGATATTTCTCTCTTTCTTTATTCTCGAACCTAAACACCTTGGCTCTAGTTCGCAGCGTTACAAAATGTTTTGCTATTTTTCTTTTCTTTGAATTTGTTTTTTTTTTTGTGAAGAAAAAAAAAGAAGAAAGAAAAGAAAAGACTGAGCACAGACTATTATTGCTCTTCTCTTACTAGGTACCATATCATAGACTACCCGAAAAAAGTATCTTTACCAGGCTATAGGTATATGGAAGTATTTGAAAGGGTTACTCCCCCCTCCCCCCTCCCGATACTACGTTTTACTGCACGTATACTTTGTCTGTGGTATTCACTTCCGTTCTGAAAAGGCCAAAGGAATTTCTGTGAGGAACAACGTTGAACCAAAAACTAGCCACAAATAGCCACAAATTTATGCCAGTCAATCTGCGGTTTAAAATTGTAAACACTTCCATTTGATATTTTAACGTTATTTTATAAAAGCTGTCGGTGTTTTTTCAGTGAAACATGCTGACGTCTAGCATCACAAGTTAATAACTAGATTATTTATTCCACTGCGCATATGCCACACATTGACATTAAAAATCCTATCAGTATGCAGGATGTTTGTCCCATGAACCTAGTTTAATGGCCTTAGCTCCCACAAGTCTCCTGTAGCTCAGTGATAGAGCATCCGAACTAGTAATCGGAAGGTCTTAGGTTCGATTTCCCTTTTCCGTGAATGCCTGTGTCACTCTGAATAATACATCATTCTCATAGATCATTTAATGCTTGTAACTGAAACATGATGTCCAGGATGCTGGCAGTAGACTTGTATAGTACCAAAACACAACAACTTATGAATGTTTCATATTTAATTGCTCAGAATCAAGTTTAACTTCGTCTGTTTCTAAGTACTCGAAGCTCACTAAAAGAAGAAAGGAAAATAAATGACGCCAAGATTGTTTGCACAAAAAACGTTTTTTTTTGTCTGCATGGTCCCCCGTACAAAATGCTTCAAACAGGTTTGATGTTTTCGTGTTTCAAACTCGAGGTAAATTTGTCATTTTTAATCCACACGAAACCCCTATGAGTAGTTTTCACCTTATCTGAGCTTCTTTTCTTTTAAAACTATGATTTAACTGCATTCAAAATTTTGAAAAAGCTCAATTTTGGCAAGTTCCACCGAACGGATTTTGGAGATTTATAGTATGTCGGAAGTAGGGAAAAATTCTGTTGCAGGTAGTTTGATCATGACCATCTGTACTTCATAGATTGGCTGGACTGCTACTTGCAGATGCTGATTACACAAAAAGACAAAAGCAATCCCACTTTGATTTTGGTGAACTACAGCTATGTTATATCATTTTGAGAAAGGAAAAAAAATTTATCCAAAGGGTATAAATCCATTACGTTCGTGTTTTCTCATTGTGAACTTAGGCTGCCCGTGGTCATGTAAGTCTATTTTTTCCAGAGGGCGTCGGATTCTACCATGCCGACAAGAACGTAAATTGCTTGTGTATTTAGCCGTTCAAAATAATTGCCGTAAATTCAGAGCCCTATCTTTGTCGCCTTAGTTTTAATCCTTCAAACAAACAATCACTGTCTTGTAATTAACATAGCGAACACATTCAACGAGCACACAAATTAAGTCAAAATACAAAAACACATTACGTACAAATATTAAATTACCGTTTTCTCAGAGCAAAAATTGCTGAGATTTCTTACATTGTCAAGAAATCACGAGCAAATTCTCAAAAATTGTCGACGGCTATAATATCAGAAAACGGACAGTACAAGTTGAAGGAAATCACTGTCACTTATTTATGTGGTCACACTTGGTGATTTTATCCACAGTGATAATGCATTCATCCTTGTTTTTATTGAAACCCTTTGTTAGAGCCATGTTTTCAGTCAGCGTCATAGCCGTATGCCCTGTTGGGAGCACTCAGATTTCTTTTCCCGAGTATGCCTGTGTCAGTGCCTAAAAAATGCTTCTATCATTTATTCAGCAGGCCTAAAACATCACATCACATTTCTTTTAATATAACCCTTTGTTTGCCTAAGCACAGCCACTCACTACCCTAACTGTATTCAGTTTATGACGAGCGAAAGATTGTCTTCGCTTCTGGACAAAAGGCATAAATTTGTGTTAAATTCGGTGATTTTTAATAATGGCAACGAACTCTTTTAAATTGTAGAAAGGGTGACTTTGTTTTATAATGGGCTTAATTGAATTTTAATTTTAATTTATTTTTTGCCGCGTTAAAGGGTCAGCTGGGGCACATGCGCAAGAGGCTTGTTGATGCTAATTTACATGCAACTCGTCGCAGGATTTTTGCTTTTCCGCCATTGTAAAAGCTTTCAAAAATATCGCAACAAACAGCTTCTGTAATTACTAAAGAACGTTTTGTAAATAAAACATTCACCTAACTTTCTGAATATAAACGCGATTCAAACAGATGAAAACAGCTTGCTGAACTCTCCGACGGTATTTGAAAAAGTTGGGCCAACGATTTAAAAGTGCTTCTCATCAATGCGCGCATGCGCCTTGGGTGACGTAGTCCATTATAAACAAAACAAAACAAAACAGAGGCGAATCCAGCCCTTCAAGTAACTGTGGGGACCTCTCTTGAACGCTCGAACGACTTGCTTGCTCACTAAAAGAAGAAATGAAAATAAATGACGCCAAGATTGTTTGCACAAAAAGAGTTTTTTTTTTTGTCTGCATGGTCCTCCGTGCAAAAGGCTTTAAACAGGTTTGATGTTTTCGTGTTTAAGACACGAGGGAAATTTGTCATTGTCAAGCCACACGAAACCCCTATGAGTAGTTTTGACCTTATCTGAGCTTCTTTTTTTTTTAAACTATGATTTAACTGCATTCAGGTTTTGCAAAAGCTTAATTTTGACAAGTTCCATCAAACGGATTTTGGAGATTTATAGTATGTTGGAAGTAGGGAAAATGTTAGTTTGATCATGACCATCTGTACTTCATATAAGAGACCTTTAGATTCTAGTACGAGTACGAGTACGACTACGAGATTTGACTTCGAGTTTTTAGCGAAGTACTAAGAACAGATATATCACAGAAAGTTTCATTTCACTCTTCACGAACGACGAACTTGACGTAGTTGGTTTGAATGGTGATAGTTGAGCCCTTTCGTGTTTCCAAAAAGACGAGATCACCTACGTTTCGAGGACTCGTTTTCGCCACTACAAGATTCTTACAAAAACTCGAAGTAAAATGACATCAGCTATCTCGTTTTCCCGCCAAAATGACACTGGTTCAGGCGCGCACGCTCTTTGTCTATTGGAGAAACTCGTAGTCGTACTCGTACTAGAATCTAAAGGTCTCTATAGATTGGCTGGACTACTACTTGCAGATGCTGATTACACAAAAAGACAAAAGCAACCCCATTTTGATTTTGGTGAACTACAGCTATATTTTATCATTTTGAGAAAGGAAAATTTTTCATCCGAAGGCTATATTACCATTACGTTCGTGTTTTCTCATTGTGAACTTAGGCTGCCTGTGGTCATACGAATCTATTTTTTCCAGAGGGCGTCGGATTGTACCATGCCGACAAGAACGTGAAATATCTTAGTCAGTGGAAAGATTTGTTTGTTATGTCAGCTGGAAAAAATTGGTGTAATAGGACGGTTTGCTGTTGATGCCAAAGAATCAGTGAACTGCACCACAGCTAAAAAGAACTAGTGTCAGTGGTATATGGACGGTCACAGTTTTAAGATTTAATCCACAGATAAAAACGTGAAAGCCACCTTGTACAGCTTAATGAAAAGCGCCACGGCAAAGTACTGCTCAGTAGCTTTCATTTGAATGGTCACATTTAAGGACTTCTTCCACAAAACTCAAAAGTTAGAACCAGTTTGTACAGCATAATAAACAGCACCACAGGAAAGTACTGGTCAATAGCTTTCTTTTGAATGGCCACACTTTAGTATTTTATCCACAGACTGAAAAGTCAGAACCACTTTGTACAGCATAATAAACAGCACCACTGGAAAGTACTGCTTAGTAGCTTTCATTTGAATGGTCACACTTTGGAATTCCATCCACAGACTCAACAGTTAATTGTAGAGTATCAAGAACCGTGGGAAATTATGTCTCCATAACTTGAATTCCAATGGTTAATGGTCCCTCCCTCCCTTCCCCCATTTTACAGCCTTAACAGAAAAGAACTACTTAATAGCTGTTTTCACACTGCAGGATTTTACTGTCAGACACAGTCATTTAAAAGAAAAACATTTCGATTTCAGGGGTCTGAAATTGGGAAGTGACATGACTATATACTAAAGACAAAAGAAAAAACGATAGAAATTAATCCAGGTCTTGATCACCTTAGCGTTTTATTGAAGCATCCCTTTTAAAGCACCATTAACACTAAATCGTGTTTTGATCACAAAGAGTTTTTCGCGTAAATGATTTAATGAACACAGAATACAATATTTGTATCCGCACAGTTGAACTAAGAGGCCAGCAATGACTCAGCAATAGTGGTCATGTAATCGTAGGAAATTTCTTGTTTTTAAAAGTTTCTCACAGTTTTACACAAATGCAAACCGCAAAAAGTTCGCTTGTGAGATTACAAGTATAGTCGTCTGGTTACAAAAATCAGCAGCGCAATGAAAACTCAAGCAGAAGCACCCTTAAATCCTTAAGCCTTGCACGATTCCCTAAAATAAGTGTTTCACTTGACGTAAAGTACGAGGCACAGAATCTCAAAACTTCTCTGGACGTATCTTCATCTCAGAGCTCTTGACAGAGTATTGGGCATTTTTCCAGTAGTACCAGACCATTCCTTTATCACTGGTCTTGCCGTTAAGATACAGGCCATTCAGGTTGGAATTGTGGCACCTGTTGTACCACCAAGCGCCCTTATAAAGCACAGCACAGTTGGCATCACCATTGTCATTATCGCGATCCTTTGTGGTAAATGCTTGGCCACGATGATGAGCAAGGGAATCACCAGCAGTACCTGAAAAAAAAAAAAAAAATAATAATAATAATAACAAACAAAACAAAATGGAGATAGGATTTGTTCACGATCTTGTGAAAAGGTGTAAATCTTTATTTGAGACACGCTTCGAGAAACGCCTTAGATATAATCTACCAGTTACCTAAGCGACATTTAAGTTGTAGCTGATTTCACTTTTTACGAAAGCGTACAAAATGTTTACTGTGGTTCCAAGAGTTATCCAAGAAAATCCTCTTTCAACTGGTCAGGGTACACATAAAATTCACTTTATTACTTTCGTTGTGCTGTTTAAGTCCTTGGTTTTTTTCCAGTAAGGTTTCCGAACAAGTGACATAAACACCGCGGGGATCAGTTAACGAGTTCCAAACTGCTGTAAATTGGCTAGTTTCTCTCCTACCCATTCAACTCATTGCAACTAGACAACGATTCAGTTCAATTGAAAATTAAGCGATATATTTTGCATTATCAATTTTACTTTAATAGTTAAATAATACGTTTAGCAGAACTCATAGAATCAACAGAGTTTAGTGTACCTGAATAACTACCCAAACTCAGCTGGTATTTTGCCCTCTCGCTTGCCACAGTAAATGAACTGTACTCTGCAAATGCCTTTTTGCCATGAATGTCTTCTACGTCAACGCGAAGCTTGTTACTGCTGCTTACAGTCAGGCGGTGAATCTTGTCCAATCCGAGCCAAAACTCGCCGTTCAGATTACCGAAGCCGCGTTTGTAGGCATCCCAAGCGCGGTAGAAATCTACGGAGCCATCCTGTCTCTTCTGAAACACCGTCCAACCTCCGCCAGTTGTTTTGTGATCACAGAACACTTCAAATTCACCCAGACCATCGGGGTCGATTTTGTAGACTCCGTTAATCTTTTCCCCGGACTTGTAAACTTCGGCGCAGTTCTTGTAAACTGAAAAGTAGACAAGAAGGCTGGCAAACGATGACACAAGGAAAGCATTGGAAATACTTAATGAGTAAAATTATCGTCTCAAACTTTTACTTGATGAGATCACCAAAACTGTTTTCTTTTTTCAACGTGATTAATAATTTTCTTTAAAACTGTGTAACGAAGCGAACAGGCGATGAAAAGTGCGTGTGCTGACAAAGTGAATTATTTCCAAAGAGACTGAAAGACCAAGTTGCCCCTTTGCGCTGTTTAAAAATTTCAACTTGGGTCAATATAAAAAATTAGACGCGTGAATTAAACAAGCGAGATTTCAGGCAAGTAGAAAAGAATGGTAAAATGGAATTAACAGTGGACAAAAAAATACAAACCTTTTCCACCAGAGCCTCCAGTTTCGTTTCTTTTCAGCGCCCTGATTTCTTGTTGAATTTCTGCCAGCTGTTGCTCGATTTTCTTGTAGTTTGGTCCGGCGTAGAAGCTGTTGTAATTGTTATTTACGTTACATTTAGATTTGTCTGTCTCAGTACTTTTGGTGGGTTTCACCGACGAGTTTGCAAGTGCTGTTATGAAAACCGCGAACAGAATAGCTTCGAAGAGGTTCATTATGCTCAGATGTTTGAAAACTTCGTTATAAAATAGCAGCAAAGGCTAAAGAGAACGAATGATGCCCAGCACTTTCAGTTTATGCAACGAGATTTTTCTTGTGCTTAATTCTATTTTGGAGCGCTTTCATCATCGATCGTCACCAATCAAATAGCTCCACATTTTTACAGATCCCCGTTGACAAGTAAATGGCTTCCGTGATTTTCATGATGATTTTTGTATAATAAATTAGTGGTTTGGAGATGTAAAAAAACTCTTCGAATAACGTTTTTTTGAATAAGAAGTCAGCTGTTCACAATTGCCAAAATAATTGCCGTTAATTCAGAGCCCTATCTCTGTCGCCTTAGTTTTAATCCTTTGGACAAACAATCACTGTCTTGTAATTAACATAGCAAACACATCCAACGAGCACATAAAATAAGTCAAAATACATAAACGCGTTAGATACAAATATTAAATTACCGTTTTCTCAGAGCAAAAATCGCTGAGATTTCTTACATTGTCAAGAAATCACGAGAAAATTCTCAAAAACTGTCGACGGCTATAATATCAGAAAACGGACAGTACAAGTTGAAGGAAATCACTACCCAATAACTTATTTATGTGGTCACACTTGGTGATTTTATCCACAGCGATAATGCATTCATACTTGTTTTTATTATAACCCTTTGTTAGAGCCATGTTTCCAGCGCGCGTCACAGCCGTGCTCCCTGTTGGGAGCACTCAGATCTTCCTTTCCCGAGTAGGCCTGTGCAACTGACTAAAAAAATACCTCTATCATTTATTCACCAGGCCTAAAACATAACATCACATTTCTTTTAATATAACCCTTTGTTTGCCTAAGCACAGCCACTCACTACCCTAACTGTATTCAGTTTATGACGAGCGAAAGATTGTCTTCGACTCTGGACAAAAGGCATAAATTTGTGTTAAATTCGGTGATTTTTAATAATGGCAACGAACTCTTTTAAATTGTAGAAAGGGTGACTTTGTTTTATAATGCGCTTAATTCAATTTTAATTTTAATTTTAATCTATTTTTTGCGGCGTTAAAGGGTCAGCTGGGGCACATGCGTAAGAGGCTTGTTGAGGCTAATTTACATACAACTCGTCGCAGGATTTTTGCTTTTTCGCCGTTGTAAAAGCTTTCAAAAATATTGCAACAAACAGCTTCTGTAATTACTAAAGAACGTTTTGTAAATAAAACATTCACCTAACTTTCTGAAGATGAACGCGATTCAAACAGATGAAAACAGCTTGCTGAACTCTCCGACGGTATTTGAAAAAGTTGGGCCAACGATTTAAAAGTGCTTCTAATCAATGCGCGCATGCGCCTTGGGTGACGTAGTCCATTATAAACAAAACAAAACAGAGGGGAATCCAGCCTTTCAAGTAACTGTGGGGACCTCCCTCAAACGCTCGAACGACTTGCTCGCTCACTAAAAGAAGAAATGAAAATAAATTACGCCAAGGTTGTTTGCACAAAAAAGTTTTTTTTGGTCTACATGGTCCCCCATGCAAAAGGCTCCAAACATGTTTGATGTTTTCGTGTTTCAAATTCGAGGGAAATTTGTCATTTTTAAGCCACACGAAACCCCTATGAGTAGTTTTGACCTTATCCGAGCTTCTTTTCCTTTAAAACTATGATTTAACTGCATTCAAAATTTTGAAAAGGCTTAATTTTGACAAGTTCCACCAAACGGATTTTGGAGGTTTATAGTATGTTGGAAGTGGGGAAAACGTTAGTTTGATCATGACCATCTGTATTTCATAGATTGACTGGACTACTACTTGCGGACGCTGATTACACAAAAATACAAAAGCAACCCCACTTCGATTTTGGTCAACTACAGCGATATTATATCATTTTGAGAAAGGAAAAATTTTCATCCAAAGGGTATAAATCCATAACGTTCGTGTTTTCTCATTGTGAACTTAGGCTGCCCATAGTCATACAAGTCTATTTTTTTCAGAGGGCGTCGGATTGTACCATGGCGACAAGAACGTGAAATCTCTTAGTCAATGGAAAGATTTGTTTTGTATGTCACTTGGAAAGTTTGGTGTAAAAGGACTGTTTGCTGTTGATGTCAAAGAATCGGTTAACTGTGCCACAGCTAAAAAGAACTAATCAGTGGTATATGGACGGTCACCTTTTTTTGAAAGATTTTATCCACAGACAAAAACGTCAAAGCCATCTTGTATAGCATAACGAAAAGCACCACAGGAAAGTACTGCTCAGTAGCTTTCTTTTGAATGGCCACACTTAAGTATTTTATCCATAGACTGAAAAGTTAGAACCAGTTTGTACAGCATAATGAACAGCACCACAGGAAAGTGCTGCTCAGTAGCTTTCATTTGAATGGTCACAATTTAGAATCTCATCCACAGACTCAATATAGCTGATCTGATTATAGAAGCACACGAACCGTGGGAAAATATGGTTCAATAACTTGAGTTCGAATGGTTAATGGTCCCTCCCTCCCTTCCCCCGTTTTACAGCCTTAACAGAAAAGAACTACTCAATAGCTGTTTTCACACTGCAGGATTTCACTGTCAGACACAGTCATTCAAAAGAAAAACATTTCGATTTCAGGGGTCTAAAACAGGGAAGTGACATGACTATATACTGAAGACAAAAGAAAACACGATAGAAATTAATGCAGGTCTTGATCACCTTAGCGTTTTATTAAAGCATTCCTTTTACAGCACCATTAAAACTAAATCGTGTTTAATGCGCAGAATACAATATTTGTATCCACACTGTTGAATTGAGAGGCCAGTAATGACTCAGCAATAGTGCTGCCATAATCGTAGGAAATTTCTTGTTTTTAAAAGTTTCTCACAATTTTAAACAAATGCAAACCGAGAAAAGTTCGCTCGCGAGATTACAAGTATAGTCGTCTGGTTACAAAAATCAGCAGTGCAACGAAAACTCAAGCAGAAGTACCTTAAATCCTTAAGCCTTGATTCCCTCAAATGAGTGTTTCACTGGACGTGAAGAAAGACACAGAATCTTAAAACTTCTCTAGACGTATCTTCATCTCAGAGCTCTTGACAGAGTAATGGGAATTTTTCCACTTGTACCAGTCCATTGCTTGACCACTGATCTTGCCATTAAGATACAGGCCATTCAGGTTGGAATAGCGACAACTGTTGTACCACCAGGCGCCCTTACAAAGCACAGCACAGTTGCCTCCGTACTTGTCATTATCGCGATCCTTGGTTGTAAATGCTTGGCCACGATGATAACCAAAGGAATCACTAGCCGTGCCTAAAAACAGGGGAAAAAAAATAGCGTGAATTTGGTCTTGTGAAAAGGTGTAAATCTTCATTTGAGACACGCGAGGAATGATTTTGAAAGCAACTACTAATTCCCTAAGTGAAATTCAAGTTACATTAATTGTATTTTTTACTTGAGATTACAAAACATTTCTGTGGTTATAAGATTTATCCAAGAAACACGTCTTTCAACTTGTCAGAGCACACATCAAATTAATTTTATTAGCTTCCATGTGTTTAGGCTGTTTAGGTTCTTTGTTGTTTTTTGTTGTCCATAAGGTCTTCCAAAAAATGAATAAAACCCGTGGATATTTAAAACGATCTATAACAAGTTCCAAGGTAGGCCAGGCCGTAAATTTGCTAGTTTCTCTCCTGCTAATTCAGTGGTTTTGAAACTCAATGCAACTGGAAAACGATTTGGTTTAATTGAAAGTTAAGCGATATATATTTGGCAGGTAACAATTTTATTTAGAATATTAAATATTATGCTTAACTGAACTGATAGAATCAACAGAGTTTATCGTACCTGAATAACTACCCAAACTCAGCTGGTATTTTGCCCTCTCGCTTGCCACAGTGAATGAACTGTACTCTGCAAATGCTTTTTTGCCATGAATATCTTCCACGTCAACGCGAAGCTTGTTACTGCTGCTTACAGTCAGGCGGTGAATCTTGTCCAATCCGAGCCAAAACTCGCCGTTCAGATTATCGAAGCCGCGTTTGTAGGAATCCCAAGCGCGGAAGAAATCTACGGAGCCATCCCGTCTCTTCTGAAACACTGTCCAACCTCCACCAGCTGTGTTGTGATCACAGAACACTTCAAATTCACCCAGGCCATCGGGATCGATTTTGTAGACTCCGTTAATCTTTTCCCCGGACTTGTAAACTTCGGCGCAGTTCTTGTAAACTGAAAAGTAGACAAGAAGGCTGGCAAACGATGACACAAGGAAAGAAGTGGAAATACTTTATGAGTAAAATTATCATCCCAAACTTTTACTTGACGAGATCACGAAAACCGTCTTTTTTTTTTCAACGTGATAAATAATTTTCTTTAAAACTGTGTAACGAAGCTAACAGGCGATGAAAAGTGCATGTGCTGACAAAGTGAATTATTTCCAAAGAGAAAGGACGAAGTTGCAAATTGGGTCAACTTGGGTCAATATAGAAAATTAGACGCATGGATTAAACAAGTGAGATTTCTGGCAAGTAGAAAAGACTGGTAAAGTGGAATTAACAGTGGACAAAAAATACAAACCTTTTCCATCAGAGCCTCCAGTTTCGTTTCTTTTGAGCGCCCTGATTTCTTGTTGAATTTCTGCCAGCTGTTGCTCGATTTTCTTGCAGTTTGGTCCGGCGTAGAAGCTGTTGTAATTGTTATTTACGTTACATTTAGATTTTTCCGTCGAGTTTGCAAGTGCTGTTACGAAAACCGTGAACAGAATAGCTTCGAAGAGGTTCATCATGCTCGGATTGTTGAAAACTTCGTTATAAAATAGCATCAAAGGCTAAAGAGAACGAATGATGCCCAGCACTTCCAGGGTAGTTTATTTAGTTTTATGCAACGAGATTTTTCTTGTGCATTAATTCTATTTTGGTGCGCTTTCATCATCGGTCGTCACCAATCAAATAGCTCCACATTTTTACAGATCACCGTGGACAAGTTAATGGCTTCCGTGATATTCTTGATGATTTTTGTATAATACATTAGTGGTTTGGAGGTGTAAAAAAAACCTTTTTAATAACGTTTTATTGAATAAGAAGTCAGCTGTTCAAAATTGCTTGTGTATTTAGCCGTTCAAAATAATTGCCGTAAATTCAGAGCCCCCTCTCTGTCGCCTTAGTTTTAATCCTTCAAACAAGCAGTCAAGTCAAAATACATAAACACATTCAGTACTAGTCTGAAATATCAGCCGACTCCTCCCCCTAACCCACAAGGGGCGTGTTAGGGGGAATAGACGGCTGACATTTCAGACTAACACATCACATACAAATATTAAATTACCGTTTTCTCAGAGGAAAAATCGCTGAGATACGTTACATTGTCAAGAAATCACGAGCTTTAAATCACCTTTGAGAAATTCTCAAAAATTATCCACGGCTATAATATCGCAAAATGGACAGCACTGATCGAATGAAGACTCTGCTCAAAAACTTATTTATGTGGTCACACTTGGGGATATATTCATACTTAGCGGTATTTTTATTATAACCCTTTGTTAGGGCCATATTTTCAGCCAGCGACACAGGCGTGTTCCTTGTCGGGAGATCTCGAATTTTCTTTTTCCGAGTAGGCGTGTGCCACTTACAGAAAAAAAAAATGCCTTTATCATTTATTCACCAGGCTTAAAGCATAACATCACATTTCTTTGAAGTAAGACAACCGCTCACTACCCTAACTGCATTCAGTTTATGACGAGCGAAGATTGTCTTCGACTTTGACACAAGCAATAAATTAGTGGTAAATTTGGGGATTTGTAACCATGGGAACGCACTCTTTTAAACCGTACAAAGGGTTACAGAATTCAAGGTACAGTTTTTTGTCCATCTTTTAATTTTTGCTTCGTTAGCCTGCATACTCTGCGTTTGCTTTCTTGTCTGTACAAGGTTCATTGCCAGTTCCTCTTCAAAACTGCTTACAACCTTGTCAAACACATATTTCTTTCTTTCTTTATTGCCGAACCCAAACACCTTGGCAGTTCGCAGCGTTACAAAATGTTTTGCTATTTTTCTTAAAAAAAAAAAAAAAAGGCTGAGCACAGACTATTATTTCTCTTCTCTTATTAGGTACCAGACCCCAACTTTCCATTCCTTGGAGTCCACTTTACCCCGCGCATCGATGGCAGCGTGTGGCTTGGACCCAATGCTGTTTTGGCATTTGCTCGTGAAGGATACAAACTGACAGATGTCAATGTTAAGGACTTGACAGATGCATTAGGATATCGGTATGTTGCTATAGAAACTTGTTATTTCTGAATAGTAATTTACTTTCCAAACACAGTGCAAACGTTAAATAAAATGACTGACTCAGTGTTTAACTTGGTGAGAGCGAATTTATCTTTTTTTTAAATTTGTGTTTCAGTGGTCTTAGAAAGCTAATGTTCCAGTATTTCTCGTTCGGTGTTGGGGAATATTACCGTGGAATTATTAAATCTGCGCAAGTCAAACAACTTCAGAGATATGTACCCAGCCTTAAGGTTCAGGATGTTGAGAGGTAAGAATCTATCTTTGGTTTAAATTTCGTAAGTTATCGTCTGAAAATTACTGGGAATTATTATTCTCTGATATTTTTCCTCGACCAATCAGAGGCCCAGCAGGAGTTCGTGCCCAGGCCATGGACCGTGAGGGGAATTTAGTGGAGGACTTCGTGTTCGACGGAGGTGCAGGGGAGATAGGGAGCCGAGTGCTGCATGTGAGAAATGCGCCTTCCCCCGGGGCCACGTCATCTTTGGCCATTGCAAAAATGGTTGCAGAAAAGGTGCGGGAACGATTTCATCTCTAGCAACTATTCAGAAGCAGATACTTAATACTTATTAACGAAAATTATATTGGGATTTAGTATAAATCTACTAGCGTTCTATTACGAATGCCGTTCTCTGCAGTTGGCTACGGTACCCGATATCTATTCTGTGATAGATAGTTAGTAGCAGTTGTCAACAAAATTCAGCTCGCTTCTTCGTGTTTTCGAAGTGTCTGTGAGGAGGATTTGGATAATTTACTTGTCAAATTTTGAACGGCTACTAGATTTATGCTAAAGCAATTAGATTATGAGCTCGAGATTTCTATGCGTGATAGCTGATTCGGGCTATCAGCTATCATCAGCTATCTAATTGTTAAGTAGAAAGAAATTTTATCGGGTATGAAACGCTCTTTGAAAAATCGGAAAGTAGGGTTAGCTTCTATACTTTGTACGCCTTTTTGTCAATAGTTAGCTTATTCGAAAATTGGATTCCTTTCCCGCCAGAACAGGTTTGGCGGGAAATAGTGGATATTATACAAGGCATACTCGGAGGAAAATTTTAAAATTGCTAATAGCAATTTCTTTTCAAGTTATATGAACGTGTCCCTGTCAGAAAGAAGTTTATTTAAATGCCTGGTATAATACTCCAGACGATAGAATATACTTTCAAAAACTGTTCTTAAACTGATGAAATAACTTAAATTTAAAAAAATACGTATTTTCTCCTTCGTTGAAAAGTAATTTGATAAAGAAAAAAAAAAAAACGTTTACTTGGAGATCCCCTCTCTCCCTCATTACAATGGAAATCTTAATAAGTTATCAAATTTTGTCAGGTAATCCGTACATCTATGAAGCTGTAGGTACAAAAATCGGAAAGAAATGTATAGGTATGCTTGTTAGTAATATAGTGTTCTGTACTAAATTAAAATGGTTTAATATTGAAGCTGAACAGAAAGAAATAGTTTAAATGTAGGTAGGTAGATGAAAGATAAATTTCAATTTATTTCATGAATTATTTCAAATTGCCTTTAAAAAAAAAACACACACGACATACCAATAAACGAGAAGAAATCCTTTCAGCGTTTTAACATATTTGATCTTGGGTACTTGGTGAAATATTACGTTAATCAAGATTTCGGAAAACTTCCCTTGAATCTTCGTTTGAACTGCCCATGCGTCAAAATCTCCTGGGACTCTGCCCGGCTGCTTCAAAGGTGAATTTCAGATTGGTAATGGTAATCGTATTTATATACCGGATTTCCTAATGTATACATATTCAAATGCGGTTAACATTACTTCAATGCAAGGGTGAGATCGGACATCAGCATATATAGGCGCCGCTGGCAGCCACTATCAGCCCATTAGTGACCTTATCCAACCTACCCAATCCATGAAATCATGAAATAGCACAAAGCCCAGACCAGCACACCGGAACTCCATGCCCTACTGTTTGCATTTAATGGGGGGGGGGGGGGGGGGGGTTCAGCGTCGTGTTGTGAGATCGGGCCTACGATTTATCGTCCTTATCCGAGATGACTAGAAAGTCTAACCATTTGCAGATGTCATTACAAAGGCAACACTTTCTCCTCAGTTATTTAAAGACCCTGAGTGGTGGTCCGGCCGGGGTTTGAACCCACGACCTCCCGCACGGTAGTCCGGTACTCTCCCAACTGAGCTAACCGGTCCGGCACCTTTGACGACACTTCGTTATGCAGCGCATGTACCACAGATTTTAAGTACCATCAAGGGAGGGGATCAACGTGGCCGACTTTCGGCGGCGATTTGAAGTCGCCATTTTAAAATCAGGGTATTAATTCGCTTGGGCCAAGATAGATCAAACTGTGATTGGCGCAGCGTATCACATTACGTCAGAGGGCGCGACATAACGGCAATTGTCATCAGCACAATAAACTTTGTTTCTAAGCTTTCTTCTCTTACCGGGAAGCGAAACCCTGGGAACGAGATAGCGAAGGAAAACATTCGTTCCCAGAGCTCCCCGTGTTTATCGGTGGTTGCTCTGGTGAAAGGTGTGTTGTGAAAAGTCCCAGATGTACGTATCTGTAGGAGAATGTGTTTTTATTTTGCTTTCGGACCATTTACTGGACATTTACCATTCAAAATTACTTTCGCTTTGATGTTCTATCTAGGAATTGTACACACCTGGATCTATTACGACAGTTAAAAACATCATTACGTCTAAGAATTCAAGTTTTGTGTTAATCGCGCTTCACGATATAGCAAAATTTATCGAAAATACTCAGAGGCCTCATTATATTTCTAGGGGTACCACTGGGGACACTTTTGTAGCTATGACCCCACCCACCCCACCCCACCCCACTTTGTAAGAGAGACAATGACTGCAGCGCTCACCTGGAACGCATAATTATTTCCTGTTTTCAAGAGCGCTTGTTCCAGACCCCGCCCAAGATTTTTGCCTGAATACAAAAACTTAACTCCTTTCAATTTCATTTATAATTGTACCATTCCGATTTCAGATATTTTAGCAAAAACGTTATTATGTATTATGCTGGACTTGGAAAACAATCTTCATATTTTATGATATATAATTCTTCTACTTTTGGACGAAATCAGGACTAAATCCTTGGCATAATTTACACCACTGATAACTGCATTTAGTAATCAATTTGACAACAAATTTCTCTTTAGTGTCACTCCATAGATAGAAGTCTTGTCACGCAACACCCGTCACGGCATCTCCTAATTGTCACGAACGCCTTGATTTTGGAGGCAAAGCCGGTGGAAGAGATTCATCGTGATTGGTTAATTCCGTAGGACTTGTCATAGGTTCATACTCTGTGGGCACTCTAGGGGGAATAGGAGGAGGCGTTCGTCGCGTACCCCTGTTAGGCTCCCTGGGGGGAATTGGCGGAGCAACCTCGCTACCTGGAGGGAATGGCGGAAACCTTTCTAATGTCACTGACTTCGGTGGAAGTCGGGGAACACTCGGGGTATTCATCGACATTTGCCGACGGATAGGTGACGTAACATGCTCGGTCGGCCTCTCTGGACCGTTCACCGAAGCTGCACGAGGCTTTCTTGGAGGTATGTTCGGCGGCGGTGGCTCTTTCTCCGGAAAGTTCTCGATGTTGACGTAATCAGGTTCCGTATCTTCCAACATAGGAGTCTCAGGAATGGTTTCCGCGACAGTGTCAGGAGGCAGAAACGACGTCATCGACATAGGCGTTCGGGGAGTGCTCGGCGATAACGAAGCACTTGACGGAAACATATCGCTATCCGGCAAGAAGATGGAGGAAGCCTGAGATGGGGACCGCTTAAGGGTTGTTTGTGAGGTGATTGAGAGGCGCGACTGCAAATAGGTCGGCTTTGTGCCTGGAGACTTAAGGGAATAGTCTGTTTTCCGAGGCTGAAAAACAGAAAAGAGAAGATAAAAAGAAAACAGCTCTATAAACATGTTCAACGCACATGCAAAACCACTAACACTTAATTGATGTTCTCACTGCCTTGCCCAAGCGGTTTAAAGCCAAAGGGCTTCACATTCAGAAAGTTGCGCTGACTGGCTTGTGTACAACACAAGCCTGAACAACCTCTTCTTCGCGGACATCCGTTTTCTAAACGTAAGTGAACCTGAGCAACTTTGAAAACAAAAAGTAGCAGCAAATTTTTCAGTTCGTCGTGGTTGGTTTCGTTTCCATTCGATTCCCTACCCACTTAAGAAAAGTCCGGTTTTCACTCAGAGAGCTCAAAGCTTGTAAGTTTGTTTGTGAGTCTGTGACTTTACTGAATCATTTTGATTTTTAAAAATTTCAGGAACCATAAGGTGAATCGGTTTTCCGGTATTAAGTATACTCACAGACTCACAAAAAAACTTAACTTAAAATTTAACGAACTTTTCTTTCTTTTTTACGTTTGACCGAGGTTAAGGTTAGAGCATCCCACTGGTGCATGCTGGGAAGGTTATGGCTGCGATTCCTGTCGGGGGACTCATATGTTTTCTTCAGTGTTCCAAGCATATTGCATCTTTCTTATTCCACTTACATGTTTCACAAGTTTTTCGCAGTTCCGCGGTTCAACATCAAGCGATAGCTCGTACAAATAGTCCTCCATTTCTGTGTCACTTCGCCCTTCGAGCGGATCAAGAGCCTCAAGATACTCCTAAACAACGAAACAATCACCTCAATACTAAAACTACAAAGGTAAAAAGGTAAATTACCCAAATTAACAATCCTTGCCCTTTTCGGATTTAGTAACCTTTTACTATCATTACATTTAAGGGGTCGCCAACTCATGATTTCGGGTTGGAAACGGAAATGCATCTCAATTTTTACTGTGCAAAAATGTCCTCGAAACCATTTCCAGCCGACGAATGTAAGTAATAAAGTAGGAAAGTAACTCCGAAGAACAAATGTTGAGTACTGCAGGATGTTCTTCGGAGTAACTTTCGTACTTTAAAAATGCTCTCCTAAGTATAGCTTGACACTCTTAGTACAAAATAATAAACAACACAAGAAGAAAATATTAATGAGGGAGACCCAACAGTTCCTTTCGGTTGCGTCTTTTAAAATTTACACAGAAATTCGGGTTTAGTTTTTCAGAAAATACATAGTTTTCTTCGCCAAAATGTCAGCTTAAAGTTTCGTAACCGACTGGGAAACTAATTCCTTTCGTTTTGGAAGGGTAAATATGTCGTAAAAATGCGAAATAAAGTCAGCTAGCACTTTCGTAACGGAATAATATTCCGCTTCCTAAAACTTTCTGTAAATTAACATTTTCAGATGAAGCAACCGAATAGATCAAACTGCGTTAGCTGCACAAATATACCTTTAAAAGGATACTAAATGATATGGGAACACGGAAGACAACATTTTTTGCTTTAATGTTCTCGCTGTGTGCCCCTAATTACTGTTCACACTAAGGCTTCCTTCTTCAAACCTTGCATTACTGTGGAAAATTACAAAACTCAACTGATTCTGGGCGTGGAAGCTCTCTTACAAGTTCTAAGGCAAAATGGTTTCATCTGAGGTAAGTTGACATCTTACCGCAATAGAAAGTTCCTTTTGCAGACAGTAAGGCTGATTTTGATACTGTTGAATTTCTCCAGTGATTTCAGCTACTTTTCTCCTGTTAATGTAAAAGAAATGTTATTCAAATTCATTGAAACCTCGACGCACCTTGGACCCAACGCAACAAGAAAAATGATAATTAACAACAATAATAGCACACCTTTTACTAAAGTTGATAATCCCCTCCGGATAGTTGGGAAGAAAATCTGGATTTCCTTCCTCCGTCTTAAGAATATTTGTTAAGTACATACCTATTAAATGAAATAAAATATCTTGTATTAATTAATTAATAATGTATGACTAATAAGGACTCTGTGGCAGTTTTGACGTCACGTCCATTGGTTGCGACTCGTTGCTTAGCGACCACCTGTGCAACTTTCCCATCAGTCAATGCTTGTGATGCACAAGACAGATGGTGAGTTTCAACATGAAGTGAAAAGCTCTCAGTCATTTCTTACCGAAGAATGGAACACAGGGGGGGTTAATGGAGCGTAACTTCTCGATATACTTCTTGTAATGATCCTGACTGAGTTCCTTCGCCTCCTCCAAGATCTGGCTTCGTCTAACGGACAATTCCTGTAAATATAAACGCAGCAATTGGCGGGAAAAAGGTAAGAATTATTCTCTTACGCGCCTTAAACGGGGGCTAGATTTATAAACAGGGGCCTTTAGTACAAGATTGAGTACGAGTACGACTTTTCAAATCTAATTTGCGTGCTTGAGATAATCACTTGTCACATTAATCATGTTTCTAGAGTCTCTTTATTTACTGCTAAGAAACACGGGAAAGAGCAAGAGTTCTGGGGACGTAACTAGTTCAGTTGAAAGTGAGACTCGTACTCAATCTCGTCTCATACTCGTAGTCAAATCTGAATGTCCCTAATGTCTCTTTTAAAACCAATACGTATAATGGAACATCGCGAAAAACTAAATACGGGTCACAACCTCGAAAGTTTATATCTGCTAAGGGCACTCTTTCGCCTTTAAGCAAACAGCTTTAAGCTTAACGAGTTTTGATTTGTTAATGAAAAATGAAACATCCTTTTATATGATTGGGTTAAGGTCCCACAGCATGTACAAGGAAACTGAAGCCCGCGGAAACATTATATTTTGTGAATTTGAGTGTTGGCCATTTTTCTTCCTGTTTTTATCATTCGCAAGGAAACTTTTCGATCGAGTGGCGGAAAATGTTTCAATTTTCAAAACAAAAAGTTTGTTTCCGCAACAAATGCTATTTCCGCTTATTTCCGCAACGCTTCCTCATTCGCGCATGCTTTAATCGCAGACAAACGCTTAGAACTGCGGGCTCACTTCAAAGTATTTCAATCCCGTGTCACATTTTGTTGGTTTGTCAATAATAAGCCAACAGCAACACGCACTAGGGTACACTCGTCTGGTGTTTGGTGCGCCAGTTGAATTTCGCGGGCCAAAATGTGCGTGCGGGTAACGAAAAAAAGGTGATAAAAATAGTTTTTCACTGTGTGCTTCTTAGATTTCGTATTCTGGTAGGAGAGGAAGGAAAATAACTAGAAATACAAAATAAAAGGAATGTGATAAACAACAACTTACACAAAGTGTGACTTACCGCAAAAGTGTGTTGAAGTCGGAAGACAGGCGATGAATTGATTGCACTAACTACTTCTAAAATACCATTGAAATTGTTTAATTCTTGAAAAATCTGAAAGTGATCAAAATATTGTTTTTAATAGACTAAGGCAGAGAAAAAAAATCTTCAAGTTTCATTCATGATCAATGACACCCCATTTTGAAAAACAAAAGAAAGTAAATTTAAACCGTCTGCACACTCACTGTGAGAATGTCAATAATTCTGTTTAAAACTGCTACTCTTTCCTCTAAGTTTGGAAACTCCAACATGCTTTTCTCAAACCACAAAGTTATCTTGTTTGTGTGGTGAATCATCTTCAACAGGTTTGGTGACGTTAGATGTTTCATGTCTTCCTTCGTCCACACACTCCCTACTAACTCAGAAGGGCGGACAGCTCTGAAAAAATCCAGGAAAAAAAATACGCATAAAAAGGATTTATTCCTTCCAGGAATTGGCCTTTGAGGATCTCCTTTACAGCTTCTAGAGGTCCAATATAGTTGGATTTCTCAAACGGAACGGTTAGCTGTTCCAGTGGCAGGTTAAATTCGTAGAGGAAGTAATTAGGTTTGCAGCAAAACAACTACAAATGCGGGTTCGAAAAGCTATGGAAATGTGCTGAGAATGTTTCATTTCACAATTAACTTGAACAGTAGTAAAGATATTTTCATCCAACACCGCGTCAGAAGAACCGGCTGTTAAAAGGAGCGAAGTGTTGGATGAAATGTTTCAACTATTCTTTGATCCAATACGACGTAGGGTCTTCAAGTCAAAGAGCATTGCACATGGATCAAAAGAAGAAATATTGTTTCCATTTTCCAAGCCGAGCTGAAAGTGCAAACAAGTCCAAACAACTCAGCCAGCCAAAACCCGCAATAAAACCAGCTCGTGGGAAATTTGTTGGCTCGTATTAAAAAAAATGAGCTTGATTCAAAGGGTACCAATCACGTGTGTGCAAGTAGGTTAAAAGAACAAGAAAACTGCACATCCTAGTTTTCAACTTGTTTTTCTGTCGGATTTCCTCTATTTATCAAGTTTGCAATAAACACTACGCTACCTGTACAGCTCTGACTCAATCAGCGTCAACTGTCGAGCAATCTCAATTGGATGGAGCTTAAAAGAGAAGTAAATGATCAAGCTTTAGTTCATCAACGGCTTTGTCATACAAAAGAGCAAAAAGCAACATTCCAAGTTCTCAAATACAGAAGCGAACGCTTGTGAGACATGACTTGCGAGCAATAAAAAGCGAGCTGTTCATAGCCACATTTCCAGAAATTACCATCGATTCCTCGAAACAAATTACCGAGCTATATTCTTGGACATTGCTAGTCTTTTTTAGAAAAGACGAACTAACTTGCACACTAGTAAACTAACGAGAAAATTCTGAGTTTTTCTCACCGTCAGGATATTGAACACGTCCATGTCGTTACATGCTGCCAGATGCCACTCTATCGGCGGCGGTTCCTTCTCAAACGTAATTTCTGGAGGTAAATTGGACGATGTCGTCTGAAAGACAAATGACGGAATAACTTCAGTAGATGGCAAAAATACGACAAGTGGTTGAAAGCTGCAATATTGCTAATAAGGTAGTGGAGCGAGTGCGCATGCACGCAAATTTGTAATAGAAATTTTTGCGTCTCATTTACCAGTCGGAAAAACAAAGTCGAAATAGAGACCTTATGTCAGACCAAACTGGTTGAAAAAACCACATCCTCTGACACTATTAAACTCATATGCAATATGATTCGACTTGAGGCTTTACTTTTGATAAGAAGCTCAAGCATTCAGTGGCTCCTATCAAAGGGATACCCCACCTCTCAGTACCACTTAATGCATGTTGCGTGTCGCTATAGCAGAAGCCGCCCCCTCTCCCCCTCCCAAGGTAAATGGAAATGAGAATTTTAAAACACGAAAATCACCTTTCGGATGATGACTTTGTTGATGGACTCTACCCAGCGTCTCATGGCTTTGCCTTTCACGCCCTCCAAGAACCGGTTCAGCTTCTCTAATAACTCAGAATCACGCTCAAAGTCATAGCAATGGTTATCCACCCAGTGACGAATAACATTCAGGACTCTGATGAGTTAAACAAAACAAACTCAAACACTGACTTTATGTTGCAATGTCGACCAGACAATCAACTTGCTGGACGCTCTGTTATAACAGTATTCTTGGCAGAGAGACTACCAGCAGTTTACAGTATGTTTATGTGACCTTTTATTGATCAGTATAACTGGAATCATGTTATGAATGCACAGTCATGATAAGGAACTTAGCTTAACCTCTCCTGGTCCCGGGAGGGGTTGGGCGGGGGGGGGGGGGGTACTCAATAAAGTTTTGTATTGGGAGGCTCCTCCCCAACGAGGAGCAACAGTTTTTGACAGGAAAGGAAACCCTTTCATATATCTTCCACAGGAAATGGTAGCACTTTCACATACCTACAGGATCTTTATTTGTTGGGTCTGTTTGAAATATTTTAAATACCTAAATGACAGTTTTCCTTCCCCTTTTCTATACTTCAGCTCGTGAAATTCGTACCCTTTCATATACTTCCATCCTGAAAAGGTACCCCTTTCGGGCGGAGCCTCCACGTATAGTCCATTATAGGGAGTAACCCTCCCCTCCCCTCTTTCCCTCGGGCTCCCGGTCTTCTTAAGTATCTTTGTGACTGCATAAAATAGCTGCTGATCATTGATTTAACGGATCAGAGGCAATCAGAACTCAATCATCAATCTTTAACCAGTTCAGTCAATGAATAAGTTACAAATCAGACACGCCAATTACAAACTTTCCAAGGTATCCAAACATACCTGAGTTGAACAGGCTGAGCATATTCCTTTCTAAATCTCTTGAGGTCTTCACGGACCACAGGCTCTCCTCGCGCCATAGCAAGTTCATCAAGCTCGCTAGGAGGGGGCTCAGGGATGTCAAATGTAATGCAGGGTTAAGGATGGATCTACATCTACAACTAATCTTTAATACGTCCGTAAAAATCCTGATAATACCAGCGGTAAGTTACGGAAATTTCTAGGGGAACTCTGTAATCCCACTGGAGGTGTTCAAAACTGACATGTAAATTTCACAACTCTGTTCATGCAAATTTCAAAAATACTGTTTCTGTGTGATGTAGACTGACTGTAAAAACATACAACATATTATCTCATCAGTAGATAGATGTAATCATCTGGGTGAGTGTAGTCCTGAGAAGGACTGTTTGGACTACACTCACTCAGATGATCATAATTTACCTACTTATAAGATGACTCTTGTGTTGTGGATGTGCCACTGAATTCTCATTCATTTTATTTTTACAACACATCGTCTGTTCGATGAAAAACAATTCAGAAAAGGATATCTTTTAATTAAATAATCTAACAACTTCGTTGGTTTGCAGAAGGATCTGTATGTGGTGAGAAACGTTCTCACAAAAGTTGGATCTGCATAAAACAAAATTAATGAAACCAATGGTAAGTGAGAAAAAACAAAACAAAGATGAGTACAAAAAAAATTGCAAAAATGAAAACAATGTTAACCGAGAGAAAGCAAAAGATCAGTATAAAAAAAGTGCAGAAATGAAACCAACCTGCGTACTTGTGATGAGTTAGTCTTTCAATTAACTTGATCAAAGTTCCCCCTTTGATAATAGGGGCATTACTTGAGCTCTTTGAAAATGTAAAAACAAATGAGAATACTAACACGTTACAGTGTTTTTCAAAAATTACTAAATACTGTTTTTTCAAGTTTCTAAAAGCTTACCCCTTGTCCCTCTTCAAACACAATATTATCTTCCGCATCTTCCACAGCAAACCTGGAAAATATTAAAAAAAGGCAGATTATAACATTGAGTACCAATCAAAGCACTGTTTCTTTGTTCAAAGTTTTCTGTACATTAAGCAGAATAACAACTTCGGAGTTTAATTGATCTTAGTATGCATGTCAACAGAAAATAAGTAAATGGTTGGTGGGGGAGGTGAGCATAGTGATAATATCATAATATCATAAATTCAAGGATTGCAATTTAACTTGCAAAGCTAAGTGGAATGCGTTGGTTCTTGGCACTTACTTTGCCCTCAACAGACTCGATAAATAATGGTTTCAGACAGCTTGAACATCTTAATTTTTGTGCTCAAGTTGCAAGCGTCCAATGTTGTCTTGCTGTGAACATCTGCCTGACCCTTGAACTTTTTTTGTTATGGTCTAGGAGGTTTGGGTTGCTAATAGTTTTTAACGGACCATCAAAGCTTATCCTTCAAAAATGAAAAGTGGGTGATTAAACTACCTGTGACAAACTGCAAAGTCTGCTTATAGTGACATTACCAAGCTTTCGATATCCTTATCTTTAATGCACTTATCATTGGCTTTCCCAGGGGTTGACCCCTGAGACACCCCCGGGAAACCCCCGGGAACATGCGGGGAACTGTACATTTTTGACAATATTTTGGGCCCGCCGGATGGGGACATTGTTTAGTTTTGGAAACGAACGCTTCAGACCCCAGGGATGCACCCCCAGGATTTGGTCATCATTGGTCAGCGGTACATGGCATGTTAAAATGGGGTTGACAGAGCTGCGTGACTCCCACTGTGTGTCTGTTGTGTTGATAAAAGCCTTTTCAGTTTTGCTTTTACAAGTATGTCTTTCAGCGATTTTCTTTTTGTGTAAGAGATTCTTCCCTAGATCAAAATTTGAAGTGACTGCTCTGCTTCATGGTGTTTGTCTTGATCATGAGGGGGAATTCTCAAATATACTGAATGGAGGATTTCTCACTGATCATTCTGACCCATAAGGATTAGTTTTTGATATGCCATTGTGTATGCTAGCTTGGTGGCATTTTTTAAGGCTTATCGGCTTGGATTGACTGCAAGATTTCAGGTGGCACTAAATAAATGTTATCTGTGAAGATACAGGATCCGTGGATTTCTTAACTCGTGAATTTAGGCTTAATGCCATTGTATATTGCTGCGGGAAGATTGCTAGCCTCCTACGTGGACGTCCTTAGGGGTTCGTCACGCGTTTTCTTCCCCACGAACGGAAAGAAATGCGTGGGGAAGGAAACGCGTGATGAACTCCTAAGGACGTCTGCATGGGAGGCTAGAAGATTGCTGGCCTCCCACGCAGACCCGCGTGATGAACCCCTAACAAGGTCTGCGTGGGAGGCTAGAAGATTGCAGGAAGTTTGTGATCACGGATATGAGTGTCTAACAGATCCTCGTCTTTACAAAGCTCGCTTTCAAGAGCTATAGTGCTATAGCTTGTTGCGCTGTCTTTTAGTTCTCTGAGTTGCTTTTTATCTGAAAAACAGCTATTGTGTTCTTAGAGCTGACATGTACCTCCATTATTTTGTGGCTTAACTTGCATCGGCAGCAGATATTTAAAGCTAAGACAGACAACTGTCTTGTGAGTCTCTAGGATGCTAGCAAAAAATGAAGGTATTCTGGCTCCTAAGCCCCTGGGGAGGGGTATTTGGCGTGACTTTCATGCCCTATTCCCCGGGGATTTAGACGGTTTTTGTTTGATCGTTAAAACAAATCCCCGGGGGTGTCCCGGGGGTCAACCCCCGGGAAAGCGAATGATAAGTGCATAATATTATCCCCAAACTTACCAGTATTTCTCTGGGCTCGGCATTCTTAGAGGAACCGCCTTTTCTTCCTCTAACAAAAGATGATCAAGCATTCTGTCCAAAGTGCTGGTAACAAACAAAAGAACAGGATATCAGGATAATATGCCACAATAAGTAAAATGCCCCAAACAATACGCTCTTACCTTCTCATGTAGACTGTCATTAATCCAGACATCCAGTCATTTTTTTCTTCTTCTGTCTTACAGGTGAACACTGCTTTGGATTGCTCTCTGTCAACAATCTCAAAGGCATTCTTTACATCTGGTAAGAAAAATATATTGACTCACTGAAAAAGTTAGATCTATGTTGCCTTTTGGTGACTTATTCTTTTCAAGCACTTTTATGAGTTGATACAGGTGTTTCTGGTAAAATCATGTAAGTGAATGATTTATATTTAATATAAATCAGGCACTCACAGGAGGGAGATGATCTAAAAAAAAGGTCACATCATATTGTCATGAACAAATACCAGACTATTTTTTATACTTTTCTTGATAATTTATTAATTTCTCCCCAGACCTTTTATAAGAAAGGTATGGGGACAAGATAGGAGAATTTGTTCTTTGGTATTAGGGGTTAAAGGGCTAATAGAACAGGAAAGAAAATGCACCTTGATTATGATTACACAAACTGATCATCTACCTTCTGTATCATCAAGATTGTTGATTTCAATCTTTCTCAAATAGTACTTTTCTTTGAGTCTGTACTCAGGGCTTGGACCAGTCAATGAATGACGTGTGTTCTGTAAAATATAAATTGAAATAATATTGAAATCAGTTGTGCCCCAGACAAAGGATGTACATGCAGCACTCGAACATGAACATTTGCTAATCAAGACTGACACACCTACAAGCTTAACATTGGAGAGCTGCTTTGTTTTATTTGTGACTTGTCGGCACTGCATAAGGTATGGTGGACATTGGAAGCAACGTATTCTATTCTTTACCTCAGTCACCCAGAGCAGGTGGTACACATGTTATCCAAACTAGTAATAGGAAAGTCATAGGTTTGACTCCTGTTGGGGAACTCAGATTACCTTTTCTGAGTATGCCTGCGTCACAGACTGAAAAATTCATCTATCATAAATCATAAATTCTATTCACCAGGCTTAAACCATAACATCTCATTTCTTTCAAATATACCAGACATGCATTTCTCAAAAAACTGCCTGAACCATTTTTAACCAGAAAAGCTATTTTATGCACACAATGTTCAATACAATAAATTTAACTTTCTTTAATTATTTTGAAAGCTAGCGAATCAACCAAACCCTTTTTATGGAATTTTTGTATCAATCATCATCAGTCAGATGCAGTTTTGCAAAGAAATTAAGTGCTCAGACAAACAGTACCTGTTTACAGCAGATCAGAAGGCCATCCAGAAGAAAAACATATCTTTCAGTATCCTTCTTGTTTGGATGAACTTTACCAAGGTTTCCCTCTGTATTACAAACATATTATATTCCATAAATATTACAGCAAAGGGAAATGGTCAGCTTGATAAATTAGGCTTTGTTTTCAAAAATAGACTGAACATTATAAGTAATGTTTAAAACATGAGCAGCAGTGTTTTAACAGGATTTAAAACCACAAGGTGCAGCCAAGTTGTTTTAGACCCGATAAAACACGTGCTGCGAGTTTTTTGAACGGCTTCAAAAACATTCCTGGAAAAGTGTGTGTCAAGAAAGTTCATAACAATGATGCTTTTGTGAACCTTGGGAATTAGCATACAAAAAAAACATTTAACACCACAAGGCTGCTGCCTAACGGGCGCCCGGTCGCCAGAGGCGCCCAAGGTAAGAGCATGGGCGACCAAATTTCGGTACAAGGAGCCCGCGCGGGCGCCTGACTTAACACACGGCATTAGACTTAACCTCCTTGTACATTATATTCCTTTAGCTGGAGTAGGACTTTAAACAGTGGAACTGTTGATATGGTTAGCGATGATGCGATTAGGCAGTATAAAATTTCCACAAGTAAACCGTAAATTATGTAAACCTAACGTGTTCAACTGTGAAGCTTTGTCGAAACGAACGAAGCCATCGTTTCCGAGTCCGGATGGCAGTTGAAGACTGGGTCTGAGATTTGACTTCCAAATATGGAATAGCAAAATTATGGGCTGTTTGTTGCCTATGTTGACATTCGTGCAGTTCATCGTTTGCTTGGGTTTTCGTCGATTTGATAACTTTTTTGTGGCGAGAATGGGAAGCTATCTTGCGTGCTATCGACTGGACGTGCTTGATGTTCGATTTCATGTACCAGTTTGCAACGTATCAGCATTTTCAAGAGACTTTAAAAAACAACACGCCAGAGAACGCAGTATGATATTTCATATTTGTAATGTGATGTCTTTACCTTGAATAAAGAAATTAAAGTAATGATCAACTTTGTGTTGGTTGTATTTCTGCCTTGCTGCACGTGCTTAGCGCCCTTTCCCGCTAAAATCGGCAAAGGTTCTGCTTTTCCCGCTAAAATCGGCAAAGGTTCTTCTTTTCTCGCTAAAATCGACAAAGGTTTCAGCAATTTGTCTTAAGCCCAGTGACTACAATGGAATTCTCGCAACAGGTAAGCAATGTTTATTTCTTACGACTCCGTATGTGAACATTTATATTAATATAGATAACGATTTGGAAACTGTCTCTTTCAAAACAATAAAATATATTTCCCGCTTTTAAAACACAACCGAAGATGCTGTGCCTTCATTTGACCTATATTCAATGCGGTTTTATTTAAGGTGATTCCGCTGAAAAAGAAGGACTATTAAAAATTTTCTAAGACTTGGTCCAGTTCATGACTATGTTATGAGCATTACAAAAATGCAATAAAAAATGGGGGTCACCGTGCTCGTTTTTGTGCAACTTGGATGGCTATTATAGTAAATAGATGACCCACGAGGTTTATATTAGGAACGCTAGTAATCAGAAGAGAAGACTATCATTTCTAGAAAAATTAATTTCTTGCACTAAAATATCGAAGCAGTTCAACAAAATTTACTTTAATCTTACACAACAAACTATTTTCATTGAACTGGAATTAAGATTATGAAAGAAATTAAAGATTTTGCTGCGTGTGCACGTAAGCAGCACTACCTAAATACGTGCTTTTTAAAGCATTCAAAGAAAAATATCTCAAAGTAGAGTATTTAACTTTTCTTTAAATCGCGATATATAGTGGTCAACCATATGACATTTAAATTGTTGCATTAAAAAATGGGGGTCACCGTGCTCGTTTAGAAGAAAAGGACCATTTATTTTCCTGCAGAGCTTAACCTTAAGGAAATCCCGTAATGTTGTGCGTGCGCGCGCTCGTGCGCGCGCTAAATGACGCGAAAAATTATGCGCAGCAAGGATGCGCAATGCAATTCAACGGAATCACCTTAATCCGTAGTGACAACTTGACATTCTTGACCTTCTAAACGAAATAGCAGATCAGCTAGGTAGCTGTCTGTGATTGCCTCGCAAATTCATGCAAATTTTCTTTGACTAATGAAATTTGAACCGCGTTTGTTTTGAGATCAAAGATACTGTAAGCTTGATATTTCACTTATAATAAAAACGGCTTCTTTTCGCGTACAGTTTCTACAGCTTCGATACACTGATGTTGAGTTTGGTTCTGGAACATGCTCACAGAAAAGTGCCGAAAGTTTAAGACAGTAGCGCTTGAAATGTAACAAATATCATTTTCGTGACACGGCTATTTTTGTCGTGGAAGGAAATTTGATCGGGGCAGATTTTGATCACGTGCTAGGTAACCAGTTCTGACGGCTCAGATGGAGAATCTCTCTTTTCCATAACCAAACCAGGAATTTACCTTCAAGATGACCATGCAACGATGAATGTCTTGTTTATTCATTCTCATCTTAGTTGAACATTAATTATAAGGAAATTTGGCAAAGTTAAATTTTGTTGCGGGAAAATACTCGGTTATAAGACGCACCCCGAGTTTTGAGAAAATTTTTATCGAGCAAGCACAAATTTTCGTAAACAAAGGTGCGTCTTATAAGTGAATAATTGTTTTCTTCTGATACTGACTTGTAATTGGGCTATATTTTTATTCGCTTACAAATACAAAATCTTTCGGGGTTTGGCCGCGGGAATCTTTATTCCTTTAGTGACAGATATAAGATATTTTAAAATGAAATGCCACTTGATATCTTTATAGTAACGCTACACTGTGTATAACTGGTCTAGCCTCATTGAGGCCAAGGTCCTCAATAAAATATAACAAGTTTTGAACAGTTCACAGAGTGGGCCGGTTTTCTTTATATTTCAGGTTGCTGACTTAAAAACTTTGAAAGAAGCCCTGATTAGCAATAACCAAGATTTGTGTTGCAAGTTAAGGGACAAATATTCGCGAAAATTAAACCTTAACCAGTCCTTCCCGAGATCTGATAAGCTAAAACAAGACCAACTGGCACAGTCCCTTATTCCGTGTGATGCACCAACTGGCCTTATTGCTCATGAAGTCGCTGGGGATGGAAATTGCCTGTACCACGCCATTTCTCTGGCCCTTGTGGGTACAACAGAATACTCTACTTGTCTTCGTATTCTGACAGCCATTGAGCTGTTTGAAAATACTGCCTACTATGGAAACCATCCGCGATTCCGGGAAGCTCTTCAATGTGGGTGTCCCTTTGGAGAAGTCACCGTTTTCACGCTCGCACTGAAAGAAAATGGAATAGCAGAGTGGGAGCACAGTGGCAACCGTGAGTCTGCTATCCAGAGTGAGGCAATTGGGGGATGTCAGCTAGGTGAATGGTCGTCGCTGATGCACATCATGGCACTTTCCACAGTGATTTCCAGGCCTGTCTTTACAATCTATCCAAGTTGTGCAGAAGCTATTCGCCCCCTCTTACATGGCTTAGTGAAACCACGTATTAACAGGCCAGACGTGTTTTCCAATAATGATTGCTTTCATATTCTGTGGTCAAGGGATGGTGGATTAGACAGCCGCCCAAATGCTATTTATGTTCCTAACCACTTTGTCCCCCTTTTTAAAAAGGAATATGCCGATCATGCAGTCAAAACTGCTAAAGACTACCGCAAAGTTGCTGACCAGTCCACTAAAAAAGCATCCCCCCCGAAAAGGTCGTTTAGTTTGGAAGACTTTTGGTTTCCAACAGAATGTAAAAAGAAAAAGAGAAATGAAGCAGGCATAAACAATAAAAGAATGAAAATGGGGGATGATGGGAAGACAGAAAAGAAGACAGAGGACAAAATAAAGATGAAGGAAAAAATGCTGGTGGAGGAAGAATTAAAGATTCAGGATGACATGAAGATGGAAAAGGAATTGAAGATGCAGGATGAAACGAAGATGACAGATGAATTTAAGATGCAGGACGAAACAGATATGGAAGATGAGAGAAAAATGGAGGATGAGAGGAAAATGAAGGATGATCAGGGGAAGATGGATGCAAGAAAAATGGCTGCAGAAAAGAACATGGAGGGTGAAAGAAAGGTAAAGAGTGCAACGACGATGGATGATAAAAGGAAGATTGAGGTGAATAGGAAGATAGAAGAAGATGGAAAGGATGAATCGGATAGGACAAGGGAAAATCACGCTAATGCTATGGACAAACGTAAGGAATATGAACAAAAACGGACAAGGTCATTTCAGTGGAAGTGGCTTCAAGCCCATTCTTGGTTGCGTATAAACCTTGTAAGAAAAGGCACAATGCAGCCATTCATTACTAACACACCCTACCCAAATTCACAACCTGTTGGAACAGCAGTGAAATCAATGTACTGTGGTGTTTGCTCGAAGCACCCTTCTTTAGCATCAAAGGACAGTGAAATAGCTACGAGAAGTGGGTCAAGCAACTTCAAAAACGAAACATTAAAAAAACATGAAACAAGCCAGAACCATAAAAAATGTATTGCTGCGGACAAAGCCATAAATGATCCGAAAAAAACTGAAATGTACAAGTGCTGTAAGCAGTTATACGAAAAAGAAGACGAAAAAATGGAGAAGAAATTTAAAACAGCCTTCTACATTTCAGCATTAGAACGGCCATTAGATGACTATGAAAGTCTCTGTGCGCTTCAAAAGTTAAATGGGGTGGAGCTGGGTGAAACTTACTTAACACGATCTGCATGTACTGAGTTCATTGAGCACATAAGCTCTGTTATGAAGGAGGATCTCGCAGACAAATTGAAGGAATGTAACTTTTTCTCCCTAATGATTGATGGAAGTACAGATCATGGTGTCATTGAGGAAGCCATTATGTATGTGCGCTACTTGGAAAAGTCAGTTGGAAGACCGGTCACTGCATATCTTGGAATCGAAGAACCTAAGGCTGGAACTGGAAGAGGTTATTTAGATGCGGTTGATTCCTGTTTCCAAAGAGTAACCAACATGAATTCAGTCACCTGGAAGGAGAAAATTACAGGCCTGGGAACTGATGGCTGTGCGGCAATGACAGGTGAGAAGAACGGAGTGGTTGGTTTATTGAGGCAAGAAAATAGAGAATTTATGGGATTCTGGTGCGGAGCACACAAGCTTGAATTGGCAGTTGTCAAGTGCCTAGAAAAATACCCAGATTTTGTGAAAGTACGTGATGTCCTTCGCAGTTTATACCAGGAATATCACTACAGCGCCAAGGCCCTCAGGGAATTAAGAGAGTTAGCTGAAGCACTAGATAACCAGATCTCTAAGCCTACTAATGTGTTTGGAGCTAGATGGTTGCCACATCTTCAAACCGCACTCCAGGTACTGTTTCGGGGATATAAAACTCTCATGATGCATTGCCAGAACACAAGAGAGATGCGTGTAGGATCAAGTGGTAGACAGGGGCGAGCATCATTTTCGGTCAAGTTCTTAACCTCATTCAGAGGGTTGCTCTTTACCAGTTTTCTGTGGGACATTGCGGAGGAAGCAGCTCATTTAAGTAAGGTTTTTCAAGCTGAGTTTCTTACAGTTACAACCGCAGCGGCAGCAGTTCGAAAATTTGAATTACAGTGTCTTAATATGAAGTCGTTAAATGGTCCAAGACTTGAGGCGTTTTTGAAAGAAGCAGGGGATGGCAGTGTGTTCAGAGAAATTGAGATCAAAAGGGAAGACAATGATATTGAACAATTTGAGAAGATCAGAAAGTCTGTTTTGGATGAAATTGGACAGAGCATGGGGGAGCGATTCCATTACCTCTTTAACGACCCAGTTGTAAAGGCTTCTTCAGTTTTAGATCCAGACACGTGGCCTACAGATCCTGAAGAGTTAGCGTCTTATGGTTGTGATCAGCTCTGTGTAATCGCTAACAGGTACCAAGAGCAGTTGCAAAAAGCTGGTTTTAAAGCTGAGTCTGTCAGTAGTGAGTGGCAGGGAGTTAAGAGCCTTGTGAGTCTAATGAAGCACAAGACAACACCTGACATTTACTCTGTGTTGTTTTCTAAACAAGAAGAATTTCCTAACTTCCTTTTGATTGCCGAGATTGTGTTCACCTGGCCTTTGTCCACCGCAGCTTGTGAGCGAGGTTTCAGCTCCATGAACCGCACTAAAACTATTCAGCGTTCAAGTCTTGCAACTAGGACACTGGACAACAACTTGCGTATCTCAGTTAAGTACCACAGCCTGAACAAATCAGAGAGAGTCAAGGCCTTCGCTCAATCTGGGCACCTTGCCAATGCAGTCAAGCATTGGCGAGAAAACAGTGTCAGAGCCCGACGAGAGAACTGGGTGGACAAACATCCAGAGGCTAGAACCTGGAGTTCTCTTAAGGGGACAAAACCAAAAGACTGATGAACATTGCTCAATGCTGTGATTTAATTGTAAACTACACTGTGAATTCAAAGGATCTGTTTTGGACCCAAAATTGGGAGTTTTTCCTTGAGTAAAATACAGTACTATTTGACGGGCTAATTAAGCTCTTCTAAAATGGAGCTGTTTTGGACAACTCCGAGCTGTTTTGGAGAACTTATAAGACTTAAAAAAATGATCTTTTGAATTTACAATGTAGTTACATTGACATAAAATTCTTTTATAGCACAGAATCAGATAGGAAAATGTTATTCAATTTAAATGATTCCTCAAATGTTTAGCACTTCATTTAATGAGATCCATCCAGGCTAAGGTTTACATAAGGCACTTGATGTTCTGTTCTGTTTTTCCTGTTCATGTATAAAAAAGGCAAGGAGAGGATTGGTCTACTTTAGAAAGTTTTTGGAAGACTAGTTAAGTTGTCATGTGGAACACAACTGTTACTGAACAAATGTGAAAGTCAAGTAAATAATTCTGAGTTGAAATTACCTACTGTTATGTTATTCTTTTATTGTGAAAATTGTGAAAATTCCTTTTACACGCAAATTAAGCCCCTCAAATATTTTTCCGGCTCATGAATGTGTATAAGAAAGGTAAGAAGCAGTTTAATTGTTACATTTTAGAAAATTCTTTGAAGGCTCTTCTAGGTCACATTGAACACAACAGATGTGGAAGTTAATTGAATAAATTAATAAATGAAAGTAAATAATTCGGTTAATTCTTGTTTACGTGTTATTTATTAGGCCCGGCGAATTCTTATTAAAGTGTGCAAGAACCTCTATAACCTATGTAATGATCTTGGAAAAACAATACATGGATTTCAAACTGGGCTCCTAACAATGTGGCTCGGGCTCCTAACTTTAAACTTTAGGAGCCCGAAGGGCTCCCTAAAATTTTTCTTAGGCAGCAGCCTTGCACCACATACTAATAAGGAGGAATCAGAGGTTTCATCGGGTTTTAAAACCACTGCACATGATGTTTTATCAACCATTTGATAGGTCAATGGGCTTATGAGTTATTAATGAGTTTTTGAAGGAGAGTTAACCATTGAGTGAACTCACCTTTAATTACTTCTGTGCAGGACTGTGAAATATCTCTTCCCTACAAAACAAAGGCAAAAAGCAATATTGGTACTGGGAGTAGAAATATTCTTAAAATGCAACTTACAGAATATAAATGTAGGGCTTGTAATGACCTGTTACGAAACACGTCAGACCCTCAATCGATGATTACTGTAAGTGATTCTAGCCTGGTGTCTGTTGTGGTGTTGCTTATTCAACCCTAGAGGTCATGAGAATTAAGGATATGATCACCAAAGGTAAATTTTCTTGATATTTCAATAACTTCTCAGTCCCCAGTACTTTTATAAGGAAAGTATGGGGACATGATAGGAGAATTTGCTCTTTGATATTAGGGGTTAAAGCGTTAAGTGAGAGATTCTGTTCCACATCTCCTCTTTCCACTCAGTTAAATAATAGGGAACAACTGACAAAACGCTAAGGAGTACCTCTACAATGGCACATCATCTCATCTAGGTGGGAAGGGGGTGGGTGGGGGGAGAGGCTTGTCAAGAAATGCTCAATCCTTTGTATTAAGGGAGAAGTGTACTAACCTCCCAGCCATCAATGTTCCTTTGCAGTTCATTCATAATGACAGCAGCTGATCTGAATGCTCCAGATTTTCTCTTCTGTGCTCTTGAGAACTTGTCTCTAATAACACATGGGAGATTGTGGTGAGTTTGATTTCAGTTGATGTACAGTAATTACAAGGCTGTTTTATTTTTTTTCTAACTTACTCTCTTTTCTTTGCAATATTTCCAGAGGATTGTACGATTATATCCATTTGTGTTTGAAGAGGTTGTAAAGCACTCTGAGCCTGTTAATATGCAAACATTTTGAATTAAAAAAGTGTGACTGTAAAACCTGCCTGAAACACTTGTCAATCAGTTCAAAACCTTAACATATTTAACAACATTTCAGACCTAACCTCTAAAACTCTTTTCTCATCTAAGACAAAGACACCAACAAAACTATACACTACAGACTACATACTATTTCAGACTGGCCATCAACTCTTTCAAATTAAAAAAAGTCAAACTGCATGAATCTCATGAATTCCAGAACAAAACAATTCCATACCAACATCTTTTGGAGAGATGACAAGATAGGTCAAATACCCTGCACCTTTTCCCCTACACCCCATTCTCACTTAACATTAATAAGTGTGTAAGTCTTGCCAGTAGTCGTTTGTATACAATCATCCTGGACGGAGCTGTTGTTCGTTACATTGAATGATATTTTGACAACCTGAGTGGATATCACCCTCAGAGTCAAACACAGTCTTGCAGCACTGGTGTATACTCTGGATAAAAAGTAACTGAACTGTTATCTATACCTGCTCTAAGCTTTCAATATCAGCTTCATCAGGGGATGTCCTTATTAACAACTAAAAAAAAAGATTAATCTTATAAACATTGAACTCAAAGTACTGACTGCTGTTCCTGATTGCTACCATTACAGATGATAACCACAGTGATCATAACAATAGTTGACTAGTACCATAATGACAATATGGTCACCATAACTACAGTAACATGTTGATTGCCATCATCACTTCCACCAAAGTTAATTGCCACTGCCACAAACAACTACCATCACAGCTATTTACTGCTATTATAACAACATTGTCGCTGTGACAATGGATTGTTATCATGACGATTGCCATCAAGATAATTGATTGCCATTATGAGAATTGGTTGCCGTTGATTGTCACAACAGCAATATTATTGATTGCCATCCTGAATATCACCAAGACAAGTAACTGCCTTGTTCATGATTGCTGACATTACAATTCACTTGACATCGACTACAAAGTGAAATGACTAATTAAAATCAATTGTTTAACCAGAGAAAGCCAACAAGCAATGGTGAGCCCTTTTAAAAAGCCCACCCAAAACCTCAAAGCTCAAGACTTACAATTATTGATATTCTGTAGTAAAATGGTATGCCTCCTTGATGTGGTAATGGCATGAAAATGACACTGATTATATTGTAATCACCTTAATGAGATCAAAGTAATGCAAGCAGTGATAGACAGGCATCATAAGAAGCTTTGGAAGGCAGAACTGCACAGCTTCCTTGAAATGAGGGCCTTTGGACTGCAACAATTTAAAGCATGGTTAAGAACTCATGACTACTTTGTCTGTAAGTATTGCAATGAAGGTTAGACTCTTTTAATTTTACAGTAACTTGAAGTTTCTGTTTCTTTGTTCAGATTGTAGATGGAAACAATCATTGACTTTGACAACTTTTTGCACATTTTTGTTCCAGTTACCTTTAGTTAAAAAGGAAAAGGATTGACAAAAATGGTGGAATCTGATAAGCTGATCTTGCTTAATACAGACTGAGTTGAAACACACCTTGAAATATTCATTGACAGGTGTTCTAAGCAGTAACTCTGACAGCTTTCCACCAATCCCAAGATGCCTGTACTGTTTGCTGGCTGATGCAGTCTGCTCTCTGGCGTACGTCTCATAAACTTCAAACTCAGCACCCTGAAGACAAGACAACTTACTTCCATAAATATTACAAAGACAATCTACTGGAGAGATTTTACTGTCTGCTTTTGTGATGGTGATGGTATGACTGCGTTCTAAACAAATTTATGAGTTACATTTCTTGAAATCAGTCCAAATCAAAATATGTCCCAGTGACACTTCAGACGCTGTACTTCACATGAGCCGAATCGAATTCAATGAATTAAGTTCATGTGAAGTACAGCGTCTGAATCAAATTTAGAACGACCGATCTACTTCGGATCGGCTCAGCCGGGGATAACGGCTGTGGACCGGCTCTCATTCAGATGCTGTACTTCACATGAGCCAAATCAAATGCAGAAATTATTACAAATCTGCAATTTTCTTCAGTCATAATATGCTTCAGTGTATCAATTTTGGCTGAATTAAGTTCGGCATCTAATAATTTAGGTCGGTCTAAATTCAAATTCGATTCGGCTCAAGTGAAGTACAGCATCTGAACCGGGCCTTAATCTATACCAGCCCAGTAACATGGATACCCAAGAAACTAACATGGACTGTGCCGATAAGGCAGGCAGATCAGGTAAGATTTCACAGACCTCAGCCAAACAAGGCTGAGGTCCGTGAAATCTTACAGACTGAGTTCCTCTCTTCAAACCTATAGCCTTATTGTAAAATTTAACAAAAATATAATTAATATTGAAACTAGTATTACAATGCAAACACCTCAGCCATTTCTTCAAAACACTCCCCAATTGCTGGTTGTTTCCCTTCATCTGCAACTTCAATTGCTGCATCTAACAAACCCAGGAATGTCACAGAGAATTCATAGATGTCGGTGATGTTACTGAAAATCCGGTCTATATCCTGTAAAACAATAGAAAGAAACAGTGAGGCATTGGAGAAATATTAAATAAATGTTTATTTAAATGATATAAACTGAGAAAAGCCATTCCTTCTATGATCTTTAAACATTGTTAGACACATAACAAATTTACAAAATATTATAAAACTGTGTACATACCTCATTTGTGAAAAGATCCTTTGCTTCAACAAAAGGTGCTCTGAAAACCTGCAACCAAAGAAGTGAATGATTGACATTGGTGTAAATGTAGTAGTCTTTAAAATAAAATTTGTAATATGGAAAATCATGATGTACCTTGATAATCATGTTCAAATCTCTGATGTACTGACTCTCGGTAAGCATCATTTCACGAACAACTTCATCATATGTCAGTGCAGCTTGACTGCTCAGTGTCTGGAACACGGGAAACAAAATTGTCATTTATTTAAATGACAGACAGAGACAGACAGACAAACAGACAGACAGACAGGTACACAGAAATACGTTTTCAGACCAGTTCACAAAATAGGATGGAAAATAACAATAAGTCAATGATTTTTTAATACACTGACCTCAGCTTCCACTGATGTTTCCACATCATCAGGATGAAACATGTCCATCAAAACCTACAAATTATTAAGTAATGGAAAGTAATACTGACAATCCAATTTTAAGTTTCAGTCTCCCATTCCTACAGATACACTACACTACATATTTACTGCAAATTAAACAAAACAGGATATCAGACCTTGTCAGCGAAAAGAGCAACCTTGATGTCTTGGCAAGTGATTTCTAGATGTCTGATGTTCTTCACATAGTTGCCAGCCAACTGAAAAAGAAGATGGAAGTAAGATTGTGTCTTGCTGATTGAATTTTTCAATACAAACAAAAAATTCAAGCAATAACTCTGATTTTCTTAATTTACACCCTGATAATATTATTACAGGTACTAATCTATCCCTGGCGTAGGGGGTTAGATTATGACACCATTAAACATTACAATCTACCCTACAATATTGTTTTACCCCCAAAATTTAACTGGCAAATTAATTTCTACAGATTTTAACATTAACCCTTTAAGGTCCAAAAGTGATCATCATCTATTTTCTCTTTACAATATCATTTGCTTAATCAATCATTTAGCTCATGAGAAAAAAGGAAATGATCACCAAAGATTTAATGTCTCGATTTTAGGAGAATATGCATGTCGATCTCCTGGTTTAAAGGGTTCAAGAGATTCGTGTTGACAACTGGCTGCCAGGGAGAGACAAATTATGAGCAAAATTTATTGTCTCAGAAAACAACATGATGCTTCAAACCACCACTCTTCAGTTTTAAAGCCTAGCCACTGCAGTTTCAAAATAACATTTAAAATAATAAGTGATACTTGCCTTCAAGATATCAGCTGATATGTATTCCATGACAGCTACAATGTAAAGGGAGACTTGAAACTCCACCTTGAATCCGAGAATATCCTGAAAACCCCCCAAAAGTAAAGCACTTGTTATCTACTGTATGAGTATGATCAAACCATAAGGTCATCCCATCCAACCCTAGTGATAGCCATCTCTCCACACCCACCCCATGTGGGTATGGGCTTTATCCATGCAAGGTTAGACTGATGAGATGGCTGACAGACTTACTCCAACCCATCATGGATAATCATATCATCTTGATGTGTAGGAGGGGTGGAAATGAATATATCATCATAATGGAATAGGGATGGAAATCAGCTGTTTTGAGACATTCTGACACCCCAGCCAATCATGATGGCCTTTGCGCCGGGTCCCAGACCCATCTTTTGCCGTTCACATTCTCCTGTATGCCATCATGTTTTCTTTGGTAGACCCTAATCTTTCTGTGCTCTGGTGCCCAACTCAGAGCAGTGTATAGGTTCTCTTTATTCAATTGTTTATTCAAAAATCCAACAAGAAAAAAGAAGTAAAAGAGACTGGCCTGCAGGTAGTGAGAGTCAATCTAGGTGGGCCAGAGTGCCAGACTAACAACTATTAAAGGATAAAATTCATATTCATTAATATTTATTATTATTTTCTCCACTCTCCATTCACAGCACATGCTCAATCCAATGAATCTGCATGCCACAGGACACTTAACCAGGTTCTGTGGCTTTAAGAAACTAGGTGTACTGCTCTCCCCCCCCCTCCCCACCCCCATTGCCTATGGATGGGGTGCTAAATGCCACCAAATAAATTGGGATAAAAATGTCCCCAAGGACAGGCAGGATTTTCATCGACCTTTTTTTGCTTGAAAAAAAGGAAATGTACACTGACATATCCAAGTACTAATTTTAAGCTGTATACATGTACACAAGACAAAAGAGAAACAGATAATAAATATATCATAAACAAGTAAAGTTGTTGTTTACCTTGAATCTTCAAAACCAATAAGAGTGGTCCTAATGTTTAACTTTAGTTCTTTTTGGAACATAAACAAAGTTATTTGAATTCATTTCAAAAATGAAATGAACGAGACAACAAAAAAGTGGAAACTGAAAAAAATTCTCTTAATTTGCATATTTGTGCAAAAAATTGGACAATTCACACCATGAAAAAATTCATTTCGTTCTAAACCGAAAATGCAAAGATAAATATCAAGGAAAATATTGCAGAAGAATGAGGAAAAACTTAGGAAAGAACTTTGATGGGAAACTGCAAAGTTGAAATTTATCATTCAATTTCGTTGAAAACAAGATTTTGTCGATTATGTTTACACGAAAATCAGCCGGACATCTCAAAAGTAATTATTTTACAACCGTATACACAAAACACAATTCAAAGGGACAACATAAAACTACTTCAGACTTGTACACAATCTTAAGTGAAGGAAAAATAGGAACGCTTTTACAACCAGTGAACTCGCAAACTTTGCAGGATGTAAAACAAGTTCAAAATAAGTTGCCATAGCACAAAAGTAAATTTGCAAATTAAATAAGCGTAGGCTTATGATATGAACATAGTGACAGCTGCTTTTGATTAAAAACAAAAACAAATTGCACTCCCAAAAGAAGGCTAAGATCACCTTTACAATCATAGGGTGAACTTTATCCGCAGGAAGCACAACAGGACTTTTCCTTCTGCCTTTTTCGATGGCAGCCTGCGCGTCTCCAATGGCCCATTTATCGATCGGATGAGGGAATGTACTGATCACTCGTTCTTCGACATCAGCAACTGACCGAGGCTGGCACGCGCATAGGTGGTTCAAAAGCTGTACGATCAAAGATTCGATGTATTCTAAAGCTTCGTCCTGCACCTTCAAAGAGGGGTGAACCTGCGACTGAACCTAAAAACGAATTTGAAAGCTGGATTTGAAGTATAACTTTCATATAAATCCCTACTAGCTAATCACGCCTCCTCAAAGTCAAATGTAATTAGCAACTACGTGCAGTAATATTCTATCGCAACACTCATGTAAGTTGATTACAAACCCTCTGTTGACATTAAGAAGAATAAATCTACACGCAAGATATAGAAACCAAACGATCTGTATGTCACCATTTTTCCCAGAAACAGGAATGTGAGCATTTGCATGCAGCTCAAATTTTCCCTTTAGCTATAAACTTCTTACCTTTCTGAGCGCAGGTACAAACATTCCCTTCCATTTTGCGCCGGTTAAATTGTTTTCATACTCAGATATGGGCATGATATTCCAGAGCAATCACATATCATTCCAAACCACAGTTAAGAGAATCGATGATCGCAGCCATTTTTGAGATCCAACGAAAATTCTGACACGAGTTCGCACCAGTGAGCGCGAGTATGACCCACTTCCTCTAATCACCGGATTTGCAGCTTACATAATTAGCCTGTCGGGCTTTGTATATGACGATGATGACGCGAGACAACGACGTTTAAACGCTGATTGCCTACTTAGGCTGTCTGTGGGCTGATATACAAAAGAAAGGAAGCTCGGTCGGAAATATTACATCAAAACATTGAACCTGATCAATCGATCGCAGAGCGCTTCAAGGGCATACATCTCTGGATGATTCCACGCATCTGCTTTTTCATTCACACGCTGACCTGCTAAATTACGGGCAACTTTTCCGTACTTGCTCTTTCAAGACCAGAAATTTCTACTAAGAAAGAACTATTCGCTGTTCGTTAGGCGACAATAATGTCTTCCGAAAAGTTTGAAGACCTTGAAGATGAACTCAAGGCTCTACATGAAGACATAAGTACTAAAATAACCAGCAAAATTCCAAAGTTAACCGGAGGTAAGTTCACCTTTTAATTGTTAACGCAGGCTTATAAATTAAGCTCTTTGCACTTAAGAATTAGCTTCCAGTTAAATCTAAATTTCAGGCAATTTTTCTCTGTTTCAGAAATAAGAAAAAACGCAGTTCGTGAAGTTGAAAAAAAGATAGAAGATGCCAACTTAATAGTAAGTCTTAGGTGGTTTAAGCTTATCATACATAGCAATTGTCTTTGATTGAAAACCAAACCTCATGATATCCCAATAAGCGTGCCCGTATTATTTTAAATTAAATGCTACATCCTTTAATGTACATTTTTAGTTAGTCGTTATTTCTTAAATATGTGTATTTTATTATATTTTTCTAAAATTTATATCACATGAGTTGATGATGTCATTTGTGACAAGGTGGGGGAGGGGTGGGTTGTGCTTCTTAGAGGGACAATTTTTAGTTTTCCTTCCCTATTTCTCTTCCTCCAAATGCATAATAGATAGTTTCTCTAAATTGGTGTGATTTTATAACTAAGATTTTACCAACTTAACTCTTGTAAATATGAATTAATGTAGATAACAAAATTTAGCATAATATCCCAGTAAGAGATATCTCTTGGATGGTATGCCACCCATAGCTGAAAATTAATCAGAAAGATTTAGTTCATTACTTAATTCAAGCAGTACCCAACCCTCCACCTTCCTAGCTGCTATACAGTGAAAAAATGTGCATAATTTCTCGGGGATTTGCCAAGGGACCATTCATTGGTTATTCATGTTATAATGCAAAATTTGTTCCAGAGATAAAATAGACTTTTTAAAATGTTGGCAACCAAAATTTATCTGGTGACCTTTTTAGCTTAAAAGGTTGCCATTTATTATACTTATTACTTTATTTTTCTGTATCATATAATAGACAAAGCTAATAAAATAAAATAAATACAACATAGAAAAAAAATACACTTGGAGTGCTGTACACTCAATTACCAGCTGCTGTTCAGAAAATGTGCAGTTCCAGAAAAATTCCATACCCACCCCATGGAAGGTCATCAGAAATTCCTCGGGGGAGGGGGTCTTAAAAGTCAAAATTTTAGAAGCAAAGTATGAAGTTAAACTGGAATTTCCTGGGGGGATCAGGGATGGAAAGCAAGAAAACTTTCCATGGGGGGAGTATGGATATTTTCTGGAGCTGCACAATGGACCTGCACACTCACTTTGAATTCTTTGGTTGAGCTTCCTATTTATTTGACTGTTTTCTTTATATTCCTTTTTTTCTATGTTATATTGAATGAAGAAATATTGTTTGCTAGGATTTTAATTCTTATAGCTTTAGTTCGTAGGTTATCAATTTGTAATTTGTAGGTATTATATTTAATTAATCTCGTACCCTGATCTCAGTTGGTTCAGATCTCGAAATGTGAGATCTGGTAAAGTTCGATACAACGCCATTTCTGGTTGGTTACCAGAATTAAGAATGCCTCATTCTAATCTGCTCTGTGATTGGCTCTTTCCTTCTGTGTTTGGTTTTCGCTCAGTTCGGGGAAGAAACAGGAAGAAACAAAAACACGGAAAAGTTTTTGCTCCGATGAACATTGTCATGCGACGTTTTAATACATACATGCCGTTTGTGTGGGGAGAGAACAGTGAGAAGTTGTATCTTCGGAAGACAACGGCGACTTCAGCCGAAAAGAGTTCCCAGTAATCGAACGGCCTTGCCAAATAACACAAGTTTCCAACACGATGGATATAAGCTTGCTTACTTTTGGGGAAAAAATGGAGGTAGGGTTCATTTATTTATTTATTTATTTATTTATTTATTTATTTATTTTTTGTATTTCGTGACAAAAAATGATTATTTATTTAGTAAAAGCCAATTAATTTCCCCAAAATACTTTACCTTGTGTTCCTGAACACATGCGCCGCATTGCTAGCATATTTTTAGTTTTTGTCTTCTGCTAAAAGACTATTTCTCTTCTATAAATTGATCTGGACTTTGAGTAAGAGACTGCATAATATAATATTAGACCTTTCAGGCCAGTGTGCTTATTCCTTCAAGATCCATACAACATCTCTCGTAGGACTTCTTTGGAGAAATTGATAGAGTGTCCACACAATAATATTTTGTTCAAAGGCCGGATAACTTTATCCAGTGGATAAGTCACTATCCGACAGTTTCAATCTGTGCAAAGATTTCAGTATTTCCTCATGCACCACCGAAAATGCACAGTCTAACCACTGCTTAGTTGGGGAGTGTACGAAAACCTTGGACAACATTTAACGTGAAGTATATTTTAGACGCTGAAGAGTGCCTTATCCGGCGGATAAAGTTATCCAGCCTTTGAACAACTGAGGCCTGGTGAGAACAATATCCCTCCCACCATCTCAGCTAAGACAAATGAAAAAAGGTCTGACTTACGACCACCAAAATAATAGTAATGAAACCCATACCACAAAACAGAACACCTTGTCTGAACCGATTAGGGCTCTTTATGTAAGTGTAGTAAGTTTAACTTTATCCCCTCTCCCCCATCTGCTGAGGTAAAAAAAATTAGGACCCAAAATATAAAACTAACCTTCCTCTAAAATAAAAATGGGGACATTGGTTTACATGTCTGTACCACCTAATGTTTTGCAGATCTATACTTGTGCTAGGATTCAGAAAAGAAGTAGTTTTAAAAGGAGGACATGCCTCTTTGGATTTGACATCACTTATGGCTTTTAGAATCTTTTTGCCATGTTCTTTTATTCACTTCAGGGGAATTTCTCCATTATTTTATCATTAGTATGGAATCCTTGAAGTACTAAACACTCTTCATTTACTTCTTCTGTTGTTATAATCATGAGCACATTCTCTGATACAAATAGTTATCACTGGCCTCAGTTTCTCCTTTATTTCTTGTTAATATGCTAAATAATTTCTTCCACCTGATTTCCAGGGAGAAGCAAGTTCCTAAAGTTCCTTTCAGTGATGTGAATATCTTCAAGGACTAAAACAGCTGGACACAGCTCAACGCATAATTAAGGGCAATGACAGTCATCTCGCCGATTTCGGACAACAAATGTCACAACAGCTGCATTTCTCACACAAAAGCCATTTGAAACCAAAGTGGTTAAGCAAAAATTTCCCCTGCACAGATTTCTGGGGTATTTACACTAATCTGTCATAATGGGTTGCATTAATTTCTTCAATATTTGAACCAATATCATTTTTGTTAAAGTAAAGTTTTCATGTAGCAGGCCTCCCATCTCTTCCACTTTCTTAGAAAAAACTTTCCATAGTTTGGGGAAGACCAAAATGAATAAATAATTTATGATTATCCTTCCAACACAAGGAGAATCAAACCTCATTCCCAAAGCCATTGTGGCAAATAATATTCATTGTCAGTCTGTGGAGAATAAGACTGAACTAAAAGTCCATTTTGAGAAATTTGGGGAGTCACAGTGAGGTAGAACTGGTGATCCCCAAGCTTTCCATCCAAAAAAAAAACAAAAAAACAAAGCCAACTGCACACAGTACTAATGATGAGTGAATAATAGACAGGTTTAATTTTTAACATTGGTGGTGATGAGTTCATCTGCTGTGGGCAAAAATATTCAATCAAACTGGTCATCATTACTTTGTGTTAATTAAAGATAGGAGGGCCTTTGTAGTACTCCAAAAATCTTTCATATTCAAAATTTGTATGATTGTAGTTTGCTTGTTTTTCTGTTGCCGTTGTTGTCATGACAACTATCTCAGCTGTAGAGAATACTGAGGAAAGACTGTTCCTAGTTTGCTGTACTCTGAAGTTGTGCCCCTGAACAAAGATGCAATTAATTAAGAAGAAAACGTAGTCATTCACTGGGATGTCGTTATTCTGTCCATTAGAATAAGACAATATAATAACCAGAAAATGGATAATGAGAAGGCTGAATCAAAAGGGATTCTCAAGTAAATAAGCCCTTTTTGACGCCTGGGGTGGTGGAAGAACGAAGCATAAAAGAAGCTGCGATAATCACCAACAATATGGCTCTGTATTTATTAGCTTTTAACCTTTAAGCCTCAGTGTCAACAAAGAGTTTCTCCTTACTGGTTTCTACATGTCCATTTTTCATAGTAGCATTATAGGGAGGTTGCTGAAATATAAAGAAATTTCACCACTGGTGATCTCATGACCTCTCCTTGATTGTGTATTGATATTATTAGGCAAAATTTGATACTGATCACTACTGGGGCTTAAAGGTTCAAGGTTCACTGTTCTGATATCTTTTATGTACATAACTTTGCGTTGCTGGTCTTAATATTAAGAAAATTTAGGACTTGACATGGGTGCAAATATCAATGCAAAAATTTTTTTTTTGATCAAGGAATTATTGGCATCAACAAGGAATTTTCATCCAAGGCAGACACCGTTTTCAAAGTTTTTTCCCCACCACTTTTCTACATTGGGTTTGTGTCTCACAGTTTGATTAAATTTTGTTCCCTGGCTATAGAAGGCCATGGTTATGGAATACTTAGGAATTCATGGCTACAGAAGATCAGCTCACTGTGAAAGCTGTTAATTTGCTGCAGAAACGGGTGACAGTTCATTTGAACACACAGACATGCAGGAAAACAAATAGTGGAAATATTTGTTTATTTGTTTTCTATTTATCTCCCATTTGCTACTTTTATGAGCCCAAAAGACCTTCACACCTTCCTATTATTTTTTTGCTGAAATCAAGGACCCCATTGGAGGTGAGTGTCCAAGCACTAAGATAGCTGCTTTGGACATTTGAGAACCTTGTATATTTCTTAGTGTATCATCCCCCATGCATGTACAAATAATACAATGCTCAGTACAAGGATGATTATTTAAGCAGCTCATTGTGCCTTGCAAATCAAATGCAGATAATGACCTTTGTTCTTCATATCATGAAGAGTCAAATATTATTAGACTTGTGTATTATGTGGTTCTGGTTTTCGAGTCTGCAGACTCCCATGTCTAAAATTATAACCTTTATTAACTTGTCATCAAAGAAGCAGTTGAGGGGGCATGTCCCCTTAATTTAACATAAATTTCAGGTGAAAACTTTTCAAGTGTTTTCTATAAAGGTGAATCAAGAACCACTGAAATGGAAAGCTCATCACTACCAAATAAAAATCTAATGGGAAACTCATAGGGACTTGCTGTATTTGCTCACATGTTGCAAGTAACCAAAACATTCTTCAGATCCCAAATCCAGATGTGGATTTCCCAAAAGAAATTCAAACTTCCATTTTTGAGAAAAAAAACCCCTTTAAAACAGCAAGGGTGTAGTCAGCATTTTAATGTTGGACATAACTAGGCGGCTACCATTTACACAGACAGGTCTTTCTGGTTTGCTGGTATATAACCAAGAGTGTAGCATGGTGTTAGGGCTAGGAGGCCCTGTTTAGCTGGTTCATATAAAATGATATTATTACAGTGACCTGAAGTTGTGTCCTTTGGCCTGTAAAAGAAACCTGCCGCATTTACACAATCCATTTGGTTTGGAAATTTAAACCATTTACTTATGGAAGAAGGAAAATTTGTGTGGCCAAATCAGCTGAAGAGATTAAAAAGAGAAGAAATAATTTTTACGTATCACTGGTAGACCACAATTTCGGAAACTTTGTGTTGTGTAGTCATTTACTACTTAAAAATATGACATGAACCATTTGACTTTCCAATGCGAATTTTAACAGCAAGATGCCAATCAGTAACTCTATTATGCCTCATCCACAACAACGGCCACAAAATTTTTCTGATAAAGCTTCGACAACAAGAACTCTCTGCATTTTCTGTTGCTAACTGTTACATTACCTTGGGGTGCACAAAAATGATGATGTGACATTTCCCTGCCTGTAAATTACAGTATCTTCAATACAGTTATCATCTAAGGCGAAAACTGGTACAACTTACTCCGGTTGAGTTAAGTCTTTTTAATTGATCGTCGATAAGCACGTTGATCTTGGGTGGAGAAAGCACAATTACGATGGATTTGTTCTCGGAACAGTTTTCATGACAAAGGTGGTCACAAAGTGTAGGAGCTAATCTTAGTAAAAAAGTGATTTACCGCGCTTGTTGGTTGCAATCTCTCCTAATGTGTTTTCGTTTTGGTTTAAGTTTCAACTTTTGTTGTCCTCTGGATCGAAGAACGTTCCGAAGAGCACCCTCAAAAGCGAAAACTTCACCAGGAATGATCACAGTTACGAGCCGGCGGCCATTCAGCACGGTGGACAAAGGATGATGGGCAGGCCCGTATTCCGGGCCTCAAATCGAACTTTACCAGATCTCCCCCCCGCCTGACCGTGGGAGATCTGGGTACGAGATTAATATTTAATTTATTAATTTCAATTGTAATGCACTTTTGATAATTTTTATCGAAAAAGCACTATATAAGTAACTAATATTACCATTATTATTATAACTATTATTATTAATAATTATTGTTTGTTATATTCAAAAAAACAAAATATGTTTTGCTTAGATTGAAGAGATGGAAGAAGAGGCTGGTTCTGCTCCAGGTGGTTACAGATATTCTATGATGTCGAAAATAAGCAGTTACAGAAGAGATTTTGAGCAACTCAGAAAAGATCTGGTAAGATTAAATACGATTTTGCAGAGGGGATAGATTTTCATGCTATTTTAGTGGTAATTTTTCTGGTGATGTTAAGTGCAATTTTCAAATTGTGTGTTTAAACTGCTGTTGTCATTATGATTTTAGGGCAATTTAATTTTAATCTTCTTGTGATGAGAGCAAAGTGCATATGGTGTCATTGTAGAGGATGCCCTAAGTGATATCAAAGTGTTCACATTGCATTCTCTCATCACTTCAGAATTACAAATAAAACTGTCCATAATTTGCTGTAAAATTGTGGAAAATATCCATAACAGTCTATAAAGACAATTTGAAATCACAGTTAAAATAACTGCAAGGATTGCAATGTTGTTTTCTAGTGACTTTCGGATTGTGATAAAGTAATTGTTGAAACTTGCTGTTAAAATGCCAAGCCATAATTGTTTAAAATAATGAGTGTTCCAAAAAATACAAAGTGCAGATTACATTACCATTTAGTCTGTAGGAATTATTTGATTACCAAACCCAGATAACCCCATTTTGCATTTGTGAAAATTTTGTTCATTCTTATGTGCATTTTTTCAACCTAGCATAGCTAATTTTAATCATTTGAAGTAGTTTGTCAACTCACTCAAACGATTGTTGTTATTGAACCAAAGCTGCATGTAAGAGTTTGTTGCTGTTGATTTTCACAAGTTGAAAAAAAAAACAGTTGTCATGGGCTTCATTTCAGTAGAAAACAAAGATGGGGAGAGATTGAATTTGCATAGTCTAAAATGCTGGCTAGGCTTTTTAATGTCTATTCTAAGGTAGCTTTGTATGTGAGTGTTTACTAGCAAATCCAGCTGAACTCATGAATTTGCATTCAGTTTTACTAAGTACACCAGGATCTTATATGGTGTCTGTTTCTTTATTAGGGAAAACCAAGTGGTCAAGTCAATGTATCATTTGGAAGAGAAGAACTTTTTGATTCGGATCCAATGGTAAGCTGATTCTGTATGTATGTAGTGCCTTCTTAGAACAGTAGGTGATTAGGTAAAGAGCCAGTCTGATTTTGCCAATTATCTTGTGGCTATTTCTAAACATGAACTGTATCAGACCTTACCAAGGCCAGGTTCTGAACATCTGCCCTTTGGACCTTAAATGTGACTAGTGTTAACACACTTGAATGTCACATCAAAGAGACTTGCCTAAAAGACAAGCTTGGGATATTTTTGTGGGAACCGTGAGAAAATATTATGCACAAAGTTCTGGGGAGAAATGAGTCAACCCTCCCAGATTTAAAAAGAGAAACGAAGGACCAAACCTGAGAGGTCTTGCATTCCATTCATGGTGAATGTTGATTTTGTTAGGCTGCACAGAGAAACAAAGTGATGCATGGTACAGATACTCTGAACAGAGCATCAGAAAGTATTGCAAGATCAACTAGAGTTGCTGTAGAGACTGGTAAGTTTGTTATTTCAGCTATTGGCCTACAGCTGTCAAAGGACACAACTGGTGAGCTACAAAAGGCTTAAACCGTTCCACTTTTCCCTCCATTTACAAAGACTAATCATTTGGGTTAGCCTGGTTCACACTATGGACGCAACAACTTATTCATAATGACATGGACATAACAACATAAAGAAAAGATCAGTTTTTCATTATGTCGTTATGCTTATGTCATTATGTTTTGCATTTGCGTGACTTCGCCCTTATGTCGTTATGTTTCTAGTGTGAACCAGGCTTTAATAGTTTTGTAGTTTTGATCAAATACTCATTACTAAGTCTGTATTATTCAGTTAATGGTGGGCTCCAAATCTGTAAAAGGTGTAATATAAGGGCAATATTTACTCTGACTATCATTCTCACCCAATGACAACCAGCTCTAATGGGTTTTAGTATAAATCTACTAGTGTTCTATCATGAATGCCATTCTCTGATTGGCTATGCCACTCGCTATCTATTCTGTGATAGATATTGATTAGTGGTTTTCAACAAAATGGCGGCCGCTTCATCACGTTTTCGAAGTGTCTGCGATGGGGATATAGACAATTTACTTGTTTAGTTTTGAACGACTAGTAGATTTATACTAAAACAATTAGATTATTTGCTCTCGATTTCTATGCATGATAGCTGATTCGGGCTGCTGCGCCCTCATCAGCTATCACGGATAGAAATCTCGAGCTCATAATCTAATCGTTAAGTAGTGGATCAAGGACATAGAGGTTTTGGGAGGTTAGGCAAAAACGCTACATGATGGCAATCCTATAATCATAGTCCGTGCAGGTTTTTGGACATAAAATTCAAGGAGTATTCAAAGCAAGTTTACTTTGTTTTGCACTGTGTTTTGAAATGTTTTCATTGACCAATAGCAACTTTATAAAAAATCTCCCCTGGATATAATCTGTCCCCAATTTTTAAATTTGTGTTCAATCCCTGAATTACTTTGATACAATCCTACATTATTTCCAATCCGAACAAAAATTCAAAGGCTTTTCAAGCGCCCTAGAGACCTACAATTAAATTCCAGGGCTTTTCAAGGACTTCAAGGAGTAGGCACAAACCCTGTATAAAGTACAATCCACCAACAAATTTGAATACATTGGTTTAGCTTGACTATTGATTTTGACTTATTCTGTGATTATAATTTTGCAGAACAGATTGGAGATGAAATAATTGAGGAGTTAGGAGATCAAAGAGAAGCTCTTGTTAGAACCAGAGACAGGGTAACAAGAAACTTGTGACTCATTTGTACATTTCTTGATTATCTTGAGGTTACTTTTTTGTGCTCCAGCTAATCAAATGTCCGATTGCTTACTTTGCCTACAACAGCTCAAAGATGTTGACCAAGGTCTGAGTAAAAGCAAGAGAATTTTGAACAGCATGGCCATTAGGTAATAACAAAACTCTTTCTTTCTGGTATTTTATCCCCACCCATTCCCACACATACAGGGTTTGTACAGGAACTCTTTAGGAGTGCGGTGTAATAATGGTGATGAGGATTGCATTACCTTACAACTGTCTAGCAACAAAACTGTGAAGAAAAGTTGATTGTATTGCTATTCTTTCTGTTAAAGGAATTACCTGGGATATAGAGGCACTCAAACTGTGCAGTGCTCTTAACATATTTCACTCACACATCACCTTTCTTACTCTCCCTGCTAAGGCACATTATTGCTCTGGCAGACGGAAAAAAAAAACTTGTCATAAAGTGGTTGGCTCTTTGTTAAAATCAATGCCAACTTTATTAGGTCACTCCTTGTTGCTGCTGGGATGCTTGTATGTAATTGCTTTCCCCAGAGCTGTGTTGGCACGAACCTTGTCTTCCTGGTAGTTTTAACCATGCTGGATTGGTGAATTTAGAAACAATGGAAGTTCCATAGAGATCTGCTTCAAACTTGAGTTAAAAAGTTCGAGTTTTACAATTTTTAGCAAGGAATGTTAAGCTGGTGGCCAGTATGCCACACTGTACAAAACATCACCTTTCTGCTTAATTTAGTAACAGTAATTCATATTTTGTTTTCTTCTTTCATTCCAGGATTGCAACGAACAAGTTGATATTATTGTGTATCATCTTGGTAGAGTTGGCCATCTTAGGTGCTGTGGTGTATATCAAATTTTTTAAGAAAGAAAGCAAAAAGAAATCTTGATCCAGCTTTTAAAGTTAACAATTCTGTGTGCCATACTTTTGCCACATGGCAAAGATGCTGATTTTGTTTTTAGCAGAATACAACAAAGATTGGTCTTACTCTTTGGCATGTCAAGGGCTAAAAAAATGCCACTCAACCAGCTCACCAAATTTTCACATTATTAAAATAACTTTACATTGACCTAAATAATGATATTATTGTAGTTATTACTCAAATCAGAAACAGACAATGTTTGTTTGTAAGCTTCTTCTGTTGTCAATAATTCTCAAGCATTTTCGATAAAAACAATGAATTCTTAATATTAGATTTCATCTGCTGTCATGTTTGAACAACCTATCCCCACCCCTCTCCTCCCTGTCCTAGCTTCCAACGCAGTCATTTTTAGGAGGGACAGAGCAGAGTAATAATAACTCCATGGGAGGCACAGTTTAAAGTTAAATGGCTGTACTTAAGGCATTTTTTTTTCAGATTAATTATGCAAACCCACAGGGTCCCAACTTAATTTTTGGTCAGACATTGTTTTTCAAATAGATCTTAGAGGGAAATTGAGTGCTTTGATGACCCATGCCTTTCTTCAAACAGATGCAGCTTAATGCTTAGACGAATGTAGCATGGAAATGTTACATTTCACTATTTCAAAATGGATGTCATTTGTACTTGTAAATAGAATGAAATGCATTACATAAAATTTGTGTTTGGGAGAATGATAAATTACAAAATGAAGGTTTACAGTAAGAGTAAAATTAGTAGAAAATTATCACTAATCAGTAATGGTAGAATGTGTTAGAATAAAATTTACTGATTATGCTGCTGAAACAATGAGGTGGAAAATAGTTATAACATAATCTTCTTTTAAAAAAAGGTTTATGACAAAGTCCTTTGTACAATAAATATCTTGTCCTTTGTTGATTTTTTCATTTGGTGTTGCTACATACAGTATTTATTTAGTCTGAAACCTCTTCTCTGCTTTAAAGTCCCTTTGACCTTGCACACTGTTAAAAGCCAGGAAAAGTGTCTTATTTAACATTGATAAAGTTGTATAAAATTAATGCAGCTTCGTTTTAATTTTGTCAATTTTGGGGTTTCCTCTTCTTCATTTTTCTAGAAAGATCAAAAGGATCTCTGTTTGCAGGGTATGCACAATACCCTGCAAACAGAGTACAGACCAGCTATGAAAAACAAACCTTCGGTCTCAAATGTCTTTATGGTGACCAACACACCATTGCCCTTCCACAAGAATGGAGTTTGCAGTGACAAAAGCAAAAACAAGATACTCAAGACAAAGTGCAAACCGTACAATAACATAATCTACATTTTATTATTTTATTGTGTTGATCACAGTGATTGCTTTTACACATATGTACTACTGTATGTGATATGCTGCACGAGAATGCAGTTTTTTAACATACAAAATACTAAATATTTTTTTAAAGAACACAGCCTTTACTCACAGTAACTGATTGACAAAACTTTTGCAGCTCATTTTTGAAGCACAAAATTATTTGCTGTTATTTTGTCTATTACTTTAACCTAAACTAATGAAAATAAGAAGCTTTCATTTGTAAATCTTTAGGGCTGGTTTCTTATTTTGGTAACACTGATTATTAATAACATCAAAATCAATCCTGCTGTCTACAGAGGAAATAACTTTCAGGAAATATAAATATTAAACAGTCTCAATATTTTTACAGTTCTTTTTATCAAATGCTAAGGAATCTATGATTGACTATTAATCTTCAACATTCATTCAGCTGTTGTGTCTTGATCTATTGTAACCTAGGAAACTATGAAAGGAAAACCAGATCTGCAAATTTATAAAAGGGGCAATCAGTTATAAACCCATTCACTTTTGACACAATTTCAAACTGGAATGTTATATTTTCCTGTCTACGTGGCCCCAGCAAAACATTGCAGTTGAACTGTAACATCATCTGGGAACTCAAGCCAAAAATCTGATGCTCATTTTTGCATTCATATCTACATTTTCCAGCACCTAGGAAAAATATAATAATAATAATCAGCACTTTCTTTCTTACAAGACTTCTTGGAAGACTCTGCCTTACTTAAGAAAACTATAATAGCTTCTAGACTGAATTGTTGGAGGAAAACAGTTGACTGATGGTGGGATACACTATTGATAGTAGATCAGAAGTCAGAGTTGCTCATTAGCTGCAATTTGACAGTTTAGTTTGGAAGAATTTACATGGATAACATGACAAATACATTGCCTGATTTCTTACTGTGGGGGTCTGGGTACGAGTCTGCGTATTATGGGATATGGGACTCAACACCCACATAGCCAGAAAGAACACATTGAACTTTACAACATCCTTAAGTTTGGTGTTAATCAAGCGAATATTAGGCGAGATACGGCCATTCAAAACCTTACAAAATTTAGTAAGAAATGTATGGAACGCCGGACAAATTGTCCGTCACGTCCGGCGTTCCATACATTTCTTAGTAAAATTTGGAGTTTTTGAATGACTGTATCTTTCCTATCAGTGCCAACTGATCATCTTCAGTCATGAGGGGTAGATAATCATAGTAAATAGTCATAATTAACTTTCTAACAAATCTCTCAACTCCTTGTGAACCACATATGAAAGGTGACAAAATAACTAGTCTTGTCTTTAAAACATAAATGGATGAAGTTTTGATAAATAAATGTACTGTCACAAATAAAACAGCTGCAAAGATTATGAAATGTTACTTCTGCCTGAAGCAATACAAGAGATCATTTGATACTTGTACTTACTCTTTTCAATTCTTCAAATGAGATGACTCCGTCTTGGTCAACATCAGCATCGCTTATTGCACGATCGGCAATCCCACCCAGTTGTTCATCACTGATATTCATTCCTACCATCATGTGGAGGACCTTCAAACAATAATCGGATCAAGTCTTAAAGTGTGACCATTCAAGTGATACCTACTGAGCAGTACATTCCTGAAGTGCTGTTTATTATGCTGTACATTAGAAGTGGTTCTAACTTTTTAAGCCTGTGGACGAAGTCCTTAAATTAATATGGCCATTCAAATGAAACCTTGTGGTACTGTTTTATTATAATAACGCTGTTGAAGGTGGTTCTAACTTTTAAGTCTTTCAACTTCCTCACATGTGGCTAATCAAATGAAAGCTAATGAGCATTATGTTCTTGTGCTGTCATTTATTATGCTCTGCAAGATGTTTCATCCTTTGGACTCTTTGAAGGAAATCCCCAAGTGTGACCATTCAAATGAAAGTTAACGGGAGTATATTTTCCTCTGGTACTATAATGCTTCTGTTTATCTTGGGCACACTTGTGTCAACAGGATTAAGCTATTGTAAACATTGTATCACAGATAACTACCAGATAACCATTTCATGAATCATGTTAATATTATACCTGCATCAGGTCATCCTTGGATATTTTTCCATCATTGTCCAAATCATAGATTTTAAAGGCAACTGCAAATTAATAAATATCACCATTTGTCACCTGATTTGATTGAAAATCTCAACTGTAACCTTGATGTTGTACTTTACTACATAAACTTAAAATTGGCAACCACAACACGATCAGGCTTCTTTAAAACTACCAGTATCTGTTGGCTTTGGTGGAAAAAAGTAAGGAAATGCCACTTTGGCTAAAGTGTGAAGGCCAAACTTCTCCAATTTAGCCCTAATTTTCAATGCAGACTAGTTATCTAAAGTTGTTTGAGACTTAAAATTTCGATTCAAAGACAAAAGTGGCACTTCCATCCTTTTTTCACAAGGCCATTCAACTTAATTAAAAAAAAAATACAAAATATTTTTCTGATTTCTACAGAGTGAGTAAGAGAAATACATTCAAGTAAAAGTTTCAGAGAGCAAGAAACTGTGTTGAAAGCGTGAGCCACAGGCAGGTCTTTTCACCACTGCCTTGATTTTCCCTTATTTCTATGAGTGTTTTATTCCACAGAAGTATGAAAAAGGTCCCTTTTAATACTTACATTGCAGCTTCTTCTCTCTGGTGTTTAAGGGATTTTCTGTTGAAGCATCATAAGGTCTAAAATGAGCTAAGGTTTTCACAAAATGCCTGAAGTTGCATGTTTCTTCACCTCTCTCCCTAAAAACACAACAAAAATGACAATGATTAATGATACAATCTTACAGCTGTTTTCACCCTTCTTTGCCCTTTAATAGCAGCTATCAGCCAAATACATTATTTTGGCAAAAATAAAGGTCAGGAAAGGCTTTTGTCCATTGGGTGACAGGTAACCCAGGATGCCCAAGAAAATGGGCACAGGACCCTAATGCTTGTTTTGCCTGGGTTACTAGCTTCTCAACTTTGAGCTTCCATTAATTATGCTTAGGTAACAGCATTATGTGTTAACTCAAGACTCCTGAAGGCTCCATTTCTTTAGGATAGCTGTCGAATACGTTTACAGCAAGAACGCAAAAACCAGTCCATATTTAATTAATTTGCAAACTTTCTTGGGGCATTACATAGTCAAACAACATACTTGATAAATGACAACTTACGGTACTACATTTTCACATTTGGAAAGCGAAATCATGGCAGAACAAGAGAGACCTGACGCAGAACCGCAGGGAAAGAAAGGACAGCCTTCGCTTTTGCAACTTAGAGTGAAGCAACAGTGGTTGCACGGGACCGTGTGACATGATGAAGAAGACTTTCCGGCCCATTTCCCCCTTGGGGTCAAGGAAATAAGTAGGTGACTACATTTTCACATAGTACTGACAGTTTGACTTACTGGCTGTCTTCATTCATGAAGAAGGCATCTATGATTCTTTCACCAATTGGATTGATGGCCAGCTCTGGTATACGAATAAAATCTTCACGGCTGTTAGGAGAGTTAACAAATTAAAAACTGCAAATCATACATGAACTTCTCATGTTATGCTACATTTAGGGCCCAGCTGTTCAAAGCCCGATTAAGCTAATCCTGGGTTAACGCAAATTTTGACCCGAGTTTAATTGCTAATCAATAAAGATTCTTCCAAAAGATTTTTGGCCCTCAGTTTTTACTTAGACTATTCTTTACCTTTAGCTCGAAATTAGCCTTTCAAACCATTTTTAACGAGCGCGATGAAAACCTCAGTTAACTTTTAATCATGGATTAGCATTAATCGGCTTTCGAACAAACGGGCCCTGGGTCCAGTTGTTCAAAGGCCGGATAACTTTATCCAGTGGATAAGTCGCTATCCGTCAGTTCCAATCTGTGCAAAGATTTCAGTATTTCCTCTTGTGCAAGCGAATATGCACACTCTTACCACAGTTAAGTTTGGGAGTGTACGAAAACCTTGGAAAAGGTTTTACGTGAAGTATATTTTAGACCCTGAATAGTGCCTTATCCAGCGGATAAAGTTATCCGGCCTTTGAACAACTGGGGCCTGATCTATAAACTCGGCTAAATGTAATTTAGGCTAAGTTAGACTCCAATAGTGGTCTACAACAGTTGGGGTGACATGCGCATTTTTTGAACTACCAATGAGATTGCAAGTTTGGAAAGACTGGAATCAAGTCTTTCCGTTTGAAACAGAAAGTTTCCTGAATTTCCAACCAATAATTTTGGTTAGCATTAATCAGCTTTCAAACAACCAGTCTCAGCAGTATACTCCAAGCCTAGGAAGTATGATTGTGTTTCTTCATAATTTTTTCAAATTTATTTGAACTTTGGACCAATCAGAGACATTCAAATGTGATAGTCAGATGAATACCAATTTCTAATTCGCATCAGTCACTCTAATAATTATTTTACAACAACTGTCTGTTTAAAAGAAGGTAATCAACATGCATATAAGTAAATTAAGCTTATTATAGCTTGACAATATCGACAGACCTCAATGTGCCCGTTGTAGCTTTATCAAGACTTGAAAATCGGCAGTAAAGTCTTCTAATTTGATCAGGCGAAACTGAGGCAAAAACAATGATGATTTAGTGAAGTAAACTTCAGAGAAGAAACATCAAATAAATGAAATAAAAGTCACCCGCCGCCGCGGTGGGCCGGCAAAGTATCAAAGTTCATGATCAACTTACAGCCGGTTTCATTTTGTAGTTCTTCTATATCTTCCTCTTGTAAAAGTGTAGAAGACTTCAGACCCATATTTAGTCCCTGATTTGCAAAACTGAGAGCAGTCGGGTAGATTTTACAAGTAAAACATTCTAAACAAAATGGCGATAAGACTTCAATACAAGACAAAGAAAGAAAGGCCCTGGGAACTGGGGTCGTAGGTTTAATGTATGCTAATTTAAAAGCTGCTGGCTAAGCAATATATGCTAATTATATTCGTGATATCTTGAAACCTACCTAATTAGCATATATTACTCAGCTATTGGAGCACCGTATCCCCTCCCTCGCCACTCCCCCATAAGAGAACCAATGATCAGGAAGTAGGAGATGGTGGTTTAACATGAAGTACTTACCAGAAATTAGATTTCCCTCCAAATCAAGTTTGTTCAGTTTAGCGCATCATGAGTTCTTCAAGGTTACTACATTGGTTAAGAGCCCCTACTCAAATCGCCCGATTGTTTCACTCAGGAAAACAGAAAGAGTTGTTCTTAATCGGAGTTCCATTTTCAGGGGGACAGGTAAGTGCCTATATTCCGATGCAACTCTTTCGTAAGTTGCGTAAGATAAGATAGCCCTGTCGTCGTTTCAACGTTGGTAACGAAAATCCATGAGCAGTGCCAGAAAGAGTACCTTGAAGTTAATAACATGGCCAAGTTTAAGAGTCACAGCTTTGAAAATAGCAAAGATATACTTCAATGGTGCAGTTGTGAATTACAGACAAGCTTACGTCCAGAAGGCGAAAGATTGGCCGCTTCCACGAGACTACTGTAGGTCATTTAGGTATTAGGTGTTCCCTACAGCAGTATCGATTAAATTTCGTTACAAAGCTTTTATGGTCAGAACCTAACCTTAATGTTTTTTCTATTTGATCGTAGCGAACTGAAGGATTTTTTAAACGTCCAATGGCCTGCGGTTTTTTTTTTTATTATTATTTTCTTTGTTTATATGCCATGAACTGTAATAAATAAATAAACATTTTCACTTTACTACACTAGACCTGCTTGGCGCCCATTTTTAAGTGAATTGATCAGAATTCCACAGCAAACTTACGGAGAAAACCAATTTTTACCTGCATTGCATAGTTCAATAACGTCACATACAGCCAAAAGAGGGTGTTAATGGCTGCCATACTAATAAAAATTATTTGCATAAAACAAGATTTTTTCCCTAAGGAAAACCATTTTATTGATTTTTTTGTGCCTCCAATGTGGCCATAGTGAACGTGCCCTATTTTTCTCCCAAAGTGGACACTGCTGTTGGCCAGGCACTTCTGCATACATGGCTGGCAGGTACTGGACGGTGGAATTTGACATTTTTATGTCGAACAAAACCCTCATTAGTCTAGCACTTCTCTAGTGGTATATATAACAATAGACACTTTTTTAAGAAAAATGCTGGTTAAAACTAACCCTCAATTAAGGTGGATATAGTCCAGAAAGGCGAATCCTTTTTATGACCTTTCTTGGTGTAAATTGCCTGTTTAAGCAATGTTTTGTTCTTTCTAGCCAAGAAAAGGTGTTGAAGAAGGGCCAACCCAGTTGAGGAAATATGGGGTAGTCAATAGCATAAACAAATTAGGTATGTAAACAATCTTTTTTACTCTTGCAAGCCAATCATGGGGTACCCTGCTAGCAGAGCATTTCTTTCTGGCAAACCTTTCGTTCACATCTCTGGTATTTCGCGTAAACAAGCTAACTATACAAAATGCCAGAGACACGAATGACTCTGTACAATAATAGGGGTATAGAATGGTAAAATCCGACACCTGCCGAGACGCCGAGACCTTCATTTAAAATCCGAGACCGAGACTTAGCTACTTTTTCTAAATCCGAGCCCGAGACGTCGCAATGCAAAACGTGTTTTTTATTAACACTGCCGAAAAGCATAGTACGGCAATTTACAAGCAGAATTTATCCAAGCTTACATGTTTCACAGAAACTGCAGAAGCGATTGCGATATTGAGCCGTTTTTCAAGATTATTGTTTGTTGTCAGTTTAGGATGGTTAATTCAGACCTCGCTTGGTTTGTGAGACTCGGAGATTCAAATTTGAAAATGCGAGATTCCGAGACCCATTTTATATTTTTGACCTCGAGATTCCGAGACTCCAGTTTGAGACGCTGAGATTTCAAGACCCGCCGAAAATTTGCCGAGACCCATTATTTTTCAAGGACCATTCTATACCCCTAATAATTATGCTAAAAGACTTGCCAGAAAGAAACACTCTGTTAGCAGGGTTGAGTAGAATAATACTTGGAGAGTTTAAGCAGAAATGTGTACATACATTGTATAAGTCACCTCAAACAGTCCTACATACTTATGACATATGACTCCTGCGTTCAAACCATGTACAGTTTTTATTGTTGTTTTTAATTTCATAGGATACAAAATATCAGATTTTGGAGAATTAAAAATACCCCCGACTGACTCTGAAAACCATAACTATATTACAAGTGACACTTCGGTGAAAAATTCATTGGAATGTGGCTTAGTAGCACAGAAGGTAAGGTTTTTTGTTTTTCATCACAATTTGTTAAGAACATATTTTTATTCTGTACGCATTAAACGTTAACAGCCACTGGATATTTATATTTTATGATCTGATTGTTTGATAAGAGTCTGACATTCATTGAGTAAGTGATGCATGTGACTGTCCTTTTCCTTGTAGCTCTCACAAGAAATCACAAAAGCAACAAGGGAAGGAAAAATCTCACTTACATTAGGAGGGGATCACAGGTAATTATCAAAGATTAATGCAGCATTTTCTATTACCTCTGTAATTTTAATTAACATAAGCACCATTCAAACTCTGTTTTTCCAAGACATCACTCGGCTAAAACTGACTATAAACACCCCCCTCCCTAAGCCTGAAAACAAATGTGCAGATGCAGAAACTAATAATCCCCCCCCCCCACCTCACGCACAAACACACCCCCCAAGTAGGGATTTTATCCAAGAGCCCCAACCCTCTGGAAGTTCCAAGTTTATTGTTTGGGCTTCGATACCTCCCTCCCCCACCCCTTGGAATTTACAATTTCTTCTGTGGTGATGGGAGGAGTGTATATTTTCTGCAACTAAAAAACCCCACCACAAGAGAAATTTTAGAAATTGCTATTACCAATAGTACAGCACCCCCAAAATCATATCCTTCCATATTTACACCTTTTAGTACACCCTACCTGCCACCCCTCCCCCCCTCCATTTTGGGAACTGAATCAACCTCTGAGTTGTTGTTCATTGCCTATTGGCAGGAAGACAGCTGTTGATCATGCTTGTGACTTGAATCCTCTTGGAGTGTTATTAGCTATGGAATGATGGTTATTATGCACACATTTTTCTTTATCAGCATTGCAGTTGGGACAGTATTTGGTCATGCGTCTGTTAGAAAAAACACTTGTCTATTGTGGGTATGTATACTTTAATTACTGCATTTGTGTAAACAAAGGCAAGTGGTATTAAACCCTCTCACTAATAAATCAGCATCTATGTAACAATCTCTTCTTCTAGTTTGCCACATGATCTGCAAATTAAGATACATTTGAATTGTACCATAATTAGAAGTTAACTGAAAGATGAAAGCAAGCAAGGAAACTTTACATTTTGATATATATCTGGAGATGGTCGAGGCAGTTTAGTGAGCAAATTTTCCTTCAATATTTTTCCTTGGAAAAGAAAACCCACTCAACCAAAATTGATGGAATTTCATTTTAATGAGAGGATACATCTTGATATTGCTTTAAATAATTATAGCTACTGCTAGTAAAACCCTCTGAAACAAATCTGGAAAGTGAAATATTTAGAGTAGCTCAAAGCAAAAATATAGAAAATATCCATCCGCCCTACCTCCCTCCCTCCAGCAGAGGCAATTGGAAATTCCAGTGGGGTAGGTCTACAAAAGCCAAAAAAATCAAAGGAAAGATAATATAAAGCTAAATTGGAATTTCCATGGGGGTGGGGGTGGGTCAGGGTGTCTTAGAGAAAATCCCTTCCATGTAGGAAGTATGGATATTTGCTGGTACTACACTTGATGTATGTACCTGTTTCAGATTGATGCCCACATGGATATCAACACACCATCAACCACTAATACTGGTAATCTTCATGGAATGCCTCTTTCAATGTTAATCAGAGGTGTACCAGAGGTATGATATACAGGCCTAAAGCCTAATCATAAACAAATTCTCCCAACTAGAACTAAAATAAATATATCAACAGCAACGAGGAGAAGATACATGTTGATTTAGTGGCTGGGTTAAGGTCAGCACACTCACTAATTTATGAATTCCATTTTTATAAGTCTATTTTTTTGGGTGGGTTATAGATTTGAGAAATCAAAACCATTTTAGAACATTAAGTTGTAGTATATATCTTATTGATAACAGGCCCATTTTTTCAAATATTAGGGTTTGGTAGGCAAATGGGCAGTTTGCATTCGTTATTTTTTGAAACTATATATTGATATCAGGACTATTATAAGCTTGGGAGTGATGTTAAAGAAAGTGCTATTTTTTGTTGGCGTATTAAGGGTAGGAGGCTACCGTTGTAAAAGGGTCAATTTTCAGGTTAATTTAAAGGCAAAAGATACACTCTTTGGTAATGGCTTGCCCAGAAACCTTTAAAAAAAATTATATATTTTATTATAATTTCTTTGAAATTAATTTTCAGTTCCCTGCACTTCCTGGATATGAATGGTGCTCACAATGGTTAGTTAGAAGTTCATTCATTTCAGTTCATCAAATTATTAACCTTTTAATTAAGAAATGAAGCCAGACAAATCATGACTTTTTAGCATTTTGTTTGACTGGTGATAAACGATGGTAAAGACAAGGCCTGGATAGGCCATTATTAAGCAGCTGAAAGTTACCATTTACACAACACTATTCTGTTAATGGTAATATTACCAGTAGCCAGAGTTATGATAACTGACTTATTTTCTCTATGTTTGTTCATAGTTTGTCTCCACAAGATGTAGCATACATTGGACTTAGAGATATTGATCCGGGAGAAAGGTATTACGATAATTGTAATATTCAAGATAAATATTAGAAGCTACCTAACTGTATATAATACCAGAAAACTTAAATTGTTCGTAATCCACAGTAGTAGTAGTAGTAGTAGTAGTAGTAGTAGTAGTAGTAGTAGTAGTAGTAGTAGTAGTAGTAGTAGTAGTAGTAGTAGTGGTAGTGGTGGTGGTGGTGGTGGTGGTAAAATATTATGATTGTTGTCTTGTTGGACAGTTTGATTGGTTGCTCTACAGAGGTGTGTGATTGCTCACAAACACTTTTTTTGTTTGTAAAATAAACTTTCACTGTGACTCTGTACAGGGAGATATGTGAAAAGCTTGGAATTGCAGCATACGCCATTGATGACATAGACAAAGAGGGAATCGGAGAAGTAATCCAAAAGGCTCTTCACAGAATAAACCCCAAGTAAGTGATTTGTCAGAAATTAATTCCATATGCATTATTTTCTTACATTTTATGATGGTATTAGGATATTGTCACTACCCTATGTTCTGCCACACATATGCAAACAAAGAGAGATTAGGATGTTGTCACTGGCAGTATTCTCCGACTTCCCCTTTCCTCCTTCTTTTCTTTGTTCTTCCCTTACTTCCTCCCTCCCTCCCTCCCTCCCTTCCTTCCTTCCTTCTTTCCTCTATCCCTCCTTCCCCCTTCCTTCCTCACTCCTTTCCTTCCTCCCTCCCTCCCTCCCTTCCTTCCTTCTTTCCTCTATCCCTCCTTCCGGCCCTTCCTTCCTCACTCCATTCCTTCTTTCCTTCCTCCCTTTTTTCCTTCATCCCTTCCTTTTTTTCTTCCTCCCTTCTTTCCTCCCTCTCTCCCATCTTTCCTTCCTTCCTTCCTCCCTCCTACCCTTCCTTCCTCCCTTCCTTCATTTCTTCCTCACTTCCTTCCTCCTTTCCTCCCTCCCTCCCTTCCTTCCTCCTTTCCTCCCTCCCACCCTTCCCCCCTTTCTCCTTCCTCCCTCCCTTCCTTCCTTCCTCCCTCCCCTCATTCCTTTCTTCCTCCCTCCCTCCCACCCTTCCTTCCTTGCTTCATTCCTTCCTCCCTCCTTCCCACCCTTCCTTCCTTCCTTCTTCCCTTCCTTCATTCCCTTCTCCCTCCCTCCCTTCCTTCCTCCTTTCCTTCCTCCCTCCTTCCTTCCCACCCTTCCTTTCTCCTTTCCTCCCACCCTTTTTTCCTTCCTTCATTCCCTTCTCCCTCCCTCCCTCCCTTCCTTCCTCCCTCCCTCCCTCCTTCCCACCCTTCCTTTCTCCTTTCCTTCCTCCCTCCCTTCCTTTCTCCTTTCCTCCCACCCTTCCTTTCTTCCTTCTTCCCTTCCTTCATTCCCTTCTCCCTCCCTCTCTTCCTTCTTCCTTTCCTCCCTCCCTCCTTCCCACCCTTTCTTTCTCCTTTCCTCCCACCCTTCCTTCCTCATTCCTTTCCTTCATTCCCTTCTCCCTCCCTTCCTCCCTTCTTCCTTTCCTCCCTCCCTCTGTCCCACTCTTCCTTTCTCCTTTCCTCCCACCCTTCTTTCTTTCCTCTCTCCTTTCCTCCCACCCTTCCTTCCTTTCTTCCTTCCTTCCTTCGTCTCTTCCTTCATTCCCTTCTCCCTCCCTCCCTTCCTCCCTCCCTCCCCCTTCCTTTCTTCTTTCCTCCCACCCTTCTTTCCTTCCTCTCTCTCTCCCTTCCTTCTTCCTTTCCTCCCTCTTTCCTTCCTTCCCACCCTTCCTTTCTCCCTTCCTTCCACCCTTCTTTCCTTCTTCCCTTCCTTCATTCCCTTCTCCCTTCCTTCATTCCTTCCTCCTTTCCTCCCTCCCTCCTTCCTACCCTTCCTCTCTCCTTTCCTCCCTCCCTCCTTCCTACCCTTCCTCTCTCCTTTCCTCCCTCCCTCCTTCCTTCCCACCCTTCTTTTCTCCTTTCCTCCCACCCTTCTTTCCTTTCTCTCTCCCTCCCTTCATTTCTCCTTTCCTTCCTTCTTCCCTTCCTTTATTCCCTTCTTCCTCCCTCCCTCCTTCCCACCCTTCCTTTCTCCTTTCTTCCCTCCCTTCCTTTCTCCTTTTCTCCTACCCTTCCTTCCTTCCTTCCTTCCTTCTTCCCTTCCTTCATTCCCTACTCCCTTCCTTCCATGCAACACTTTTTTTAAATTTTAACATGTAATATTTTTTCTTGTTTTCATGTTTCAGCAACTGCTCTGTTTCTCTCACACAGTCACACATTCTTTTATTATTCTCGTTACTATAAAGTTAATTTGCATTTCTAATTAGTGTCCTTTATTTATTTCAAATTCAATTCTGTAACTTGTTCAGAACTGACGATGGCTGTTGTAGCTGCTGCCAAAACTTGTTTTCAAAATTAAAAAGTGGTGTTTTTCTTAAAAATTATAGTTAACAATCACTGATTAAAGTTGATTTCCTTTGATATTATTGCAGCGATGATCGTCCAATTCATGTCAGTTATGATATAGATTCACTAGATCCTAAAGAAACTCCTAGCACAGGGACACCAGGTAAAAGTGACCAGCATCTAATTTCTCCTTTCAAAATCACTACTTAATCAAACATACAGGTTATGTGAATAAAGAAAGTGATCATCAAAGAAATACAAAGAGTAGTAGGCAATAGGCAGAAAGAGCTAGGGAAACAGCTCATAACAAGTTTGTTCGAAGAGGACCCTCTTTGTCTGGGGTAGGGGCTATCAAAGACACCACCTATCTCATCAACAAGATTTTATTGGCTTTTAAATTTGAGTTAACACAAATATTCAGCTAGCAAGAGTTAGCATTGCTAGATAAACAAGAAAAGTCAGGTTTGAATCTCATTGTCATTTTTGACTGCTGGACAGAGGGTGACTATGCAGTAAAAATACTGCCTTTTGAGGTTGAGGAATGGGGTGCAGGCAGAGACCACCATCTATTTTGTGGTTTGATGGGTCCTGTTCGAGTATAGTAGTTTCAACAACTTCCCTAATTTGAAAGAAGTCTAGAGGAAAATTAGCATAAATTAACTAAGCTAGAAATCATTGTAGGCAGCAACAATTTATTGATGGTTACTGGTACATTTTGAGAGGGCTGGAAATATATGAGCAATAAAAAAATTCTGCAGACAATTATGGTAACAAATACATGTTGATACTGGAGCCACCTTGGTTAAGTGTAAGGGTCAGCAATATTCTGCAAATGTTGGAAGAAGCACAGCCAAGCATTTGGTTGCAATTAACCGTTGTGTTCCTAGCCTCTTCTTGCCCAACCAGTCAACATGATGTCAGAAGAATCCAAACTCTTGCATTTATTTAGAATAGTGTGGAGAGTATGCATAATGTTTGATATTGGAGCTCAAAGGTTATGAAAAGTTGATTGATGATTTTTTTTTTCAGTAAGAGGAGGTCTGACTATGGATGAAGGAGTTTACATTGCTCAGATTGTTGCTCAAACAGGTTTGATTTTGTCATCAATCTCCATGAAAGTTTGTGGATTAGATAACTACTCTATCTGCTCTAATAATAATAATAATAATAATAATAATAATGATAATAATAATAATAATAATAATAATAATAATAATTTAACTATAAAAAATTGCGATAATGTTGAAAACTTTAAAAAATTTTGAAACTATCTTGGTTTAAAAGTTTAAAAAGCGATGACATTTTGACGTTTGCAAGTCAGTGATGAGCGAAATGAAAATGAATATAAATGTAACATAATTCCTGAGAGACAAATAAAAGCAAAAATATGTGATCTTATTGAAGTATTCGCACGCAGCAGGTCGAGTCATGTAAAGAGTTTGGCGCGAATAGAGTCTTTCTGAGTATTTAACTCAGGGTTCAATTCCTTAATGAACAACATCTCAAAGATCAGGCAGTCAAACTTTGATCTACATTTCTTTAGAACAGAGAATTGCTTGTCCGCTAAATCAGCCTTCGATAGACCGTGTTGCTCAAGGTGCCTCCCGATTGCAGAATATTTGTGTTCATTAATGCGCTGGTGTAAATGACGAGTGGTGTACCCGACACAATCTGCGTCACACAATAATAGTAATAATAATAATAATAATAATAATAATAATAGCTTTTTTGAAGTGTCAAAGTATTTTAGTCCTGTGGACTAATTGGGGACACAAATCAAAAGGAACTCTAATAATAGATAAAACTAATAAAACATTGAATAAATTCCTGCAGAGTGGTCTAATAATTTTATTATAACTCAAGATGGTATTTTTTTCAGGCTGCCTCTCTGCAGTAGACATTGTGGAATTTAACCCAGCAATTGGAACTGATGAAGAAGTGTCAAGAACTGCTCTGAATACAATGAAACTCATTGAAATCTTACTTGGAGGGGAAAGTCACTTGAAGGAAGCCCCACTGCCTCCTGTTGATGAGAACAAAGCCAATAAAGGTGTTTAACTGATCTGAGGGGAGGGGTTGGGGTAGGGTGAGTGCTGAATTGCATCTACAAAAATCTCATTGGTAACAATAATCACATTGAGGCTTACAAAAGTCACCAATGAAGGTAGTTGCTCCAATCACAAGACACTATGTTTTTATTATAAATGCTCGCACATGGCCTGGCCACATTCTTGATTACTCAGTAGTGTTTCTCGGGAGGAATCTAGACAGCCATCCACGGTGTAATATCAGTTTTGTGCACTGTAAAAATAAGTGTGACTTAAAATTTCACAAAACTTGTTGATACAATAATTTATGGTTAGGATTGGCAAGGGCTTTTTTAACAAGGAAAGCAATCAAAGCTTAACTGGGGTATGGCCTAAGTATGAGCATTACTGGTACATAATTTTAGTTGTGAAGAATACAATATTATTACAACAATATTATTATAAACTACTATTTATTCAATATTCTAAAGTGTTTACGTTGAAACATTTAAGTGATAACTGAGTCGTTAACCAGTGGGTTAATTAGTTTTGTAACCTATTTATTTTATTAATGATAAATATATTTTTACTCTCTGGCACTAGCATTTTAAAAAACACCTGGTTAAAATTTTAATGTCCTCAAATGATAAGTTAATTAACATACTACCTACTCTGTTAATAGTGATTTTAAAAACAAAATGTGTTGTCTCAACAATGAACTGTAAATGACCATTAGCTAGTTGCACTGGAACTCAAATAATATGTAAGGAACAGAGTTTTGGGGAATTTAGTTCACAATCTAAAAATATGGGGTTAAAACGCCTCAGATGTAATATTATTTTTTGTGACTTTTGACGGTAGTCTGTTGTGTTGTATCTATACTGCACCTGCCCTTGAACATATTCACAAAAGGTATAAATTAAATAAACATTGAAATATTTAAATTGGTCAATTACACTGAGGTTTCATGAGAAATCACAGTTTACAGTTACTCTTGGCTTATTAACAAAATAGCAAAATGCCTGACCACCACAAATGTAGGGTTTAAGGTTTCAATAAATTGAACCCTGGGTTAGGGCGATTTTACATTAATCAGCATTGAAATTAAGTGTACGTGAAGTTGGTGCCAGTACTAGACCCAGATAGGCAAAGAAAACAATTTATTGATTTGGAAAATAATTTGGGGTATTAAATCCCTTCAAAGTTTATTTATCTCTGTGAAATTCTGTTTATGAAAGTCAAGAAAGTATTACTCAATATCATCTTGATCAGGAAAGACCTCATTTACATTTATTTTCATTTACTTTGTTATGACATCAAGGTGTTGTATAGTTTATTTAATGGCATACGTCAAGTCACTAACTCACACCTCTTAGTGGACTTGTTTTTGCAGCTCTATTTTATTAGAACAATAATACATTTTAATACAGTTTTATGCTTTCCTGGAAAATTCAAGATATGCTATACAATGAGGTACTATTATTCTAAAACTATTGCTGTAAAATTTACATTGTACAAATGTACTTAAATAAAGTGGGTTTTTTTTTTTTAACTAAACAGGCCAAGTACATACTATGTTTTGTCACTGATGCTATCTATGTGTTACTCTATGCACTCAAAACATCACTTCTAGACTGTGAGCGGTCGTCCTTGTTCCTCAGAGCCAAGCGGGGAGTGCGAAAAGTTATGACACAAAAGAAAAATATGAGACTGCTTGCAGTCTACCTTACTTCCTAACTTTAACTTGGTATGTAACACATTCATATGGTGATACACCAGTCAATGTAAAATTTCTGTGTTTTTATTGACCCAGAGCATAATTATAAACAGTCGACAACATGGAAGTTCTCCACAAAACATGAAATCATTTTTGCAATTACTTAACCTAAAACATTATTCAAGTCATTGAGTCTAACTGTACATAAAACTAACTGGTCTGTTAGGTTTGGTCTACCAATTCATTAGGCCAGCCTGTCTGACGGCAGGGAGAATTCTCCCCCGTTGAGTACTGCATCATTGGCCAACACTGGTTTGTTCGCCGGACAAGAAAATGTACTGCTCCTCAGTTTGGAATGTCTAAATCCTCTCCATTTATTCCACACAACTGCTTGATTAAATCATTATGCAATGTTTATATCCATGAACTTTGCATCCTGGTTATTAAAGTAAAAATATGAAAAGTAATAATTAGTACAGTATATTATTTAAAACAAATTTTCATAACATTCAAACTTCAGTAATTTTTTATTTTATTTTTTGTCACCCTTGATTTGTCACATCAGTAGTATAAGGGTGTACACAAACACAGATTGCCTCACTTTCACGTAAACTAATAAGATAGTTTTGTTGTTGTATCTGTTTGGAAGAATATGCTGCAGTACCTTGTTTTACATATTCTACATAGTTTTACTTTTCCTCTAAAGATGTACAGTTTAAGTATTCAGTCAACCCAGCTGTATTTAGCACTTCACTGCTGAGTGGGTCGAAGACCCAACCATGCCTTCGTCCCGTTATTTGGTTTGCAAATAGACGCCCGGGTCATTTCCACATTAAATAGCCTTTTACGCAGTGGGAAGGAGTTAAAAACTACTGCATGGGAGGGAACTCATTCAAAGGTCTACGTATTAAATACATCAACACGAATGAAGATAAGTTCAGGTTCAAGTTATAAAAAGGGCGCTCCGAACGATTGGACCCTAGTGTACATCCGCTATTTAAACGAGCGAATTCTTATCTTTGAATAAGTCTCAGCACAAACTCCAAGCAACCACTGACACTAAATAATGAATAGTTGCGGAACTTCGTTCTTAGTAATATCGTGAGGGTTTTTCCTGTGTGTCACCACATGAACGTTGTAATATGAAAACAACACAGATCCACAGACACTGAGGGTGGTCTGTTCTGAAATATTTCTTCTTTGAAACACTTCTTTCTCGCACCAGGAATAAACTCTAAATTGGTCTCAAATGAACAGGAAGTTCTGTAAGTTCAATGATCGCGAGGTCAGGGAGTGCACAGACACGCAAGAGTGAAGCCATATGCAAGTTCACTGAAGTTCCAACCTTTAGCTGCTGAAGCAAAAAGCAACAATTTATTCTATGTGGTTATTTGCGATTCGGCACGATTTGATTTGCACTTAACTACGGTTCCATATTATAACTAGAAAGCGATTTAGAAAAACTTTATCCAGTCATAAAAGAGGCAATGCCATATCGTGGGCATTTTTCCGCTTTATGGTTGATAAAAGCATACTAAATTAATACCTCATTACCTTTCTTATCATAAAATTCTTCTCGGTTAGAAAGAAGAAAGAGATCAAGTGAAGTTTCAAAGAAAAAAAAGAGCTCCAACATTTATCTGCGGCACATTCGACCTAGAATTAGAATTCTCGAACCATACAGAAACACAGAGCATAATCTTAAAAGCCCTACACAGCGTGACAAAGGCCAACTTGGATTTGGCGACCCCTTTTAACAACCACTAAATGTTGTCACATTGCTGCATGAATTCATCCTGCCATTCATACTGCGTAAAAGAGAACTGTGTAATTCCTCACGCTGGGTTGTTTTTAAGAGAATCTCAACTGAAACCCGATACCATCCATCAAGAGGTAGCAAATAACATTATTCTGGCAATGAAAGTCATACATTTAACGTAGCGTTATAGTTCGTAAACTCAAGAAAAGTTCATGAGTTCAGACTCGAATAGTACACAGTTTTTCTTTGTTGACTTAAGAAAGGGTTGAGGTAGCCTTTGTGGAGACTGCATTATTTAATGCAGTGTTGCCGTTCTCTAACCTCCAACGACTCTAACGGGAGTCATACCAAGCTTTCTTTTGAGTGGAGGAGGGTAAAGGCATAATGCCCCTAAAACGACTGTGTGGGAGGCTTGGTACTACCGGGAATTAACAAACTTGTTGCATCGTCCTTAAGATAAACGAATAGTGTTTTTATGAGCTGAGTTAGAGATTCCGTACGGGGGCGATTTCCCTAAAGCAGTCGCTTAATTTAATAATTGCTAATTAAGCCGTTTTCGTACAAAAAATATGACGAGAAATGGTTAATGTTCAAAGGGCGTGACGCATAACCACAAATAACGAAGAAGAATATCATTTGCGATAGTCTGTGTCCACCTCGTCCACAATCTCTGTGGAACTTAACAGTGTTAAATGTGTTGCTTGTAGTTAAGAATGACGAAGTGACCTCTCAGTTGTTCTTGAGGAGTTTTCGTATGAGTGATGTAAAACGAAAACCAAAGTAATTCCTCTGGCCAAATACGACAGACCCAAACAGCGCAATGAACCAATCAGAAAGCAAAGCAAATTCATGTAATCGGCGCCAAGCGCGGGAAAACGCGTCCGAGCCAAGACAGGATTGGGTTCGGTCTTGTTTTTCATTGGTTGACAAAGTAGTGTGACCACTTCTTCAATCACACAGTGAAGTAAACTAAAAGCAAAACCAACGAAAACGGAAAATTGGTTTCGACACAATGAAAACGGTGGATCTAATAATATTTGTCATGTATAACACATTTGGCTTAAATTAGACGTGAATAACAGTTTCAAATGAAAAAGACACAAATAGTCTATTGCACCTTAATAGTTCTCTAGGCTCAATTACAGACGTGACAAAATGCCGCATTACAAAGCCTTTATAACATGGTTAGATACAGAGCATATACATACAAGTTCACCACAAACATAACTGTACAAGGCACCAACACACAAAACCTCCAAGGTTTAGGGAAATATTCCTTCGCTTTTTATTACTACAGTGGCTTATCTAATGATACTCAGTGCCCTTTGGTTTGGAGCGGTCAGGTTCTCTCCAGTCCTTATACACAATCACTTGCTTATAACTTCTACATTAAGCTTTCTTTGCTCCTAGTTATTAAAAGATAAAAACATTAAAGTAAGTAATTTTTACATACGACCTGTACGGTCCCGCGCGCGTTTTCATTGCAAAACAATTGAGAACATTTCGGCTCGAGGGTCGTACGCATAAGCGCGAGCGGGGCCGCAAAAAGCCGTCTGGCCTTGCTAGAAGTAGGTACAAGCCAGCACTATGCGAATTGAACGATTTTGTCACACGTAAATAATCTAAATTATAAATTCAGACAATAGAGTGATAAGGAACATTACAGCTAATTTTACCTTGGAAAATCATACCTTGTTGGGATAATCATATCCTGTAAATCAACTATTAACAGTTTTGAATTGCATGGTCATATGATAAAACACTTGTTGACTGAGTTAGATCGGCCCGCACAGGAAAATATTTGGCTCTCGGTCACGGCACACGGACCTGCGCAATCCCACTCAGTCAATAAGAGCATATTAACAGAATACAGTCGAACCTGTATATAACGGCCCTCTATTAAGCGCCCAGTTTTTAAAGTCCCGATTGTTCGCTCATACAAACGCTGTATTTGTTACCTGTATTAGGCGGCCACCCTGTAGCAGTCCCATGTTTGTCTTTCTTTGTTATTTTCACCTGTATTAAGCGGCCACCCTTGAATGGAAACTAACCCATATGTTATTTTATACGGTATTTTATTGTGTTTAAAATGCGATCCAGCATCACTATAAAGAAGTAACATGTACAAAGCTACTGTAAGCTGATACTCGGCCGTGTAATATAGTTAACGCTTTTCAGATGTCCGCAATGTGCTGAAGTACAGTACCATATCACGAACGCCAAAAAAACGTTTGTTTTGAATATGCTTCACTCTTTAGCAAGAAATTCCTCTTTAATTAACTTGTTCTTCAGCCATGTGACGTTAAACATTGAGCGTAACAACTACGAAATGACGGAATGAGATATTTTGTTGTGAACTGTAAGTCATAGGAATAGAGCATTGTATACCGTAGGAGAGTAGAGGACAATTTATTGCATAGTACTTTTACACAATGTTACGTATATTATACCGTTAAGTTAAGAGTTGGCACTGAACTTTGTTTAAAGTATTGATCACTTAAAAGAGTGTTGATTGTCCTATTATTTCCTTGCATGAAGTGTTTTTGTATGATATGCCATTAAAATTGACATTAGACCACGCCCAGTGAGTATATTAAGTGATCCTGTATTAAGCGGCCACCTGTATTAAGCGGCCAGTTACTCAAGTCCCGAGGGTGGCCGTTATATACAGGTTGGACTGTATTACAATTTTTACCCTGTAATCTGCTTTGGACATCTTTTAAACTAACATTAAAATTTATACTACAAAACTAAACAACTAAACAGGGTACCACTTTCGGGCGGCTACTCCCTGCACAAGACTTATATGAAGTACCTCTCTGCATCTGGACATCCCCACCCTTTGGGGCAATGTTTCACAAACACAATTTGCATCCCTTTTATGCTGTGGCACCACAGCTTCGTCATTATAGTAGGAATGCTTCGTTGGTATTCAAATGACTACGTTTGTATGTTGAAAGGATTCAATGGCTTTTAATTCTGAAATCCTTTCCTCTGCAAATATAGAATGAGTGCACCTCTCCACACAACCCCACCCCCAGGCAATGAACAAATATAGAACAAGAGGCTAGCTTGTGCTGCTGGATTTGAAGCTGCAGTCCAAAGAAAGAAACATTTAGATATGATGTGTCACAGCTATGTGCATCTGGTTAATGAAGCCCCTATTTTGGTTACCTACTTCTTAAGTTTATATTAATGTCACTGTTCCGCGTTTAAGACGAGAGATTGAGAACAGTCTATAAGTAGACAAAACAACAACATGACCACACTGTTTGGCGTAATGGGAGACACATCCCCTGCGGTTGGCATGAGAAGCGACTACAATGATCCTTTGCGTTAAACAGTTTCGCAAGGTACGTGTGTTGTTGTGACTGCAAGTACCTACTGCGGGTTGGGCTTCACGTTCCAATAACTGCATTTTACAGTTTAGGTTGTAAAACTTTATTAAAAATTTCCAGGGGTACCTGAGGAAATTTCCAAGACAAAAAAGAATGCTAACGCCGGCCATTTTTAGAGTTGTAGGCTCACGGCACAAGTAATGAGTATATGACAGTCACGTTGAAAACGCAAATAACAAAAAGAGCTAAAAACACTAAAACAGTTTCTATGTTAGGCATTACTAAATCAGGTATCTAGTTTTCCTTTTCTTTTTGAATGAAAAATTGGTTTATTGGGTTAACAAAACTACAAACCACAGTCTGTCCATCTTCAATTATTTGCTTAAAAGCTCATCATAGCACTCACGACATTGTGGACCATTATCTGGACCACAGTAACCATCATGTCTCTTAGACTGGACACCAAACCACCGGCCACAATAGACCTCCCCAGTCCACCCCTGCCATTTGCCTTTTTTCCACAGGGAAACCACCCTGTCAGTCTCGAGTACTCTGCAAGCAGGACAGTTTGGACCATTGGTTGGTCCACAGTAGCCATTGTGTGCTGGACATTGGACACCAAAGTATCTGGAAAAAAATTAGCAACACAAAGATCTTATGGATTTATCCACTTTGAAGTACTTTTTACATACTCGCAGATACGATATCACGTTTGTCACATTTTAACCCAAGGGGACTCGCAGGTGAACTGATCATCTAGCAAACTGTATGGATTGCTACCTCAGCCTGTGGAGTATGCGGACTGTAATCTTAGGCCTGCTTGAAAATTTTGTTCAAAATGCCGTACTAAGCGGTTTTAGGCAAAGTTTGGTACCTTACTCTTTATTAAGCACTGTTAGTGGGATGGTTTGAAATGGATTCATTGATTTTAATGCTGTAAGATTTTCATAAGTTCTTTGTGTTTTCCCATAATAATAACATCCCATCCTATTATTGTAAACATTAGTTTGTCAATTGATAATGTCACGTTGTAAATTTTCAATTATGTGACCGAGAAATAAAGATATAATGTAATGTAATATAATGTAACGCATTGCATTGCATTGCAATGATTTCAGGTCCTCAGCCATGACTGCACAAGTGATTGGCAGCGATTTTAATTAAAGAGGATGATTATGTTGGCATTCCTACTCTTATCTCTGAGTTTTCAAAACTGAAAGTTACCACATGATCGTAATTAAATCAATCTATTTAGAGTATAGCAATTTATATTTCTTTTTCTTCATATGTTCACTTCTTTTCTTTTCTTTCTTTTTTTTCAATGTTTGTATGGCTCACTGACAAATTATTTATACATTTCTGTAAACTGTAATTAATTCTTATAAATCAGTCTTCTCACTACCCGCCTAGATTAGCTCCAGCTACTTGCGGGCTAGTGTTGTCCTCTAATTGTATGTTAATATTTTTGAATAAACTTGAACTTGAACTTGAACTTGAACTTCATGGCATATCTTGTTCCTTCCACTTTGGGCAGCAGAAGTCATCTTCTCTAGGCCTGAGCTGGGGGAAAAGTCAAGCCAATTGCAGCTGCTTCTTTTATTTTTATAGTGAAAAACTGGTTCGAGGTTTATTTTTACAGTTAAAAAGAACGTCCCCTTTCTCGCAGTCTGCTTTTGTTACTTATTAACCTGGATAATATATATTGTAGAAACTAAACGCGTAGTCATTTAGGTTATTGTGGTATTTTGTGTAGGAATGTTCTTGTCTATATCTCGTGCGTGCGGTATTTGTAGTTGCGTAATTTAGTGTTATTTATTCACATTTTTGTTCACAAGTCTTGGCAGTTTATATAGAATTTTTGGCCGTTTTAGCGGAGTATATCTCTTCACCGCGAGAGCAGTTTGTCAACCTACAAGTTTGTTCGTCCGCTATACGATTCAGGACAGTCGGTTTTTTCCAGTTACTTTGGTTTGCACCCAGCTCCGCAACAAATGTAAGTGTCGGTTTTTCCTGCGCGCCATCTATTTGCGCTAGTTCATTTTGTAAGGTTTTGTTTGCTTGTTTTGTTCTAGTTTTAACCGCTTCGCTTCGCTTCACTTCACCGTCTCACTTCATCGCTACGCTGTTTAGCAGTTTCTTCGCCGCATCTTTTGGAGGCAGTTTTCGTTTGCCGTTCTTTCAATAAAGCGTGTTATTATTACGGAATGCTGGAGTTTCTTCTACCGTTGTGGTCATTACATCGTTAAAAATTTGTTACACCCGAGTTATTCAAGTTGCGATGTCGGCAGTTGGTGAAGATGTCTTGAACGAAAAGCTTCTTCGCCTCAAGAATTCTAGATCGGGCCACTTATCGACTGTCACCGCCAGGTTGAATGAAATCGATGCGTTGCTCTCAAACGAGGAGAACATTGATCTCGTGAAGGAAAAGTTAACCGATTTTACCGTTGCTTTCGAGGCCTTTAAAGAAGCGCACATTTTTTACTTATCGTACGTTCAAGACGAGACATGCATCGCGAGGTGCCAAGAATCTTTTGATCGTGAGGTTGTACGAAGGGACGACTTTCCCGGCGGGTCCAAGAATGGATCGTAAGAACTGAAGAAGCGGTTCGGTTAAACTCTCAAGTTAGTCCGGATGATTCGGCGAGCAATGGTGGTTTTCGGTTCGCCTCTAAATCTTCAAGAAGACCCGGGCGTTCGAGCTGTAGCCGTGGTTCGCGCGAGAGTAGTTGTTCATCCCTGTCCGTGGTAAGAGCGAAGGAGGCAGCTCGTACTGCGGAGTTGAAAGCAGAAGCAGCAGTTTTCAAGAAGCGCCAATTTCTAGAAGAGCAAAGGTTCCGTCTCAAGCAAGAGGAAAAGCTTTTGTCTTTGGAGACTGAAATTGCCAAATCACAAGCCAGAGAACAAGCTTTAGCGTCCGTGGTGGACCCTAATCCGCGCGTGGTTCTTCCAAGTCCCGGGTTTATGGATCCTGATCCGCATATAGCTGCTGCAGATCCTGATAAAGTGGACGCGAATCGGCCTTTAGCTGTTCCAAACCCAGCCAGCGCAGAATCTAATCCGCGTTTGATCGTTCCAAGTCCGGTCACGTTGGAAACCAGTCATCCGGGACGAACTTCGTCAGCACCAGTTGCTCAAGGTCACTCCACTATGAGCCCAGAAGCGCAGGAATGGCCCCAGCGTCTGTTCGTCACCAACAGAGATGGGTCTCTTTCTGGTTCTACTCAGTCTGGTGCGCTGTCTTCGCCTAGTGAGAGGGCTTTTCATGAGATGCTGGAGTTACACCAACACCAAAACGCATTACAGCGACAACGGAACAAGATCGTGGAGATGCTTGCGACGCAACAAAAGAAAAGTTCACTTCCCCATCCCAAAGTTCCTATTTTTGACGGCAGTCCCATGGAGTACGGTCCCTTTATCAGAGCCTTTGAGAACATAATTGAGTCCAAAACTTCGAGCAGTAGCGAGAGGCTGTACTACCTTGAACAGTATACTAGTGGTGACGTAAAGGAGCTCGTGAGATCCTGCCAGTTTCTCCCTCCTGATAGGGGATACCCTGAAGCTACGCGCCTGATGAAAAAGAAGTTCGGGAACGACTTCCGCGTCGTAGCTGCGTACGAGAGCAAGGCCTTGAATTGGCCGGAGGTGAAGGCTGAGGACGCCGTGGGGCTCAACAGGTTCTCCCTTTTCCTTATGAGATGCAAAAACGCCATGGAGGGCAGTGGTCACCTGACCAAGCTTGAACAACCAGACACTGTACGGAAACTAGTCCTGAAGCTGCCTTTCAATTTGAGAGTAAGATGGCGCCGCTTGGTCGATGATATCATGGAGACTGAAACAAGAGCTATACGGTTCCGCGATTTCGTCGAGTTCGTGGATCATGAAGCCAGAGTGGTCACTAATCCCGTGTTTGGAAGTATTGTTGAAGACACGAAGCCCAAGTTGGATAGGCGAGACGGCCGTTTGCAGAAAGGATCTCTTACGAAAAGAGCCGGAGAACTTAGTTTTGCTGCACAAGTGGGAAGTAGCCAGAATGCACCTACCGGTTTTGCACCCGCTCGTGGTACACCCCCTTCAGTAGGAGAAGTATCGTGTCTATATTGCCAGGCTGGTCACACCCTAGAGAACTGCATCTCTCTTAGAAATCGTCCGTACATGGACCGAATAGAGTTCCTGAAGTCCAAAGGCCTCTGCTTTGGTTGTCTGTCCAGTGATCACGCCGCAAAAAATTGCCCTGGGAGAAAATCGTGTACGTTTCCTAACTGTACTAAGAAGCATCCTGCAGTCCTACACACGAGCTCTGTAGCTCGAAAGCAACAAGCTGAAAATCCACCCGCCAATCCGTCGGCACGCGAGGGAGTCGCGCGCGTTCAGAACGCTTTGGTAAACCCAGATGGAAAAATCAAGACTGCCAATAATGAATGCCTCTCAAGGACAGGCATGGCTGTGGTTCCGGTGAAAGTCTGGATCAAAGGGAGTAAAACGCCGACAGTCACCTACGCCTTTCTGGACAGCGGTAGTTCCTCCACGTTTTGCACCGAGGCCTTGATGAGGCAGCTAGGAGTGAGTGGTCCAAAAACTACAATTTCTCTAACAACATTGGAAAAGAAGGACAGTCTTGTGGACAGTTTTGTTGTTACAGATCTTACCATCTCCGATCTGGACGAGAAGGTTTTCATTGACCTCCCAACACTGTACACAAGACCCAGCATACCTGTGTCGAGAGAGGATATACCCACTCAGGATGACGTTGACAAATGGCCACACCTAAGAGGGGTGCACCTGCCCAAAGTTGATGCAGAGATTGGCCTGCTCATCGCAAGTGACGTCCCTGAGGTTCTAGATCCTTTGGAAGTAAAGCATAGTCAAGATGGCGGCCCTTACGCCTCGCGAACGAGTGAACGGATGGGCGGTTAACGGCCCGTTGACCCGTTGTCTTCGTGGTTCTCGTTCATCGAATTTCTTTATTAAGGCCGACACTGAGCTGCACCAGATGGTACAACACTTCTACAACCGCGACTTCGGTGAGTCGATTGCTGATAGCCAGACTGAACTTTCCCAAGATGAGCGCCGTTTCATGGAAAGCGTAGAGGAATCCGCAGAGCTGAAGGACGGCCATTACGAAATCGCCTTACCTTTCAGAAACCGTCAGCATCCAGTTCCAAACAATCGAGTTCAAGCAGAACAGCGTTCTATGTGGCTGAAGAGGAAGTTGGAGAAGAACCCGAAGTTGCTCGACGACTACAAAGTCTTCGTTCGGGACATTGTCGCAAAAGGTTACGCCCAAAGGGTTCCTGTGCAACAGAAGGAGTCAGCCTGCGAAGGCAAGACATGGTTCATCCCTCACCATGGAGTTTATCACCCGCATAAGCCTGGGAAAATTCGTGTCGTCTTCGATTGTTCGGCAAAGTACAAGGGAAAGTCCCTCAATGATCTGCTGTTGAAAGGACCAGATCTCACAAATTCTCTCTTGGGTGTCCTAGCAAGATTTCGTCAGGAACGCGTTGCAGTAATGGCGGACATCGAGGCAATGTTCCACCAAGTTAGAGTTCCAGAATGTGATCGTTCATTTCTTCGTTTCTTGTGGTGGCCGGATGGCGATTTGTCACGCGCATTGGCGATTTACCAGATGACCGTCCATCTGTTCGGTGCAGTGTCTTCGCCTGCCTGTGCCAATTTTGCCCTTCGTAAAACAGCCGATGATAATGTCCAGCACTTCTCCTCTGATGTGACGAATACGATCAAACGGAACTTTTACGTCGATGACTGCCTTAAGTCGCTCCCGTCAGTTAAGGATGCTATTGCGCATGTCAAAGAGTTGTGTAGTCTGTCGCAGCGAGGAGGTTTCCGATTGACAAAGTGGATCAACTCCAGCCGAGAAGTTCTAGAAAGCATTCCTGTGAAAGAGCGCGCACAAGAAATCAAGAAGCTAGACCTTCAGAAAGACGAGTTACCAGTCGAACGCGCACTTGGTGTCCAGTGGCGAATAGAGGGCGACACATTCGGTTTTGATGTTAATCTCAAGTCCAAGCCCCCTAACCGTAGAGGCATTTCGTCTGTGGTAGGATCAATCTTTGACCTTTTTGGTTTCGTTGCACCCTTCGCCTTGACTGCTAAGAAGATTTTGCAGGACCTATGTCGCTTAAAGTTGGGTTGGGACGACGAAGTGCCTACAGAACACGGCGTACGTTGGCAAGGATGGCTAGTGGACCTCCCTAAGCTGTCACAGCTTACGATAGATCGCTGCCTTAAACCAGCCGACTTTAAGGACATCGCATCCAGTCAGCCTCACCACTTTTCGGATGCTTCGGAAATTGGTTTCGGATCAGTTTCGTATCTACGTCTGGTCGATAGCAGAGGCAGAATTCACTGTACCATTCTCCAAGGGAAGTCACGCCTGGTGCCCCTCAAGCAAGTAACAGTTCCACGTTTAGAGCTTTCGGCCGCAACAGTTTCGGTCCGTTTGGATAAAGTTTTGAAGAGAGAGCTCGAATTGCCGCTAACCGATGCGTCAACCTTCTGGACGGACAGCACGTCTGTGTTGCGTTACATAAAGAATGAGAACAAGCGGTTCCACACGTTCGTGGCCAATCGTATAGCCATGGTGCGAGACGGGTCTCACCCGGACCAGTGGAGGCACGTGGGAGGAGATCTTAATCCTGCTGACGACCTTTCAAGAGGGTTATCAGCGGAGGCTCTTCTTAACTCCGAGCGTTGGATAAAGGGGCCGGAGTTTCTCTGGATGCCAAAAGAGTTTTGGCCCCCTGATCCTTTATCACTGGGCAGTGTTCCAGATACGGATCCAGAGGTGAAGGTGAACGCTAAAGCCAACGTGACGTCATTGGCACAGCCCTTTTGTCCTTTAGTGGAGTATTTTCAGAGAACCTCCTCTTGGTTTCGCCTGAAGAAGTCGATTGCTTGGTTCCTTCGCTACCGTGAAAGTTTGCTGATGGCTAGTACAGGCAAGAAGGTCACGAAGTCCACTCCAGCTACGCCCAAACCGCCTATCACCGTTCAAGAAATAAAGACAGCAGAATTGGAGATTTTAAAGTGTGTTCAGCAACATCATTTCCCCGAAGAGTTCCACTCACTTACCCAATCTGCAAGCAATGGTGTGCCGCATGTCAAGAAGAATAGTTGCCTTCGGAGACTGGATCCAGTTCTGATTGATGGTCTTCTGCGTGTCGGCGGGAGACTGGATCTAGCATCAGAGCCGTTTGACGCTAAGCACCAGATTATCCTGCCAAAGAACGATCATGTGTCCAACCTGCTAGTCGAGCACTATCATCAGATTTCCGGACATTCTGGTAAAGGATACGTGCTGAGTCTTCTACGCGAACGATTCTGGATTGTAAAGGCAGGATCCGCAGTTAAGAGGGTGTTGTCGAGGTGTGTAAATTGTCGGCGTCGCCAAGGTCCTGCGTGCGAGAAGAAGATGGCAGATCTTCCAGTGGATCGTCTAACCCCAGATCAACCACCCTTCTCTCGCGTTGGTGTCGATTGCTTTGGCCCTTTTCAAGTGCGGCGTGGGCGAAGCCTTGCTAAAAGATACGGAGTCATTTTCACCTGTCTTGAGATTCGTGCTGTACATATCGAAGTCGCGCACAGTCTTGACACCGATTCGTTCCTGTTGGCGCTTAGAAGGTTTATCGCAAGGAGAGGCTAGGTCAAGGAGATCCGTTCAGATAACGGCACAAATTTTACAAGTGGCGAGAAAGAGCTCCGCGAATCCGTAAAGGCATGGAATCAAGAGAAAATTCACGAAAGTCTGTTACAGAAGGAAATTGTGTGGTCTTTTAATCCTTCTCACGGCTCGCATTTTGGCGGTGTTTGGGAGAGATGTATTCGAACAACCCGGAAGATTCTACGAGCCCTTCTCCGGGAGCAAATCACCGACGATGAAAGTCTAGCCACCTTGATGTGCGAGGTTGAAAGTATTTTGAACGGTCGTCCGATTACCACTATTTCCAGTGACCCGCGGGATCAGGAGCCTTTGACACCAAACCACTTGCTGCTACTACGCTCTGAGCCTTCAATGCCACCAGGGCTGTTCCGTAGAGGATCTTCTGTCACGACGAAGGTGGAGACAGGTCCAGTATCTAGCAGACATCTTTTGGAAAAGATGGACCAAAGAGTACTTGCCTCTTCTTCAAAGCAGGCAAAAATGGCTACGCCCCAGAAGAAATTTAGCTGTTGAGGATGTGGTGCTTGTTGCCGTGGAAAATTCGCACCGTAATTCGTGGCCTCTCGGAAAGGTTGTCGAAGTGTTTCCGGACAGCAAAGGCCTGGTTCGTCGAGCGAAAGTAAAGGTTAAATCTGGCGTTCTTGAAAGACCAGTTGACAAGCTTTGTCTCATTGTTGAAAGAGAAGACACTGTGTGATATGAACTTTAAGGATTTCAGCGAGAGCTTACTACGGATTACAACCGGACACGTAATTGAAATAGAAATGAACATTTTCTTGTACTGGTTTTCGGGTAGTTTGCGATTATTCACACGCGTGTAGTCTCGCCGCGTGTTTCTTTTGCGTTATTACCCTAGTTAGTCTCGCGTCGCTAGCTTTATTTAGCTATCGCTATCTTGCAATGTACAAGTCTTTTTTTTTAAGGGTCGTTTAGTTTATTATAATAATTGTAAGTGTTTTCGCCCGTGTTTCAACACTTAGGGGCCGGTGTAGAAACTAAACGCGTAGTCATTTAGGTTATTGTGGTATTTTGTGTAGGAATGTTCTTGTCTATATCTCGTGCGTGCGGTATTTGTAGTTGCGTAATTTAGTGTTATTTATTCACATTTTTGTTCACAAGTCTTGGCAGTTTATATAGAATTTTTGGCCGTTTTAGTGGATTCAGGACAGTCGGTTTTTTCCAGTTACTTTGGTTTGCACCCAGCTCCGCAACAAATGTAAGTGTCGGTTTTTCCTGCGCGCCATCTATTTGCGCTAGTTCATTTTGTAAGGTTTTGTTTGCTTGTTTTGTTCTAGTTTTAACCGCTTCGCTTCGCTTCACTTCACCGTCTCACTTCATCGCTACGCTGTTTAGCAGTTTCTTCGCCGCATCTTTTGGAGGCAGTTTTCGTTTGCCGTTCTTTCAATAAAGCGTGTTATTATTACGGAATGCTGGAGTTTCTTCTACCGTTGTGGTCATTACATATATCTTAACAGACATTTTGGTGTGCAGTATTGTTGTATATTGTTACTCGCAGTCTGTATTTTGATCCCTCAAAATACAACTAAACTTGTAAAACATTACCGCGATACTATACCCCAAAACATGAAGAGATGTTTGACATGATATGCAATTAAGGATAAATTTAGTCGGTGCTGCTTACCTTCCACAGTACCACAGACCAGTGAAACCCCTGGATGGAGAATAACGCGGTCCTTTGCAGGGTCGATAAAGATTGTTCAAGGAGACTTTATCCAGCTCGCTCATTTCTCTGTTGAGCTCTTTGTGTGGTTTGGTGAACCAAACTCGGTCTCCTGAGTTACGCGATAATATCCCATCTTCGGGGTACAGCATAATACTGAAGGGGTCAAATCGGGTTAAACCAAACAGCTCATCTTTCTCGCAATACTGTGCTCCTTCGCTCTTTACATCGATGGAGCCACTTCGATCTCGTCGCTGATGTTCGTGGCCAAAGCCAAGGGCATGTAGAAGCTCATGACAGCTCGTCCTCCTCATTTGATGCCATCCATCATGAAGACACACTTTTGCCGGCGAAAAATTCAGGTCAAGAATGTTTGAAGAAGTGAAACATTCATTTTCGTCTGTTCCACATATCAATACTTTCGCAATAAACTTATCATTCGTGGTGTAAAGACAGAGCCCTGGTGCAACTTCGTTGATGTCTCTGATGGTTTGTTTCAAATGTTCTATCCAGGATGGTGCAACATAAGACAATTCTGAAGATCTTCGATCATGCTCAATCCAAATAGGGACACAAACCTGTTCAATTCTTTCTCCCAGCCTCTGAAGGCTCTGTATCTTGTAGTACTCACCAGGGGATCGGGAAGGTTTATGAGCATCGTAGAGATTGGCGAGATCACGCAAAGCCGTGAGAAAATAGTGTGATGTGTAGCCGTTGCTTGCGGCCTTCTCTGTAGTCAATACCTTAGAACTTGCTTGCACTTTTACAGATAGACAGTGGCCCATAGTCGAAGAGTGCTATGATTCTCAATGATAGTGCAGTCCCAGGGTCTTTCGGCCATTTTTAGCCCATTGGGTGCCAGGAATAATTTTGTGCACTGGGAAACTTATTTGTGCACTGAAAAATATATTTGTGCATTGCATAAATGGGCCACTGTACATCTGCGCCCTGTGGTAAACCTGAAGACATGGACGACGAAGCGCAATCACGTTTTGCATATGTCTTCGATGGCGACTCTGTACGACCGGGAGCAAGCCGGCTGACTCATATCATTGACTAGAAAGAAGGCCGGAAGCAACGGCTACACATCACACGATTTTGTCACGGCTGTGCATGATCACGCCAATCTCTACGATGCTGATAAACCTTCCCGATCCCCTCGTGACTCCAGGGGTTTCAGTATTTTTTGAAGTAGGAGGGTGCTAATGGTTGAGTAGGCGGGGAAGGTAGGCACTCGATGGCCGGAGGCCAGAGCCTGTAGGGGGGTCCGGGGGCATGCTCCCCCGGAAAATTTTGAAAATTGGACTCTCGGAAATGCATTTTCCAGCATTCTGAGGAGGAAATCTTCAAGTTTTATGGCCTTCATTTTGCTGGCAAAAACTGCCGAGGTTTTAAAATTTTATTTCCTTAGATACTTGAACACACATGTAACATAACCCACCACACAACACGACTTCAAGAAAAACAGTACTGGCATGGGTTAAACTATTAAAATTGGCAAGTGAAATCACCAGAATAAGATATACAACCACACACCGAACTACAGTGTGTTCTTTAATGCAGTTTCTGGGCCTGCAAATGTAAAAGAATTTCTTCAATTGCTTTCGTTAACATAGCTTATCTTGTTTTCTGCTTTCACAAGTTAAATACATAGGCCTATCTTGTTTTCTGCTTCACTAACAAGTTAACTTACTCACAATACATTTTACATTGCTTTTACAGTTCCTCAATTAACTCTTTAGCTCATTGTTTTTCTCAACAAACAAGTGAGAAAATGAGTCCTACTCAAAGTCAGAGCCATAGTCAGAATCATCACCATCTGAATCTGGCAGCTCCAATGCCTTTGAAGTTCCATTTACTTCTTCTGCAATTGAAGGTTCACTCGTCTGCACACCAGCATCCACAACTGTTGCAGCAGCTGCATTCTCATTCATTACTGAACTGACTGAACTGGCCCCAACTGACGTGCTGACAAACTTTGGAGGACACTTTCTCCTTGGTTTGGCAGCTAACCAAGCCGCAACAGAAGAATCAACAACCACTTCAAATTCCTTGCTCCCCACTTCAGGTCCATTAATTAGAATGTGAAGAAGGGAATTGAGCATGTCGTTCTTCATTCTACTGCGAAGTTTTGTCTTCATCAGCTTCAAAGAGCTGGCACCCCTTTCTGGCCACGCATTAGACACTGGGAGAGAAATTACTGACTCTGCCACCTTCGCAACCAGGGGGAGGTTGAAGGGAACCAGATCTTTCATAACCAATAGCTTCTGGAGGCACCAGTCAGTTGGAGTGATTGAAGGGTTACTTCCAGTGCTTCCAGGGGGCTTTCTAACTTCCTCAGGCAGGTCCTTCTTCCATTTCAGCAAGTCGTACTTGAATACCTGCCACTCGTCCATCAGCTGCTTTTTGTCACTTTGGTCATCCAAGTACTGTTCTGCTAGCAGTGTCACTGCTGCATTGCCATACTCAGCAAATCCTGGTTGGCCCCTTTCTGGAACTTGGGATGGATCAAAAATGCTGAAAGTGGACAGAAGTGGAAGGCCAGGAAATCTATTCTTTATGGTATCTTTCAATGAATTTACATATTTCGTCAGGAAATTGCGGAGATACAGCTTGTCTCTGTCAGAAGCAGTTAGATCAGCTTGTTCCAATCTGCCTCCAGGTGATAGATCTCGTAGAAATTCTGTGACTGGCACTCCTGTCTGGGCAATCTTGTCAAGGTCATCAGTGCACTTCTGTATTGCTGGCTGAATGTGTGAGAAGGAAACCTTTCCTTGCTGGAACGTACAGCTGAGCTTGTTGAGAAGGGGAAGTATGTGATGCATGACTGTTGCCATTCCAATGAATTTAACTTTGTGCATCTTTCCAAGGAGACCTGCTGCCTGGGCATCTTTCTTGTCAAGTTGCTTTAGTGTAAGCATGAGGGGTATGTAATCTCTATGTACACCCTCTACAGCCTTGCCAAGAGACAGCCATCTCGTACGAGTGGCTTTAGCAAGTCTATGCAGGCACTTATCTTTAGCCTTTTTAGAAGGCTCTTGCAGCTTTTTGAAATTCAGTTGGATTTTAAGATATGCTGCAAGCCGTCTGGGGGAATTTTCAAAAAATTTCCAGACCTGAAAAAGCCATCTCTCAACTTCCTGCACGTATGCAATGCCCTCATTTGTGTCACAGCAAGCAAGTGACAGTTTATGGCAGATGCAGTGAATACTGACAAGGTGTTTGTTCAATTCTTTGAGTCTTGTGGCCACACCACTGTTTGGGCCAGTCATCACTGATGCTCCATCACTGCAAAGGCCGTTGAGCTTCCCAATTGGCAAATCACATTGATTTAACTCTGCCACCAGAGTAGTCATTATGGTTTCTGCATTTGCAGAATCTGATTCAGCAAGGAGATCGTTAGCACTTAGAAACTTAATCTCTGTGCTTCCAGAAGTGCTGTTCCAAAACTGCACGAATGTTATTAATTGCTAAGTAACAGCAATGTCTGTCACCTCATCAATTAGGAGACCATAAAACCCTGCTTTCTTTATTTCTTTGATGATCAAGTTCTTGATCACATCCCCAGTTGTCAAGAATATTTTTCTCACCGAAGCGGGAGATTTGTGGTCAAAATACTGCATTTTGTCTAATCCAACCGCCCGAAACAGATTCAGCAATGAAAAAGACTTGGCGTTAGCAACCGCCTCCTTTGCCAACCAGTACAAAGCTGCAAAAGCATTGTACAGAACATCATTGCGAAAAGTTTCTCTCTCTTCATACTGTCGATGAAATGTCGATACCCTTTGATTCATCTCGGCTTCCACAGCGGCTTCATGCATTTTGGTTGTAGCATGTTCTCTAGTCTGATCGCCTCTTTTCAGTATCTTGTGCTGGGCGTGTTGCTAAATACAGCAGCATTGTTCTGCGTGTTCAACGTTTTGTGTTTGTGACAAAGAAGGCAGAACATGCCTTGATTTTCTGAGAAAAGCAGCCACCAAACTCCTGTGGTATTGTCATAGGCTAGTTCTTTTTCTTCGACCCAGCTGTGATAAAATCGTCTCTTCTTCAGGATCTTCTGTCTCGCTTATTCATCTTGCGAGAAAACTTTGCAACTTTTCTTTTTGCACTCATAGTAATTGTGCAGGTTAGATAGCTCACATTTTTCTATTTCCGATAACATCATGTCACCTGCCACTGCTTTAAACACATTTGGCCCTCGAGATTTCACTTGTTGTGAGCGACCCGATTGTGCGGCTTCGTTTGTACAAGACACAGTTTCCGTGTCCCCAACTTCCACTTGCACTGAAGCCGTGGTCGAATCGTCTGAAATGCCGAGTTGTATGGGTTTCGACAAAACGCTGACCCCCGGGTCAGCTGACCCCCAACTGACCCCCTCAAAAAATCTCAGGGAAAAACAAAAAGTGTTAAATTAAAGTTATAAACCAACCTGAAATTTCCAAGATGACGGAATGCAACACAAAGCATGAGGAACGGATACACCTGTTTCTCACCATAAACTAACGTTCCGATGCACCCAGTTCTCGTTGTGACCAAAATAGTTTGAAAGGGCTTCATGATATCATCATGAAGTTGACAACCATTCAAGTAGCCAAAATCGCCGCTAGACAGAAGATTTTTGAATTGCAAACAAAGAATCAAGCGTCTTTTCGAAAAAAAATCCCAGTTCCACTAGGTAACTTTTAAAAAAAAATTCAGTAAGCTTCAAAAGCCGATGATCGTAACTGATGTTCGAAAGTCAATTTTCTGACAGGAGCGAATTGTTTTCGTTTCTTAATTGTATTACAAGTAGGGCAGGCGAACTGTGGCAGTCGGGCAAAAGTACAGCAAGGTCAAACAATCTGTAACAAATGATTTCAGGAAAATGCGTCGTCTGACCCTGTGGGTTAGGGGGAGGAGTCAGACTAGAAAATGCGTCGGGTAATTTTGTGAGGTTTTTTGTTATAAGCCATTTCTAGTACGACAAAACAATGATTAAACAAGCTAAAGATGACCTATGTAAGATTAGAACGGAAGCAAATTTAGGAAGAAATTTTGAAAAATAAATCAATCAATCAAAATAAACTACTCACCCGACATCGCCAGCGAGGGAATCCGTCTGCGCGGGAATAGCGAACCAGAGCGGGACCTGGAATCTATTTCTGCTGTATTTTACCGTGGGAATTGTTTCCAGACGTTGTTTCGTGACAACAGTCAACAGTCAAACGTTAAATTGAGCGGTAACTCACTCGACATTTGCGCTGTTTCATCTTGCAGGTTAGAGATTTTTTTATTTTCCCTGAGATTTTTTGAGGGGGTCAGTTAGTGGGTCAGTTGGGGGCAGTAGGGGGTCAGAGTTTTGTCGAAACCCGAGTTGTATTGAGTAAGTTTACATTACAGACAACAAAAATTTCACACATGAAAATTTGCCTTATAATGTATCAACTTATACGCTTCTAAGTTTAGGGGGTTTTTTTTACGCGTAATATAAACGAATTTTTCCGTCACCAAAAATAGGTAGCCATTCTGATTCATTAGAAGAATATTCCGGTTAACCCATCGAATTCGCGAAGGGAGCAACGATGCATGTAAATATTACGCATGTAAACTGGCTATTTGTATTAACAGTACTGTTATTTGACTATTTTTTAATCACAAACAAGTTTATAATTCAGAACACTTGAAGCAGAAAGATCAGCCGGGAGGTATGCAGCTGTTTCGACAAAGGTTGTCCAAAAAGCCTAAAAGCGTACGCGACAATACCGAAAGGTAGTTTGGGAAATACCCAATAAATTTCAATAAAAGCTCAGAATCCATATTGCCCGCCATCTCAAATCTTCGCCGTACGGTCGAGGCGATATAAATTTTGAGCTATCATTGAAGTTTTTTTTAGGTATTTCTTAGACTACCTTTCGGCATTGTCGCGTACGCTTTTACGCTTTTTTGGACGACCTTTGTCGAAACAGCTGTATTTAGTATTGCGCGCTCAAAGGTCGTTACGGTTCAATGATTCTTTTGAAATGCAATTCACGTTCACTTGACATCGCTCAGAGTTTTAAAAAGTTGAACTGTGAAATGTTAAAAAAAACTGACCTTTTGATTTCTTTGGAACGACGGCGAAAAAACTATCAAGGACGCCTTGAGTATACGCAGGTCTCTTGTTCGTGTTAACCGCCATCACAAATGGGCCAAATGGCCATGTGCTTTTCAGTCACGTAAAACATCACGCGCATCTGTTATGTAACACCTGAAGAGGGAGTCCTGGGCCCCGTTGTTCGAAAGACGGGTTAAATTAACCTCAGGTTAGGCCAAAGCAACGACGCAAGCATAAGCACAAGCACAAGAGAATGGAACGATTTCCATTCTCTTGTGCTTGTGCTTATGCTTGCGTCGTACGTGTAAACCGGGACGACGCAAGCATAAGCATAAGCGCAATGAAAGGAAAACAGTGACCAGTTGTCAGCGTACAATTTAGTTACTCATGCGTTGCCAGTTGGAATCAAATCTCATCAAATCTCGGCTGCTTCAGCGCTTGCGTATGTCACGTTATGCTTATGTTTATCGCACGTGTAGACATCCTTGTGCTTGTGCTTGTGCTTATTCTTATGCTTGCGTCGTACGTGTCAACCAGGCTTTATGACACTAGAGGAAAAGGGGCAATATTTCGTTCTAAAGTGCGTTGGACGGAGGAAGGCGAGAAGCCGACCAAATACTTATATTTACAGGAGATCTCTCGGTTAAAATAACATGAAAGCAGCACCACTATGTCAGTATTTTGTGAGTTTTTCTGGATACAAAAAATGGAAAAAATCTAACGAGTGCATTTTCTAAAAATTAAGGAAAAGCATTATTTGTGGACGGTTAATAGCTTGCTGCGTTGCCATGGCAACGGCACCTTGCTCAACAAGAAGTATCAAAATTTATTCCTTCTTTGTTAATCTTGCACCATCCTAATTTCGGGTTCTCAGAAGTACGTAGTTTTCAAATAATGTTTACCAACACCTGTGTTCTAGAAATCTGTGTTCGGTCACCTTAAACCAGATCCCGACGGTAATGTCATTGTAGATGAAAAAGAAATCATGCGCGAAATTCACTCTTATTATGCTGATTTATATAAATCGGAGGTGGATAGTGATAAAAGCGATGACAGTGACTTCAATAACTTTACTGCCAATCTAGAACTGCCGAAACTATCTGACGATGAAAGGGATGAAATTGAAGGAAAGCTAACTCTTGAAGAATGCCAGAATATATTGAAGACATTAAAATTAGGAAAGTCTCCAGGAGAAGATGGTTATACTGTCCAAATGTTCAACTGTTTTTTTGAAATTCTTGGTCAGGATCTACTGAACAGTAATGGAAATGGTAATGGTAATGCATTTATATACCGCATTTTCTATTCATATATATTCAAATGCGGTTTACATCAGCATATGTCCATTAGCGACCTCATCCTACCCACCCAACCCATGAAATCATGAAACAGCACAAAGACCAGACCAGCACACCGGGAACTCCATGCCCTACTCTTTGCAATTAGTGTCTGGGTTCTTTAACGTCCCACAGGGTTATGAACATTGAAGTGTTGTGAGACGGGGCCTACGGTTTATCGTCCTTATCCGAGAAGACTAGAAAGTCTAACCATTTGCAGATGTCATTGCAAAGGCAGCACCTTCTCCTCAGTTATTTAAAGACCCTGAGTGTTGGTCCGGCCGGGGTTTGAACCCACGACCTCCCGCACGGTAGTCCGATCCTCAATCAACTGAGCTAACCGGTCGGCGGTACAGTCTTAATGCTTCTTACGACGTTGGCGAGCTGTCAATTTCTCAAAGAAGAGGTGTCATAACACTTGTTCCAAAAGAAGATTCTAAGTTATTGTTTCTGTCAAATTGGCGCCCCATCACTTTATTAAATGTCGGCTATAAGATCGCATCTAAAGTTATTGCTAAAAGAATAGAAAGTATAGTACCGAAGTTAATTAATCCAGACCAAACCGGATTTGTTAAAGGAAGATACATCGGGCGGAACATTCGTTTGTCAACAGACGTTCTTGAACAAACAAAACGGCAAAACATTCCGGGAATCCTTCTTTTGCTTGATTTTAGGAAAGCTTTTGATTCCCTGGAATGGCCCTTTATTCAACAGACTCTTTCTGTATTCAACTTTGGTGAAAGTATCAAACGTTGGATCTCAATTTTGTACGCTAAAAGTGAAAGTTCAGTCTTAAACAATGGCTTTTGTACAGAATCCTTTCCCTTGTCAAGAGGAGTTAGACAAGGCTGTCCATTATCCCCTCTCCTCTTTATTCTAGGAGCGGAAATTTTAGCGAGTAAGATAGTCAAGATACGACAAGATCAAAATATACAGGGGATAAAAATCCACAGTTACGAATTCAAAATTAGTCAATTTGCTGATGACACCTCCTTATTATGTAAAGATCTTAATTCAGTTGAAAATGCCATTGCCTTACTTAATGTCTTTGAACGTGTATCGGGATTGAAGCTTAACCAGTCTAAAACAAAAGCACTATGGCTGGGACCTTGGCGTTTTAGTGATTCTAAACCGTTGGGTCTAAAATGGACTAAAGATCCCGTCAGAACTCTTGGTATTTTTATTTCTTACGATGAAAAAGGTAACTACAAGAAGAACATTACCGAAAAAATTGAGAAAATGGACAACTGGCTTAACTTCTGGAGATCCCGAAGTCTAACTCTGCTTGGTAGATGTCTAATTTTTAGAAGCTTAGGAGTTCCACAGCTGATTTATTCGGCTTCAAAGTCGAGCATGCCTATAGAAGCGAGTGTCAAGTTGATCACCAACTATTTATTTAATTTTATATGGAACAAAAAACCTGATAAAATAAAAAAGCAAGTAATGTACCAGGACTATATGGATGGCGGTTTGCGCGTACCAAATATTCTGACTACATTTAAGTCCCTAAATTTAGCATGGATACCCAGGCTTTCAAAAAGTGAAAACTGCTCAGATGAATCTTGGTCATATATCCCAAGCTATTATTTAAAAAGGTACGGTGGACTTAACTTCTTACTTCGATGTAATTACGATAACCATTTTATTAAACAGATTGACCTTCCACTTTTTTATAAAGAAATCCTTATCCACTTGTTGGAGTTAAAACAGTTGTATGGATATTACCAAGAGCAAGATTTAGTGCTATTTAATAATAGAGAAATCTTAATAAACGGGAAGCCATTTTATTACAACGAATGGCATCTTAATGGTATATTCTCTATCCGGGATGTTTTAAATGATGAGGGGAAATTTCTTTCCTATCAGGAATTCCTCCAAAAATACCGTCACCTTAAGTGCAATTTTCTTCGATATTTTCAAGTCATTGCAGCAATTCCGAAAGATCTGCGAGAAAAGGCAAGTCAGACTTCGCTTAACAAACGCAAATTCGAAAAGGACAATTTTATATTCTCTCTGTCGCCAACTGTTTCAATAAACTTACTCAAGGTGAAAAGCAAAGATTTTTATTGGCTTATTACAAAACCGTTTGTAACTAAGGCTACTGGTTCAAGGAAATGGGAACACGAAATTCAGTCGATGAATTTGAGTTGGCCTTGCTATTTTAGTAAATTGAAGCTTATCTGTAAGGAACCTAAACTTAGAGAATTCTATTATAAATTATTACATAGGATTATTGTTACAAAGAAGGAATTGTATTACTTTGGTATTGAAAATAACAAAGACTGCCTATACTGTAATGAAGGTGACTCCATGGGTCATACTTTCATCGACGGCCACTTTTCCAAGTCCTTTATCAGTAACGTTGTGGAATGGTTCAACAGGGAACATGCCACCTCCTTTTCACCCTCCACCGAAGAATTTCTATTTGGTAAATTTGGTAATGATCAGTTATCGTCTTCAGATATGTCGCTTAAAAAGTTTAATTATTGCTTGTTATTCGCAAACTATTATCTATACTGTCAAAAACTGAACAAAAAACAAATCAACTTTGATGAGTTTAAGCAACGTATTGCCTTCAAACTTCGCATTGAAGGCCTTTCATAATTCTTTATTATTTACTTAGTCTATATTTAACATGCCTGTTACAACTTGTGTTTGTGTGTACGTTTTTGTGCATGTGTCCAATGTTGTGTAACTGTGTGCATGTGGTTTAAAATAATGCAAACGAACCTTTATATGTGTCAGCACTCCAAGAGATATTTGTAACTTTATTTTTGAAATGTAAAACTACCAATTGTAATCTTGGTATTTCCAATAAAGATTTGCATTAAAAAAAAATACACTTTAAGCCTTCCGTTGCTGGAACTTTATAGTTTGGTCTATAGATAGCAGTGATAAGAAAAGCAGTTATTTTTCTTCCTAAACAACGGTCATGGGTTTTTTCTTAAAGCCACCTTCGATACTCTTTTTAAATATTTTTGAGGTACCTTAAAATAACTCCCTAAAACTCCATACGCATCGAACTTTTCATTAAAATAAAAGACCATTGCACCTGTGTATGCATGCAACGTAAACAGCTGCAAAAAGAAAGTGTGCTTTTATACGGTTTGCATAGTACACTGTGATGGTCTTTCATCTCATAAATCTCGCATTTGCAGTTCACATAGTTATGTGACATTTCAAATTGTTCAGTTTCATACATTCTTAAATGGATTTTTTTTTAGGCATGCGCCTCTTACCATTACCTTAGGTCGAGAAAATGCACTTATTGTTTTAATATTGCCTAGAACAACAGATTCCCTGCACAAGGAAAGGCAACAACTCAACGCATAATGCTATAGATAAACTGATGCACAATGAATCTTCATTGTCACACCACATTCCTGTGTTCTCATTCAACACTATATTATCACGCAGCTCTCCAGACTGTTACCAGACACTGAGTTAGCACAATACTTTACGTCATGACAGAATAATTTTAGGCTATCTGGCTGTAGAGGTTTCACATGAAATTTGTCTATTATTAGTCCCAAAACAGGACACTATCATGAAAACCACAAAACTTTATACTGTTGTTGACTTTATGATTCTAACAACTTGTGAAAACCAGGATTCAGTAAGATAAAGTACAATACCTTTGAAAGTTTCCTCTCTACTGATAATCTAAAGAAGTCAAAAAGTTTGGTTGCAGCAGTCCGGCATGCTTCCAGACACTTTTCATACTGAAATGAGACAAAAATGAAATTCTTAAATTGTTATTAAAAATTATTGCTTTAAAACATGGCCTAGTTTCGATTTTCGATTTTTAGTTCTTACCTCAATTAGTGTGAAACTCCCAGTTGTTGACGATGTTGTCACATTCTTGTCAACACTATCGAATGCAAAAGTCATCACTGCGGAGGATGACTGCAAATAATGAATCCAAAGCCAGATAAGTTGGGATTGTAAGTGCAAGGGTTTATTCTAGCATAGGTGCACAAGACCGCAACAATTGAACCCAAGAAAATTGCCTCCATAAGTAGTCTTCCTATAAGAGGTTCTTCCACCGTAAGTGTGTGGCTACAGGTAGTACCTACACACAGGTATTGTGTTTACAGATGTCTGCCAACAGAAGGTCCTGCTACAGTAGTAAGTACCTACAGGTGTCTCCACAGGTGCCTGTCTACTGGACGAATCTACCCTAAAGGAGTCTGTCCACAGGAGACCTCCATAGGAGGTGTCTGCCTGCAAGTATCTGTCTATAGGAGGTGTCTGTCCACAAGAGTGCCTGTCTATAAGAGGTGTCTGCCCAATGGCCCACAACAGTGCCTGCCTACAGGTGTCTATCCACTGGACACTTCTATCTACAGAAAGTGTCTGTCCATAAGTATCTGTCTACAAGAAGTGTCTGTCCGCAAGAGCATCTGTCTTAGGAGGTGTCTGCCTACAGGTGTCTGTCCACAAGAGCATCTGTTTATAGGAGGTGTCTGCCTACAGGTGTCTGTCCACAGGTGTCTATCCACAAGAGCATCTGTCTATAGGAGGTGTCTGCCTACAGGTGTCTGTCCACATGAGCATCTGTCTATAGGAGGTGTCTGTCCACAAAAGCATCTGTCTATGGGAGGTGTCTGCCTACAGGTGTCTGTCCACAAGGGCATCTGTCTATAGGAGGTGTCTGTCCACAAGAGCATCTGTCTATAGGAAGTGTCTGCCTACAGGTGTCTGTCCACAAGAGCATCTGTCTATAGGAGGTGCCTAACTACAGGTGTCTGTCCACAAGAGTCTCTCTATAGGAGGTGTCTGTCCACAAGTCTGTCTTTAGCAGGTGTCTGTCCACAAGAGCATCTGCCTATAGGTGTCTGTCCACAAGAGTCTGTCTATAGGAGGTGTCTATTGGTATCTGCCTGTAAAGGAGTCTTCCTGTATGAAGTCAATAAGGTTTATGCATGCCCAAGGTGACTGATACTGTGTTCACTCTACTCTGCCTTCTTTCCTTACCTTTTCTTGTTCCAAAGTAGGGTCCAACTGGATTTCACCAGATTCACTGATGCTGCAGGTCACTGCACAGACAAGACACTTCATTGGAAAACCTGCATCCACCATTGCCATGCAGGCAGCATTGATTGCACATGAGAGTAACTGGGCAGATCAGGAAATATGCACATATTGAGTTTGAATGGGCCAAAACACAACAGCTTACCCGGAATGGTTTGCACATCCCCAAAAAATGTTGAGTTCCAGACAGGGGGAGCTAAGGGTTCACCAAGTTAGCAACTATTTAATATAGGTTGTCATGGACATTTAAGTTTGCATCAGCCCAGATGAAGTTCACTTTATTTCTATTTTTTATTTATTTATTGCTTTTTCATTAATAACAAAATATTAATGTAAAGGATACTGATCCACCATCTTGAATTACCTGCACAACAATCATAAGAGAAGATCTTGGGTGTCTGGTTGTCAGGACAACAGGATCACAACTGTTACGAATGACTCTCTCCATCAGTTTTTCAGCACAGCCTGTGAAATACATGGTGAAAAAATCTAATAATTATCATGATTATAACAATTCAGTTGATGCTGGTAGCTCAACAGAAATATGGCAACTTGTTTTCTAGGAAGGGTGACTCTTGTTGTGTGGGTTCCTCTGCAAGTTTTCTGTGGCAAAAAAAGCTGGAACCTCCCCAACTATGAAATGGAAAAGGAGTACAACTCATGTGTTCAGAAGCCAACTCTCCCCCTCCCCCTGAGGATGTAAGTCCAAAGGGGTACTTGTCTTTATAAGCTATGCATGGGATGTGTGACCCAAAAGAGTGTAGTTTTCTAGCTGTTTTAGTCTGGAAAAGGGTAGTAAGTAAATAAAGTATGTTTTGCCTCTTGGTCTCCCATGAAGAAAAGATTTTTGCTATTTATGGTTTGAAAAGAAGGATATATTTTAGATCTAACATCTAAAATTGGGCACAGAAGATAAATACTCTGGTCTGAGGCTAAACTACAGAATACAGGGGCATTTATTTTCACATCATTGAATAACAATGCGTACTGTGGCATTCTGCAACACATTCCAGCAGATGTAGTAAATGAGGCAGACTAAACTGGCCTAGGTAAGAGCAGAAATTAGCAAGAATTGGGCAGCATACTCCCCTGAAGTATTTGCAAATGCTAACCCCCACCTCCCACCCCCCAACCAAAACCCCAACTCAGGAAGGGGGGGGATAACTGAGGAAAATTCTCCTGAGAAAAACATTATTTCCAATTGCCCCTCCACACATTTTATATACCTTGCAAGTGATAAAGTATTAAGCTTAAATTAACCCTTTATTAACTCGTGAATGCGCGTAGCGCAATGAACGAGTTATAGCGATAGTTGACTGTGGACTTGGTCGGTCGGTCGGTCGGTCGGTTTTGTCGTTAACTTTCGGGCGTGCGCAGTGAATGAGTTTTAAATTCAATTAGTGGAAAAAACACGCGAACATTTGTTGTTCACGGCGCATCAGGAAATTCTTATTCAATATGTAGAGAATAATTTGACGATCATTTAGTGCAAGAATGGAGATTTTTCGTTCAATCTGAGCAAAGTTACAAGTTTTTTCAGTTTTTCAGAAAGTCCGGGGTCGTAAACTCAATTAGTGAAAAAAAAAAACGTGAACATTTTTTTCACGACGCGTCAGAATTCTCTCATTCATTCTGTAGAGAATAATTTGACAATCATTTTAGTGTAAGAATGGAGATTTTTCGTTGAATCTGAGCAAAGTTATAGGTTTTTTTCGTTTTTTTCTACAGAGTGCGGTTTCTTTTAAGAATTAAAAATAATTTAATTTAGAAATAATTTAATTGAAAATAATTTAATTTGTCAGTTTTCACGCGAAAGCGGAACGTGCCATGTCACGCATCATTGACGTCGTAAACAAAATTATGCAAATTTCTGGTGAAATGAACACTTTAAGATCTTGTCAGCTTTCATGGAGGTTTCAAAGTGAAAAATGTTTCATTTTCGAAATTTACAACTGGTAATTTATGGGGAAGCAAAAGGACGCGGTCGATAAATAATTCTTATTTAGCAAGAGCTTGTCATAGTTCATTATTTTTACTTGAGGATTGCGTGGACTGAACTCCAAAGGAAAAATATCACGCATTTATGTCGGGCATGAAATGTAATGCGATACTTTGTTGAACAGATTTCCCTTTGTGAGATCGGCTTGCCCTACAGTAATTTTGTAATTTTAATTCCCAAAAAAACTTCACTTGCCCATCGGGCAAGTGATGGTTAGAATCCACTAGCCCGATCGCAAAATCCAGTAGCCCCGGATTATCGGGGACACGAATTTGCATGACGTAGCTGCACATGACGTGCTTCTGTGAACTTTGAATAAAAAACACGTGATTTTTTTTAATCGGTGCATCAGAATAATCGGATTATTCAATCTGTACAGAATAATTTGACAATCATTTTTATAGTACAAGAATGGTTATTTTTCGTTACATAATCGGGCAAAGATATAATTTCTTTTAGCTTTCAAGGAAGTTTCCGTAGCCGTCTAAATTTCAATTACTATGTGTCATCTGCATTCACGAGTTGGCTCACAGGAGCCTTTGATACAATGTACCTGCCACACCAACTTTTGGTCTAAAGACCACTTCCAGGGTAGCTTTGTCAATAAGTTCTTTACTTGATCTTACTTCCACTGGACCATATGTTGCAGCAATCACTTGAGTGTCTCCTAAAAAACAATTGACGTTCAATTCCGTTTCAAACGCATTTGTACATGTGTTTAATAGGCCTTATCACGGTTTTCGACGCCATTTTGACGGGTAGGCAAACAGGCTTGAAATAACAGTGTTTGTATGGAAATCCGATGTCAAATAATTTTCATAAAACATCGCTTCTGAAAAATTTATGAATTGGAAACTTTTGGCAATAGAAGGGTTTTAAGGAAAAAATTGGAGGGATGTAGCTGTGACAGAAAGCATTTCCCTGTATTTTTTCCCGCGAACTATTTTTAGTAGCAGTTCACGGCTGGTTCGCTATACAGACAAATGTATGGAAAGTTCAAAACACGACTGGACGACTTCTGTCACAGCTCGGCCCTCCAATTTTTTTCTTAAAATCCTTTTCCTTGTGCCAAAAGTTTCTAATTCATGAATTTTTCAGAAGCGATGTTTTAAGAAAATTATTTGACATTGGATTTCCATACAAACACCGTTATTTCAAGCCTGTTTGCCTACCCGTCAAAATGGCGTCGAAAACCGTGATAAGGCCTATTTAGTTTAGTTTTAATACAGACGCGTGGCTTGTATCGAAATTCTTGAACGTACGCTATCAGTTCAAAATCAAAACTTACCTTGTGAAAAGCTTGCTGATCCATCTGGTTTATTCAACAGGCACTGTTCGCATCGCATAGATCTTAGTTCAGACAAAAGCCGGGGAAGGTTTGCAGTCATTGCCTCGTCCGCCATTTTGAATTTGCCCATTGGGTACTTCATATATGGTAATGTTCGCGGGCTCGTGAATTCTCCGTACTGACTAGGGTAGGGAGGAGTATTGGCCCATCGTCACGAGGAAAAATATGGCCGCCGCAACGTGGATTGCAAGGGCAGTATTTCGTCGCTCTCGCGGCAAATTAGCACAACTAAGAACGCTTCCTAATAATTTCAAGGCGTTGAGAGTACGTGTACCATCGCTACTGCTGTGTGATCAGGAAATAGTTAGATTTCAGGGCACTAAAATTACATGATTTAAGCTTATAACTAATTTTTTTGCAGTTGTGTTCATCAGACACCGGCAGCATACGTGAAGATGAATTTCAAGACAAGCCAAGATTTCCTGGTGCTGAGAATTCATATTACACAGAGAAAATGAGCTTTGTTGATCCACAGGATGGTGAAACTATTCCAGTTTACCGTGTTATGGATCGAAACGGGAAAGTCTTTGATGAATCTCACGACCCAAAGGTAAGACTTATAATTAAGCTAAATGGGAGTTTACTGATCAGAGGTCTATTCGGTTGTTTCTTTTTGTTTTATAAGATGTGTTAATAATTCTCCAAACCACAGTATACCAGAAAAAAAAAACGTTATTCGTGGGGGAGTGTCGGGGGTTTGGCTTCTAATATAGAGCGTGCGCGCCAGCCGGTTGTCGCGATTTTCTTAAAAGGACGGTGCCTACCAATATATAAAGAAGTATTTTTGTGTGGTTTACGACTATGTGGGGAAAGCAGATCTTACCAAGGGCTACTGGAATCCAAAAAGAAAATTGGGGGTAACCACGCATTTTTTAGAGATAACTAAGCAACAATTATTATTCTAAAAAAAACAGTAAAATACAAAGCAATGTATCAGTATGGCGTTTTTTGTTTTTACAAATTGAAGCTTTATTATCTTTGAAAAATGCATGGTTACCCCAAATTTTCTTTTCGAATACCAAGGGTACTTCCTAGTTTCTGGTTTCTCAGCATAGTTTTAAACGCCAAAGGAAACCCGAGTATCTCAAGATGTGCAGAATGTATGCAGAGCTGTAACAAAAATATGCACTCTCTGTAAGTGGAGCTAATAATTATTTCCATCCTCAATGAGAAATTCCAACCAATAGCAAAAAAAACTTATATGGCTTTCTTATAAGTCTACAAAGTGACCTTAATTAGGGAAAGAAGCACAGAGATTCCATGAAGACCCAGGGTTGTAGCTAAGAAATTTGTCTGCCGGTTAGCTCAGAAATTGAGCCGGCTAAAGAAGGCACGAGGTGCCTTCTGCCGTCGGCGGAGCTGACGAGAGGGTAGGTGTGGGAGGGGGTACGGGAGGCCTCCCCCAGGAAATTTTGACAATTTTAATTCAATTTGGTGCACTCTGGTGAAATCTTGGGGCTCTTTTTTGCAAAAAGAAACAACTATTAAAGAGAAAAATATCATATTATTTTATTTGTAATATGAATGCAAATTAAAATACATTTACACAGGTTGTTGAATATGGGAAAATAAGTTTAATGTGCTCTGTTGCTGATTTATAGATCATCATCTGATTCTGAGAAGAAATCACTGTCATAGTCTGAATCACTATCACTTCTGTCATCTTTATTTGCTTGTTCTTTCAAGTGGAACAGCCTCAAAGCCCTTTGTTCCTCCTCCACATGATCTTCAACCTCGCCCTCCACTTCCTCACTTTTCTCCACTTCTTTTTCTTCTTCTTCTTCTTCTTCTACCCCAGGTTCTTCTTTTTGAGGCACGCCCTCATTTGTCTCTGTGCTTCCATCTTCTTGCCTGTCTTTAGGCATCATTGGCCTTGGATATTTGTGTCAGATCAGAGAAAGAAGAAGTCTTTCTCTGTAGCAAGACAGCCATAGGTATTAAAACATGAAGGAACTTCTTCGTAATGTTTTAATACAGCTTTTAATTGGTTCAATTTTATTGTTTATAACATGTTTATGCACATGAATAGGAAGAAGAACTGGGCAAACGGAGGAACAACTGAACAAACCGGAAACGCAAACGAACGAACAAACGGAAGCCTGAGCGAACGAACACCTGGGCGCGAGCGAACGGATGGCCGAATGCCGAGTTAATGATCAAACGGTCTACCGAGCGCTTGCCGGCGAAAACGAACGAACGAGAAACCGAGTGAACGAACACCACGGAACTAGATGAATAGCTGAACGACCGAGTGGACATCTCTTTCGTTTGCAGTTCTAAGCTTTTATAAGAATCGTTTTTTCTGATATTCTAGTGCAAACTTAAAAGCGCTTATCTTTTCAGAACGAGTGGGAAGCGATGTAGCTTTCGTTCTCATTTCTTTAATGTTAAGTAAATATTGAAAATCTTACGCAGGTATTTTGGTGAGCTCACCAAAAAGAGAATTAAGAAAACAGCATAGATTGACGAAAGCAAAAACGAAAGCTCCGTATGCTCAGAAGGTCTGTCATTCTCGTCAGGGGCACAGTGAACAGACCCGGTAGAGAGTTCAAGGAACGCCAAACAACGAAAAACATTCGAAGGAAATATGTAAACGTCGATACGAGGGAGAAAAGTTTGAATAAATTCAGGGTGAAACGTCTCCACCACACGTTTTAAACTGCGGCACCAATCTTTCGCAACACCTTGAATGCAGGGGGCTACCAAGCTTCGTGTTGACAAGATGGCGGACGCAGAAAACGGAAAGAGGGCACGATAAACAAGTTCTCAAAACAAGACTTTATTTCAATTACTTTTTGGCATCGATACTCAAGGTAGTCAGGAGTTTATTCAACCTTTTCACTTAGAATAATATTATATGATTCTAAATCGAACAATTGCTAGTGCGTAACCAAAGAACTGTTCATTGCCCTTTTAACCGAGTGTTCGCCACCCAAATTCAGCCGGCGATGACCTCTTTCCCAGCCGGCGAATTTCGCCGGCAGCCGGCACTTAGCGACAACCCTGAAGACCTGTGGCTTTTCTTGACTTCAGCCTAGTGCTGTAAGGGCCATCCTGCTTAGATAAAGATGGCTTGACTTGAGAGACAATAGAGGGTCCACACGAGAAGAAACTAGGAAGCTTTAACTAGTAAGAAACAAGTCAGTGCAGACTTTGGGCAACCAAAGTCAGTGCAGATGGAAAGAAGATTTCCTTGAGCCTAGCCAAGAACAAATGATATATGGTTCAACAAACTCTTCTTGAAATGCAGTGTGAGAACAGAAAGTTTGCTGATGAACTTGCAGAGCTGACAAATTATATCTTTCAGTCCACACACCAGGCACCTCTTTCTAAATGGAAATTTAACTTCTTTCAGAAAGGAACTAATAAAGAAAGCTAACAAACTAAGAAAAGCTGGAATGATCTTAAGTCCTTTGACGATGAGACCTGATCCAGATGCTGCTCCGCTTGTGTGCCGAACCTAATTGATGAATTAAGTCCAGCAAAAGATCAGTGTCTGAACCAGTCTTGTACAGCAGTTTTGAAAAATACTTCAGTACGGTAAACATCATAAAGGTTAAGGTTGGCAAGGCTCTGCTGGATTTTATTATCATTGAGTCTTTGAGCTTCATTTAGAGGGAATTGCTTTGGCATAAATTTTTTTGAGTACACTGTTGTTTTCATCCTGACATGAGAGTTAGAATTTACAGGTAAAAGTAATGGGAAAAGTCATGCAAAATCACCAGGGGGTGGGGTGGGCGTTTCTTACCTGTACAGTTAATGGTGCATTTCTGAACTTCTTTCTTTTCTAAATTTTCACCAGCTGGACAAAGAAACAATACAAGACATGTACAAAAAGATGACTTTATTAAATACAATGGATCGCATCCTGTATGAATCACAGCGGCAGGTAAATTTATAAAAAAAGTCAAGGGATTGTTGGGGGAATTATAGAGCACTGCACTCTATTACATTTAAAGAGACAAAGGTAGATATACCTAATAAACAAAATTTATTATGATAATCATACCCAGAAACAAACACTTGCATATATGACCTTTTGTACAATGTATATTTAATTTGCACTTCCACATCTCTCCCCCCCCTCCCCTCCCAGTTGAACCGCAAATGTTGTTTCCTTTGCTTCGTAAAATAATGTGAAAGTTGTGGGTTTTTCTTTTAAGGGAAGGATCTCATTCTATATGACAAGTTACGGCGAGGAAGCCACTCATTTTGGCAGCGCTGCAGCTCTTTTACCCAAAGATGTAGTGCTTGGTCAATACCGTGAAGCTGGTGTACTTATGTGGAGAGGGTTCTCATTAGATGACTTTATGAACCAGTGTTATGCAAATGAAAATGATTTTGGAAAAGGACGGCAAATGCCTGTTCATTATGGCTCAAAAAATCTAAACTTTGTTACAATATCTTCCACATTAGCAACTCAGATGCCACATGGTAAGTTATTTTTTGTTGTGGGATTTTGCATCCTTAAAATATTGTTGCTTGATGTTATTTTCTCATGTTGTATTGGTAAAAGTAATTGTAGGTAACCACTCTCTACTTTTTGGATTGGTGAAATTAGCATCTTTTAAGACTTCATGCTAACAACATCAATGGGGGAATTAGGGAGCTTAAGCAACGACGACGGCGATGGCAACGACAATGCAGCAAAACAATAGGTTTTATGAGCAAAAACAATCGCTCTGCACGTACGTTTTACATTTTGGTACATTTCTTTGCCATCCTCTGCAAAACAACAACGTGAAATGACCACATTTAAGGTTTTGTGGTGAACGTTAACGCACGACGGTGAATTTTTCATCTTCTTTCTTAACTTGTACGCCACTACTACCAATTTGGTTCCTGGATAACTCGCCATTTTTGTAAAAGTTGAGCGAGTTTAAATAATCGCGAAGTAGCACAAATGAATTAAATATATTTTTTCAGGTGATGTTTTCTTTGATGTTGCCATCGTCGTTGCTTAAGCTCCCTATTTTGGAACTGAAATCCCTGAATTATTATTAATGCCCACGATCAAATAGCACAACAGCTGATCGTTACCACAGCAGACCCTTGAAGGAACAGCTTGTAGTCTGAACAGTGGGGATTGAAATCCTCCAATCACTAACACCTGAAACCAGGATCAAAATGCACCAGCCACCACCAAACATGGTGATATTTATGTATCGATACAGCTAACTGACACCGTCACCTGATGAAGACCAGCTGTGTAGCGATCAATATGTCACAATTAATCAATAACTATGCTAAAGATAAACAATTTTGACATAATAAGGGTCTTTTACCACTTACCACTTTATGCTATCCCACAAAACAACATGGGGGAATGCCAAAAAAAGAGGTATACCCAGATATCACAAAAACTCCTGAAACCATGGTCAAGCATTTCTGGTATGGAAATAGTACATGATATGAGTTATCAGTCTGGGTCCAGTTGTTCAAAGGCCGGATAACTTTATTCAGTGGATAAGTCGCTATCCGTCAGTTTCAATCTGTGCAAAGATTTCAGTATTTCCTCCTGTACAAGCAAATATGCACACTCTAACCACAGTTAAGTTTGGGAGTGAACGAAAACCTTGGACAACGTTTAATGTGAAGTATATTTTAGACTCTGAATAGTGCCTTATCCAGCGGATAAAGTTATCCGGCTTTTGAACAACTGGGGCCTGGTTCTTTACAGCTAACAGAATCTTACCAAATTTTATTTCAGCATCTGGGTATGCCTATGCCGTGAAAAGAGCAGGCACTGGAAATTGCGTTATGTGCTACTTTGGTGACGGAGCTGCAAGTGAAGGAGACGCTCATGCAGCCTTCAACTTTGCTGCTACTCTGGATGCTCCTGTTATTTTCTTCTGGTAAAATGAACTTTTTAGAAAACAGTTACACCATTCCATTCCCATTTGACAAGTTTGTCAAGTTATCTTTTCAAAACTTTTGACAATTTTGACGAAAAAAAAAATTAAATGCTTTTGGCTTTCATTTTAACTGGAGGATCAAATGCTTGCAATGACTTTAGGGAACATAGCTGTCATTTGTCAGAAAACAAACTCCTAAGTTGAGAATAATTATTTCCACATTTTCCTTCACACTGATAATATTTGCCCTGTTGAAGTGAAAGTCATCAGGAAAATAAATAAATCTTTTGCTTCCGGGATGATGGCAGTCTTACATAGACAGCACTGTTTAAATAAATAATTTAATCAGACTTGCATTTGACTTTTCACAAATATTGTTACCAGTAATGAACTAACATTTGTTATGTTTAATATTAACCCTTTAATCCCTAAGAGTGCCATTTGGCACACAATGCCATAACTCTGTCAGTATTTGACAGATTTCTATGAATTTTTGATGCCAAGATGATCTTGTGAAAATCTACTCATTAAAAGGATAAAAACTTAACCCCCTCCCATACGTGATATGGCTGACCACCCCTATAACCTTTTCAACTTTTTTCCCCTAGAATTTGTGGGTCTTAAGACATCTCTCACATAAATGAAGATGTTGAGACCTGCAAAATAAGCTATAGTTTAGGGGTATACCTAATATACACAAGGATTGGGGCGTTTTTGAAGTTTTAAATTTTTACGTTTTAAGGCCATTTATCTCAAAGCCATAACTTTTCTCATTCATAATTATATGAGTTATGAAATACACTCATGAGTAGCTTTAAAATGGTATATCATACATGGACATTGAGTTTGTAGTCTTGGATCTGGAGAAAATGTCGTTTTGCCTTAGGGGTTAAAGGGTTAAGCAATTTTTTTGCATCAACAGTCGTAACAATGGTTATGCCATATCCACTCCTACAAGTGAACAATACAAGGGAGATGGAATAGGTGAGTCTGTTCTTTTTATCTATTAACTCAACAAAAATATGAAAAAAAATCTTAAAATGTGAATATTAGTTAACAAATTATAGCCACCAATGTCTTGTAATCATGAGTGAGTTCTGTCCTGTGCTGCTTGGGGTTTCACAACTTTGGTCCACATTTTACTTTCATGAACATCTTGACACTAAAATGCTGAACATTCAATTTTTTCCTTGCTTTTCAAATTCACTTTTGTGTTATAATGTTTAAGAAAAGTCTTGTTGTTCACTAACAAAAATTTTTGATTTCATTCATTTGATTGCTGGATGACAGTTACGCTACATACACTGTACAAATCTCAAATAGTGCTTTATTGACTATGGAGATGACAAAAGCTAACTTTCTCCAAATTTTCAATTTGTTTCAGCTGGACGAGGAAGGGGATATGGAATGAATGCAATTCGTGTGGATGGCAATGATGTCTTTGCAGTTTACAATGTCACCAAAGCTGCCCGTGAGATTGCCGTCAATCATCAAAGACCAGTTTTAATTGAAGCCATGACTTACAGGTAAGATAGAGAAGTTACACTGAGAGAGCTAGAGATTTCTCCTTCCTTTCCCTTTCCTGTTTCAATTTTATACAGAAGCCAGTTGTCGACTGTCATCTATTCACTGTTCTGATATCACAGTTTCGATGCCATTTCACTCAATGGAATTTATCCTGACAGTGTTTCGGGACAATTATTTGAAACGTTTTTTCAGAAGGCATGGTATCATTTAAAACCGTTTTTCAAAGAAATGCTGTATACAAAATAGTGATTGTCTTTCCTTCCATAGTCACCTCCCATTTCACAGCCCTGATTATATCAACCTTTTTTCTTTTCCTTTCTATAGAATTGGTCACCACAGCACCAGTGATGATTCATCAGTGTATCGCTCACTTAAAGAAGTGAACTATTGGGATAAGCAGGATCATCCAATAGGAAGGCTCAGGTATATAATTATATGTTGTGGTTTAATTTTTATTTTTGTTTGTGCAGTATTCATTACGATAATCTGAGACAAGGGGAGAAATCACCTGGTTTAAAAATTTCGTTTAATCAGTTTCAATGATTGGTTTGTTTACTTGCTTAGTTATATGTTGAACACTGCAATGTAGTGATGCATTCCCTGTTAGTTACAGACTGAGGTAAATTTCAAAACAAGTTGTTACATAAAAGTTTATCCTCACTGATACATTTTGAAACTGCTTATCAGCTAATGATTATGACTAGAAATTTTGGTACCTTGGTTCCCTACATTTAATCCGTTTAATTACTTAATTTGCAATTCAGTGATTCATCTTAGTTACAGTTGACTTGGTATCATGGTAGACTCATACACATCACTGGGTTATTCCACCAATAATTTCCCTTTTGACCCTCTCAGTCAGTTGACAGGTGAATATTTAACAATTATTCCATGAGCTCACATTGGATATGATATGATAGATAGCCAACGAGGCGCGTAGCGCCAAGTTTGCTATAATCATCTCATATCCAACAAGCGCAAGTGGAATAATAATTATATTGTTTTATTAAAAACAATCAAGAAATATTGCTAGATCTTACTGATTTCGCTGTGCAAGAATAACCAGCAGAAAATTTAATGATTGCCATTTCTCGGCCATGGTATAATGGCTCATATACCATGGCCGTTAAGCCAATCAAATCCCTCGAATGGCATTATACAATGATACAGTTTTTAATAATATGTGTTGTGTCCATTCATTTATTATCCAGATACTACATGGAGAATAAAAACTGGTGGAATAATGACATGGAGGAGGAGTGGAAGAATGAAGCGCGGCAACAAGTCATGCAGGCATTTTCAAGAGCCGAAAAAACACTAAAACCACCAGTCAAGGAAATGTTTTCTGATGTTTATGACACCATGCCCTCTCGTCTTCAAAACCAGTACCAGGAGTGTTTGGATCACGTGGCAAAATATCCACATGAGTATCCCACAGAGTTGTACGCTGAAGACAGGTAAAAGGAACAGAGAGGTTCAACGGCAAGAAGAACCGGTCAAGGGGACAAACTGCCAGGGCTACATTTGTGTTCACTCTTATACTGATGATGGTGATGACGCAGTGTCTGTTTACTTGTAGACCTATCATTTCCATTATTCAGTATACCTGCAGTATTTAACATTTCTGAGTCTCAGCTGAAAATGCCTATGAACTATCAACTGGGTGTATCATTGACACCAGGAGGAATTGGGGAAAGTTTTTATGATGGCTTAAGTAAATAAAACAAATTTCGAAACAACAGCTGTTAGTAGTTTAAGTTCTAACAGAGCTAACTGTATGCTTAGTGAACCGTTTCTAGTTTTACATGGATTTGCCAAGTTTGCACTCTTTCTTGGAATGTTTAAATATGGTTTAATAGGTAGCAAAATGTTTCCTTGTCTCATCAAAGTTGAGCAGTGCAGGAGTATGTGAAATAACCGTGGGGTTCACCCCTAATACACAATGTAAAAGCTATGTGGGTATGTGTACAGCACCAAAGAGTATGGTTTTTGAGCTGTTTGGTCTGAAATAGGGTATAGATTTTAACCATTTAGGTGTAAAAGTGGGAAAACGAGTGTGGATTTTAATTTTACATCAAAGATAAGTAATATTTATCTCAGTGAAACAATATATACCGGTACTTCAAAATTTCTTGTTCAATTTTGAAAATGATTGGCCAGGCAGTCAGTTCTGACAAATGGAATTTAGCACCCTAAGAATGAAAATTTATCTAAGCTTTCTCCATGCTTAGATAATAATAAATTATTATTGTAACAATGTAATAAATCACAACCACTCCAGTTTTTTTAACTTTGTTTTACAATGAAAATAAAACAACATTCTGTGGATTAAATCTCCAGGAAGAACAACCATAATTGTTGAAGATACAAACATGTTTACATAATGCATCAGCTAACAACTTATTAGACGTGGGGTTTTGTTAAACAAAGTTACTTATTTTCATGGCAACACTTCAATTTCATCTTATAACACTTGTGAATCTGTCTCAAAACAACTAATAAAGATGTGACTGAATTTACAGATGTATTATGTGACATTCTCTGATAATTTGTGCTAAAACTAAACTTAAATTAAACTTGTGCTGAAACAACAACTGTCAGAATATTAAAATCTCCTGAAAGGACTATCAGAAATACACAATTTTTTCTATATTTCTGTCAGATCACATTGACATGCAGTATTAATAAACACACTTTACACCATTTTCTTACAAACACTTACAAGTGCTTCACTCTTGACAAATGTCCTGTTGTTTAAATTAATCAGTCCTTAAGTTCCAACTTGCCAATGAAATTAGAGTGGTATGAGCCTAGCCACAGCACGTCACCTTCATCATGTACCTCACTTGCGTCAGGCACAATGCTCCCAGTTGGATCATGTAGGCTTCTTGTAATCTGACCATTCTCATTCAATTCCACTACAAGGCTGTTTGTCGGTTTAATGACAGAAGCTAACCATGGCAGGGAAAACACCTAAACATGTTAAACAACAGAGTAAGTGTGAGTTGTAACTACAAGTAAATGGTTCAGTCAGCTCAGTGCTATCTTGGTCTCTTTTTTGTTTCCGTCAGTGAGCCATGTCTGCCAAATGCACCTGGAATATTACATGTAATACATACATGAAGGATTGACCATTGCAGATATGTATGCAACTTTCAAAAAATATCAGGCTTGAACAGGATTTGAACCCATGACCTCTGTGATACAGGTGCAGAGCTCAACCAACTGAGCTATCAAGTCAACTGGGGGGGGGGGGGGACCCTAAAAGCTGAAACCTGGGAGTGGCAGAAAATCACCACAAATCCTAAAACACAGAATGGGCTTACCCTAACCCATTCCCTGTTTTAGGATTTGGGGTGATTTCTGCCATTCCACCATTACTCCGTTCTGGCTTTTAGGGTCGCCGCAACTGGGAGCTGGTCATTTTGTGAATTCATAATATAACCACAGAGGAGAAGATATAAAGGTGAAATATATGAAATTCATAATGATTTCAACAGCTTTTCTTTGATTGATATCTACCAAAACATAACTTGAACTGTGCTATTGGTAACTGCTCTAGACTGCAAAACAGTTGCAGTATTGGTCTGTCAACAAATGCATGGGGTCATCAAACAAAAGGTCTGTATGTGTATGGAGAGATGCTTGTGACTATCAGGTGCATGCGCCCTTCTATTGATTTAAAATCCTGACTGTTTTGCAGTCTATAACGGCTGTTACGACATAGGTTATGTATTGTATTAGGTGGCACTTGTCCCTCTTTTACCTTAGCTAGAAAGTTCCTTGCCCTGGGATACTGTGTGATCAGGTCGGCTGTTTCTCCTCTTGCCAGTGATATACCAACCCAGTAACCCCCTTGACTGCTCAGACGTATGTTATCTGGAAATCCTGGCAAGTTTTGTACAAAAACCTCAGATTTGCCTTCATTCTCCCCTTTAATGTAGTACCTGAAAAAAAGACAATGTACACTTTGTGTAAAGCTTCATAATTTGGAGTCCCTTTTTACTGCTATGAGGTACATTTTAAATCATCTTCCATCTATCTTTACAAAATATAGTTTCCAACAATTCCTTACTTTATTATCCTTGACATGGTAGTTTCTACCACAAGCACATGGTCTCCCTCTGGTGAGAGCTGGACACCATTAGCAAAATGCAGACCTTCCATTAGAACCTCCAAGTCTCCCGTCTTGGGATGATACGCCATTAATCTTCCACTTGCATCTCCTTCAAAGAACAAATGACAGAATTGTCGCCTCTGCCACTTGCTACTTGAATCAGTGAAGTAGATTGTACCATCGCGTGCAATATCCAAGTCATTAACAAATCGAAATGGTTTGCCATTTGCCCCTGGTGATGAGGGTACAAGTGTATTGACTGTTCTCGCTCTTGGGTTCACCTCAAGCAGGCCAAAATATGCATCAGCTACTATCAGATTGATTCCATATCTGTCAAAACGCATCCCCAAGGGACGACCACAAGTCGGCTCAAACTCTGGAGTGCCTGTAAGGGAAACAAATCAAGATTATGGAATGCTAATTGAAAAAATATCGGACACAAGTATAGTTGTTATCGACAAAGACAGACGCTAACCCAGCTGCAAAAAATTTCTGATTTTTCTACTTCTTCTTCGTCTGGAACATTCTTTAGAGTGTTTTGATGTTTAGGACAACATTTTATATTTTGTCATATGGACCAAACAAGTTTGCAAGCCGCCCATTACACCATCCTACACCAGTAAGAACCCCAACCAGCTTTATGGCAATATTTGAGTTGACTGAAGTCATGAATGTATTTCCTGAATATTAATTCATAGTGTCCTGTATCCTGCATATAGATTTTAAGTTGCATCTCAATGAACTGAAGGTACTAACTTACCACAAGGTGGCTTGCCAGTTCGAACAACCTCTATCACTTTATCGCCTTCAAGTCTGACAATTCTGCCATCTGCTAAGCCAGTGTACAGAGTGCCTTGGAAATTAAAAACAAAAATCCTGAGTCTGGCCCCCTTAGCAATAACATGCTTACTAGTCTGCAATAGCACACTTCTTTTTCCACAAAGAAAAAGACACAATGCACTTACTTGATTGAATATTGATAGCTCAAAATTAATTGTTTTAGGACAGTGCCTACTAATGCAGCTGAGGTTTTTTGCACAGCTTATTACTATGTGGGAATAGCACATCTTAGCAAGGGCTGTTGGAATCCACAAAGAAAATTGGGGGTAACCATGCATTTTTGAGAGATAAGTAAGAAACAATAATTCTAAAAAGTGCTGAAATACAAAGTGACATATGGCATTTTTTATCAGTTGAAGCTTTATGGTCTCTGAAAAATGCATGGTTACCCCCAATTGTCTTTTTAAATACCAAGAGCATCGGCTAATTTCTGCTTTCTCCGGATAGTTTTAGACCTTGCAAAAATATCCCTGCATTAGTGGGCACCACCCATAGGAAACCTGAGTATCTCGATTTCCGATGACCCTCCTTGGGGGGAGGGGAGGGGGGTGGGCATGGACCACTCATAATATTTATAATACCTACCAGTACAAAAGTGTGATACAGAAATTCCTTGCCTTGATTACCTGTGCTATCAACCGCAATAGATTCTGGACCAATCAGCTGTCCTTCAAACAACCTTTTTGTTTTAGTTAAGTTGCTGTTAACTTCTAGCACTCCTTCAAACTTTGGCATCCTTGGTAAACTAATATATTTGGAGAAAGAAAGAAAGTGATTTCAGCCAGGTAAATGGGATGTATATGAGCCCCCTGGTCCCTTACAGGGCAAGGGGCTATGGTTCAAGGGTCATTTTGTCCTAGAATTGGATCTAATATATCTTTTTTTCTGTTTCAGTGTGTCAGAATTAAGAGTTTTTGTTTTAGGGGTTAGAATTCAATAAGAGTCAAGAATCATCTCACAAAAGGAAAAAGAGACATGTTGGATACCCCCCCCCCCCCCCCCAGCATTTCAAGGAGTACCATTCCTTGTGGGGAAGCGGGAGGGTTACTCTCCTATGCAAGCTATTTTGGTATGTGGAGTGCCAAACAGTATGTTTTTTAACCTTTTTGGTCTGGTAGTCTGAAAAATAAAACAGGTATGGATTTTACAAACCAGGGCCGAGTTGTTCGAAAGCCGATTAACGCTAAACCACGATTAGAAGTTAATCAAGGTTTTCATCTCATTCATTTTAAAGGGTAATTTCGAGCTAAAGGTAAAGAAAAGTCTAAGTAAAAACTGAGGGCCAAAAATGTTTTGGAAGAATCTTTATTAATTAGCAATTAAAATCGAGTCAAAGTTTGCGTTAATTCAGGATTAGCTTAATTGGGCTTTGAACAACGCCCAGGTCTGAAAATGGGTGCTGGAAAATTACATATTTTGGTCTGAAAAAAGGGCCATGGTTTGAAGAACAAGCTTCACACCCCATTTAATATTTGGATCCCCGCCTTCCTCATACTCTCCCCCCACCTAAGCTACATGTAGCCATAACCACCCCTCAAGGGGAAAGCGGGAAGGAGGCATGTTCCCTCCCTCCTAGCTGTCTCCTCAGGGGGTGGGTACAGGTGTAGGCCATCTCCTTCCCTGAGCTACTCAGTTGGAGTGAAGTTAAGAATCATTGTCACATAAAAGTCAAAAATATAAAACATGTTCACCGTATAACGTACCTGTAAGGTTTGGGATCAATTGGAGATGGCAGGAAAAAGAACAAAACATCCAGACCACTCAAAATGATAAACAACAAGGAGATCAACATTCCTACAAAACCCCTGAATAAAAACAGTATTTTGTTAAAAACTGAACCAAATGTCTGATATCTGATAAGTGTTGTTGCTTGGATTAATAATTTTTTCCAACCTACTTTCAAACCCAGTACAAGTTTCAGCCTCTCCATGTATCCTGCTACTGCTTTCTTATGGTATACCTTTTGACTGGGTTTGAATCATTTGCCAATGGTCATTCCAATGGACATCCACGGAACTGGGGGTCCTTGTCAAAGGCCAAGGTGGAATTTCTAGAGAGGGAGGAAGTGGGGTGGGGTGGGGGAATTCCACATAAAAAATCAATTTCAGTTGATCGGAGGGGTATGCATGGACATTGTTTGGAACAATACAAGTAATAAATATACTATTATTTATATCTTGTCACCTAAAACCACCTCTAATACTACAACCACTTTATAAGTTCCAAAACAACAACTTTGTTGGACAACCCCTCCTCCGCTACTCCACACACACCCCACCCCACCCCAATTTTGGACATTCCAGTTAAACTTCATAGTACTTTTCTTCTGAAACCCACCACCCCTTAAGAAGAACTTACAATGACCTTCCATGTGGTGCAAATGGATCCTCTTTAGAAGCAGTGACGTATCTCACTTTGTCCGTATTTATTTGATGAACCATGAACCTTGGAGGGGGCACAACATGGGGGTAATGGAAATCTTTTCCCTCCTGTACGATGAGACTACAGCTAAATTGTTCCCATTACAGCAATTCTACACCTTCCCACCCAGGTATTGAATATAAAAACGTACACGATACTGGACAAAGAACTCGACCAAACGATATCTTATCGCACTTTCCAGATCTAGAACAGATTCTCAACTGAGCCGTAATATTAAAATGTCCAACGCATGCATGCTCATGAAGCAATTCATGAGAGCTTTTTAGCTTGCGTAGACTAGATGGTTTAGATAAATTCTATAACACTTATATCTCAGTCTGTTACAAAAACAAACCTATTGGCAGACGACACGAAAACAACAATCCGACGGAGAAACGGAATTGATAAAAATATAACTAGTTTAAGAGAGATTACCGAGCTTAGGACAAGATTACAGGGTTAGACATCATGCAAGTCTTACATATTCCTCGCAGCTTCCTGAATGGAGAGGATCCAAACGTTTTCCAGCTCCCAGCAAGTCACAGTTCACCGTGAGACAAAACACTGGATCTAGAAAACTTGAAATTCGACACTTTACGGTACAAAGGTATTGGCATGGCATGGAGCGTATCTTTCAGCGGTGTTTGTTTTGTCACGCAACGCTGCAGCAAGGAAGTGTTTGGCTCACTTCAAATGACGACCTCATCAGTCATGTAAGTTTCAAAAGCACTATTTTTCGCTTAAGAATTGGAAGAAATATACGAATAATTGCGAAAAATGTTCTATTTATAATTTTCCGAAAGGTCTCTTTCCTGTCACGCAAAGTGACTGCGTGACAGTTGTGTTCCTCTGGATTTTGTCTTTTCTTTTCTTTTTTCATTTTTTTTTTCTGTTTTCTTCATTTTCCTACCCATCATTTTGTTACTAATGATTCTTAACAGTTTCAAGAACATTTTTAAAGCAAAAAGGCTTTACAGACCATGTCAGGTCGCTTTGAGCTACGGTGGTCACGCTTCCTCGCCCCAGTCTTCTCGTTAATGCCACGTTACTTGAATGCTCTGCGCAAGCGTCAAGCAAAGAGAACGAAACGACAGCGAAGTTTCTTGCTAATCTGACACAAGAAGAGTGTGTTTAGTAGTGACTTTGTATAAAAGGACTACAGAATCATGGACCCACCCATGGGAGGTAAAATATTGACGTATTTCTCTATTTTTTGGCGTGATCTTCACTCAAGTTTAATACACCTTCGTGCTATGAAACGCTTACTTCTTATTGCTGTTTATAATCTCTTGTGCTTACAATTTCATTTTCATTTGCAAACATCCTAGGACTATCTTTGCCGCTGAAAAACTTTACTCTTTTCAAATAATTTTGCGTGAATATTTAACCTGTTTGTACACTGGAGAAGGATTTGAGAAGTTAACAAAGAGTTATTTGTCAGAACGATTCCCATGTTACTCATGTTGTCTGTTTCACAAAACATGAGACTTCTTATCAACTAAAGGCAGTTTTATCTTTTAAGTTTACCCCTTTGACTCATTTTCTTGAAGTGGTTTTATTATTTGATTCTTGTTGCAATGTTGGTGTAAAATAATTGAAGTGTCAGTTATAAGAGCCTGTTTAATCATTCACTAAATTCGGACGGGTATAAAAAGTGGCAGCTTTTTATATATTTTGTGATTTGGGAGGTTGGTTGGGCCTTCATTTAGCTGGGATGGCCATGTAGAAATTCCTGTCGCATCTCTAATATGGGGATGTAAAAGGACCACTGGGAACAAAATCAAACCTTGGCTGTGAGCACCCTCAGTACCAGAATGTGATCAGCATGATTTTGTACTTTTGTAGCTGGATGGCTGTTTTTACTTTGCACATGGATTGACTTATCGGTCTCTTAAGACAAATTATATGTCTGAGACAGATAGTCTGTCTTCTGTGGATGATTTGTGAAATGGGTTGTTCATCTAAACTGATGATCCATCTTTAGCTTCGAAATGGCCATTAAGACCACAGCTCTCAGCAAGAAGTCAATGAAAATTTCTGTTGAAAAACACCGAGATTGGTACTACCAAATTTGTCTCCTGTTGATAATCGTAATGATAGGGCTCTAACGTATATCTTATTTTATTAAATTCTCAGCCTCGGATATTGCATTTCTAGCGTTCTGATTGGTTCACTAAATCCCGGTTATCAGCTCATATACCGTAGTTTGACCTTATATGGAAAACAAATGCCCTAGGTGTCGCTAAGCTAAAGTTTTTTTCGGTGGGAAGCGAAAGTTTCTTCGGAAAAATGAAGAAAAAAGGAACAGAAAGAAATACTAGACAATGCCATCTCAATATAACAACAACAAAAGCCACAAAGTTCGGTGTGACACTATTTAATGGTACGTATCTCTGAAGTTTCCTTTAGAATCAGAAAAATTGCACGATTTAACGATTTAGATCACATAAAATTAACAACAACAACAACATAACAACCGGTTACCTTCAAAAATTTCAGGATGGCGTGCAAATCCTAGCGGCAAGAGGTTAAATCTGATCGAAGAAATTTCTTAAGAAGAGCTTAATGCCTGCCTTTTAACGTTTCTACGCATTTACGAGGGCTCCAGTTACAAAAGTTCATCTATGAAATCCTTACGAGCGGCGGCCATAATGTTCGTTTCCGTCGCTCGGCACCACTCAGCAAAACATTTGCACAAATGTGCACAGCTCTTACACTTCTCGATAAGCTTGAATTTTAAAAACTTGCACTGAATGCTTGGCTCAGTGAGGTTGTACCTCATACACTTGGACTTGTTAAGTGCTTTAGAACCTCTGCGAGGAATTCAGTTCAGCGTAGAAAAAGCCGTCCTTGATCCCTTCCTTCGCTCGGCACCACACAGCAAAACATTTGCGCAAATGTGCACAACTATTATGCTTCTCGATGAGCTGGAACTTCAAAAGCACTTGAATACTTGTCTCAGAAAGGAAGTAACTCGTACATTTAAACGTTTCTTGAATTTGAGATGTCTGACTGTGTCCGATCTTCTTCGCTTTCGATTTTTCATTCAACTCCGTTTGCAAAGAGCTGCGCGTGTCATGTGATCATTAAGTTTCGCGCGCTTTGGTTGGAAGTTGCCTCAACGTCCGATCGTTTTAATTTGAAAGAATTTTTTACTTAAAATAAAATTCAGTAAACTTCAACAGCAAAACCCAAATGCGGGGAATTTAATAGAACAATTATTCCATTCGCGCTTGTTGGATATGAGATTGGTTATAGCCAACTCGGGGCTTGGCGCCTCAATGGCTATTTACCATCTCATATCCAACGCACGCTCATGGAATAATTGTTAAATATCTTATTATAAAAGTCCTGAGGGATCTTCACTGGCTCCCTGTCTCCTTTCGTACTGAATTTAAAATTATGTTAATTCCTTACAAAGTACTACATGATGGAGCTCCAATCTATATACCGGAACTCCCTCAATTGTATACACCCAGCCGCAATCTCAGATCCTCTAATAGAAATTTATTAGTTAGACCCTCTTTTAATCTCAATTCTTATGGTAAACAAGCTTTTTCTGTTGCTGCCCCGGAACTTTGGAATAGCTTACCTGAGGACATTAGGGGTGCGTTCGATTGACACTATTCCGGAATAAGAATGATAGGAATAAACCTGAACAACCGTTCGATTGAGACGCTCTTCCAATTCCGGAATACATGGAATGTATTCCAAACATTCTGCTCCAGAGAGCAGAATACTTGGAATAATCCAGAATAATGACGTCATGCTTCGCGGTTTTTTTCAAATCAACAAACAAAATGGCTTCCGCTGCGTGCGAGCAAAACGAAATTTTACTCAAAAAAGGATACTCCGGGAGTCGGGAAGAGATCCTTCTCCTCATTTCCTTGTACGAATAAAAGAAAGAGATGTTCCAAAATGTTAACTACAAGAAGAAACAAGTCTGGGAAGTGATTGCGGCGATTATGCAAGCGGAGAGTGTCGAGAGTGGTCGAAATATTTCGCCGCGGGCTGACCAGTGCGAAGGCAAATGGAAAGCTCTCACCTTTGCCTTTCGCTCTGACAACAAGTTATTTGCATAAAACAGGGGCAGAAACTCTTCTAAGACATCTTCTTCCTCTTGTACAGATTCGTCCTCAAGACATTCTTCAACAAAAGTTGCAAAACCTGCAACAATGACCTTCAACGTCGCCGCCATGTTGCTGTTCACGATGTTACGCAAATTTGTATTTTCCTTTGGAAAACCGCTGTCTGCGTGTTATGTCGCGGGCATTATTCCAGAAACGGAATAATCGTTTTATTGACGAAAGGATGGAATGGCTATTCTGGAATAATCCGGAATGTATTCTTATTCCGGAATAGGGTCAATCAAACGCACCCTAAATCTGCAAACTCAATTGATGATTTTAAACGCAAACTTAAAACATTTCTTTTTATGCGAGCTTATGAATCATGATGTTTTTTTATTTGTTATCTGATTTTTGTAATTGTGTACATTTATTTATCTTGTAGTTAGCATCTAGTTTAATGAAAAATTTCTTGTGATCATAATGATTTCTACTTTGTTAGTTCTATCTAATTTTTTGTAAACAGCACCTTTGAATCTTGTAGAAAAGGCACTATCTATATAAATGGATTATTATTATTATTATTATTATTATTATTATTATTATTATTATTATTATTATTATTATTATTATTATTATTATTATTATTATTATAAAAGAATTGTATGTCATGATTATACTACATGTCTGTAAGTACCATGAAAATCACTATTACCACCATTTGTACCTGTGTGTTAATATTACCGGTAATGTTATTTACAGTTTCATTTCTCCTTTCTCTTTAGACTCTAACTTCTACTCAACGCAAACTTCTCCTCGAAGACGTTCACCATATGATGGTATCTCTTCGCTAATCTTTCTGCATGTATTCTGTGTATCATATGCTCTTCGCACTTGTATAAACATGCATCAGTTTTAAATTTCTGCAGTAGTGAGATTAATGCTCCACTCTTAATTTCTCTCTTTTAAACTAAACTCTTTTTCTAAACTCTGTTCAAAGAAGTGCTTTCATCTGTGTATATAATAGTCTATCTTCTTAATCATAATGTAACCCTTTGCAAATTAACTGCTTATGAAGGACAACTGAAACTTTTGTTGCCAAAACATTTTCTGTGAAAGCATTCACTTTTTAGAAATAACAGTTTTAAACTACATAATTTGAATATTTTATATCTCATAGTACATAAATAAATAAATAAATAAATAAATAAATAAATAAATAAATAATTGAATAAACAGTCCTACATAGCAATGATCAATTTTGGTAGATGTGTGATAGAAAATAAGTTTTTCATAATTAAAAATGTTCCAGTGCAGAATTAGTAATTGTTTATTATTTGAAATAATTTAAGTGGACAGTATATCATAATATATAACAAGTAAAAACAGGCACTGCAGCTGTATATTAACCTTTTAACAGTGCAATTCAGAAAATCTAAACTTTCACCAAAATCTTTTACTAATAATTATGTTTATTGTGGTAAGAGAAAATCAAACAGATGTGAAATAATTCAGTTAATAATCCAAAACAGTAATGGAATTGTGTTTGGAGGCAGCAAAATCAACAGAATCAACAGCTGTCAGCCTGAGTTAACATTTTGAGAGGACTGATATCTATGATAGAGAAAGTATTTAATATGATAACCATTGATAAACTGATCTCTCTGCACATACCTTTGAGATTCTGGTGTAGATACCATAAATAACTGTAATAAGTATGGCCCAACAGTTAAATCATCAACATACATTGTTTAAATTTGCGAGTGTTACAAATTTATCAGTGTGGATTTATTTACAGAAATGAACATAAGTTACAAATGGACAATGTACCATTATAAAGCCACCCCCTATCAAAAAATTTAAATAATTTTATACAAAGTTCTGATAAAATTCCTTACCTAATGATATGTCTGATTAGTGTTTCCAGCTGGAACCCTATCAGTGATGTTCCATGAATCTAGACAGCAGATTATTAGAAATAACTTTTTTTATGTTTGTGTTCTTTTCATAAGCAAAGGCACACATAAAGCTGGGTTTTAAGACTAGCCTTGATTGTATCACCTTTATTTATTTAAACACGATAAAATGTTAAAGCTTCACAGCTTGTGGGTCGTGTAAAAATGTGATGGAAAATGTACTCAACTTAGATCCATAAATTGTTGAGACTAAACTACTTAAATCATAAAACAGAGTAATTGCATTCTAACTATTTACAATCTGTAATAGGAGCATTTGAAACTTAAGGGTATTGTTTAATGTGTGTACAAACATTTGGTGAAAGTTATGTAGTGTTCACAAGTTTAAATTGTTGTTGTTGTTGTTGTTATTATTGTTCAGATAACTCTGATATGTACAGCCAAAGGCCGCCCGTCCAGAAACGAAACGTGCCAGGTACAGTGTGTCTTCATTCAAACCAAAATAATGATATCTGCAACATTTTAACTGTAATTTCCTTGTGTGAATAATTATGCTGGACTACAACATTTTCTGTTGTGGAACTAAGCATGCATGATGGAACTGATCAATAAGCAATTCATTTTAAAAGTAGAGTTATGTAAGGCTGACAATATATTCAAGATTGTTTATGGATGCCAACCTCTGTGATTTCCAAATTTCTCTGATTTTAACCTGTGATATTTCGCTGTTGTTTCACAGGTCAATACCATGGGGGTCCATATGGGGGCCCCAGTGGCCCCACCCCCCTGTTTGAGGACACCAGTACAGAGAACAGGCAGGGCATGGGAGGAATGCCACCCGGGTTTGGACAGTTTGCTGGAAATGAATTTCTACAGGGTCCAATGGCTAATGTAGCTGTTGGCTATGGAGCACAGATGGCTAACCAAGGAAAAGAATATGTTGAAAAACATGTATGGGTTGTTTTGAAATATGCTGTGTAAAAAGTATTTTCAAATTGTTAAGTCAGAGGTCAGGAGCCAAAACTGTGAGACATTAGTGCTTCAAATAAAAGTTTTCCACCATGGCCTGCCAAGTTTTGGGCGACAACCCTCATGATTGTTGTTGTGCATGCTAATGTTGGTTCAGTTTTAAATGTGGAGATGACAAGAGATGACAAGTAGTGATCCAAAGGATCACAAAACTTATTGTCAAGAAACAATGTTTAGGAATAGTAAATTAGTATATGTAGGGGAGCTTTTTGAATCACCTAAGGTGTTGGGCATCTAAAAATATAAAATAGCAAAACTGATGAGTGTTGAAAGACTTACCCAATTACTTACATAATTTGTATTATTGCAATATTCATGATATTGTACATGGCAGTAATGTATGCCACTGAAGCAGCATTCGATAAGCATGTACTTTTTTTATTTTCCAGATTGACCGTTTTGTGTCAGTGTCAAAATTAAAGTATTACTTTGCTGTAGATACATCATATGTTGTCAAAAAGCTGGGACTTCTGGTTTTCCCCTTCACACACAAAGTATGTACAATCTATGTGTGTTGCCTTAAATTTATTTTTGTTTTTGTTGTTATTATTAAGATGGTGTTAAGTTGAGGTGGGGAACATGTTTTTCTTGTTGTTGGGCAGAATTTTAATTTGGTTTAAGGTTCCATCGTGGTGGTGTCTCCTTTGTAAGGAAACTTTTCTCCAGATTATACAATGTAGCTCACACAACAGGTACTAGCAAATGGGTACTGTCAAACAATTCTAAAAAGGAAACCTGCGAAAAGTCTCTTAATCAAAATTCTTTTAAGTAAAATTCCTAGTTAGATCAGGTACAGAGATGGAGTTAAACTTGAATATAAGTGTGGGCTGCACATGGCTCAGGACCCAGTTTGAAAGCCAATTAAGGCTATACCAAGATTAAAAGTTAAGCAATGTTTTCCTCTTGCTTGTTGAAACGTTTTTGAAAAGATAATTTACCATGTAAACCAAAGGCAAAACAAATTCTAAGTCAAAAATTAAGGGCAAAAATCTTTTGCCATGAAAAATCTTCCTTGATGAGTAATAAATTGAACCGGAAACAAAGTTCACCCTGTCACTGAGTTAACTTAATAAATTATTGTGCTTTGGGCCCAGGTATGAACCTACCTTACCATGCTGCTAAGGACACTTTTGTTATTTTCACACTTAGAACTGGTCAGTACAGTATAACAAGGCAGAACCTGTTGCCCCAAGATATGAAATCAATGCTCCTGATCTTTACATTCCAGGTAACAGTAATATTTTTGTACTGTTAATAAGTGAATTTCAGCAAACTGAAGCAGAAAAAAGGGCCCAGTGCTTAGTTGCTGTTCCTGGTTTATTATTTTTGACAGTATTTGTTTTACATATGATCTTACCTTTTTCCTACTGGTGTTAGATTCCAAAAGGTTACACAAAATGTACTTTCAAGTGTTTGATTTTTATATTTTTTTAGTTAGTAGACTAGTTCTGTAAAGGATCCCGATATGAATATTAAATTTCTCCTTAGTTGTGATTTGTTACCTTGTTTAAGCCATCCTGATATAAACTGTGAAATACCACTCTATAAGATTTTAGATGTCATTAGTTGTCTGTGAAATGAGAACAAGATTTCAGATTTTTCGCACTCAGTTAAAAATGGAACTTGGATAATCAATGAGATTGCGAGGTCTGGTACATAATGTCCTTCAAGCTTCCAAGGCCGTTTTTCTCTCTCTCAACAGTGATGGCTTTTGTTACATACATCCTTGTAGCTGGTCTAGTCATGGGAACCCAAAACAGGTATGACCAATGCATAGATTCTCCTTAAAATGTCAATTAATTTATTAACCAAACAGGTTATGAGAATAATGAAAACAATCAATTTTTTTTTACCAGATTCACTCCTGAACAGCTCGGCATCACAGCAAGTTCTGCATTAGTGTGGCTGTTTGTGGAGATCATGGCCATTCTCTTCTCCATGTACATTTGTAATGTGCAAGCAGAGATTAAATGGTTGGATCTTTTAGCATTCTGTGGCTACAAATATTTTGGGTACGTGTCAGGGTGTTCTTATTAATGTTCTGATTGCGCTGGTAGAGGTTATCTGTTTTCGATTCCAAACAATCTCACTTAAGCTGCAGCTTAGCATCCCAATATTGTTTTGCAACATTATTTTGTTGTTAGCAATGATGTATATGTGACTAAATGAACGTTATTAAACATTATGGAAACTTTCATTCAACAAAAAATGTTGGTCAAGCATCATCTGCTCTGTAACATCCTTGGGTACCGAACATTCCTTGGTTGTTAAAGAAACAGATGTTGTGTAACATTGTTGGAATGCTAGGCGAGCATTCTTTCCTGGAGTCCTTCACTTATTCAATATTGAAAATGAATGTTCTGTTTTAGAATGATTGTCAGCTGTCTGGGCGGACTTGTGTTTCATTCTGCTGGTTATTACCTCATACTTCTGTGGATGAGTATCAGCATCGGATTTTTTATGGTACAGTGATTCATCTTGGTCTTTTTATGGTACAATACTAACTGTTGCACTCCATGCTAGTTTTGTATATGATTGTTGTGACTTTCTTGGACATCGTTTTGCTTAGCAACATATTGGAGATATGAAAGATCTATTTTCACAACCCACTTGGTATTTTTTTAACCCAAAGGCTAGTTCTATTTCCTTTATTTACTGGAATCCCTGGGATTTTGTGCCCCTTACTTGAATTCCCTGGGATTTTTTTAACCCTAGTTATGACAAACGTGCTAATTTAAATAGGTAAACCCTGTGAATTCCCTTACTCTTAAAATCCCTGGGGGTAATTACCCCCTAATATTTCTTGAATTCCTTGGGGTAAATTATTTTAAGTCCAAGGTAACATACTACAGAGTTCGTGCTACTCCTTGAAGTCCTTCAAAAAAGCTCTGGAATTCCAGCTTAGATTTCAAGGGCACTTGAAAAGCCCTTGAAAAGAAAAATTTTTGCTGAAATGCTTGAAAATACTGAAAACTCCTTGAATTTTTGTTGAGATGGATAGGAAATAATGAAGGATTGTATCAAAGTAATTCAGGGATTTAGCGCAGATTTCAAAATTGGGGACAGATTATATCTGGGGGAGCTTTTTTAAAGTTGGTATTGACCAATGAAAACATTTCAAAACATAGTACAAGCAAAGTAAACTTGCTTTCAAATGAATACTCCTTGAAAACTCAGTTTTTAGTGCTTGAATACTCCTTGAGTTTTGATACTAGCACATTGTTTAATTTCCTGTTTGTAGGTTCGTACCCTGCGGCTTATCATTGTACCAGAATCTGCCCCGGATGGGATTGCTCGAGCAAGCAAAAGAAGAATATACCTGCTTCTATTTATTGCTGTATTGCAGCCGCTTTTTATGTACTTCCTGACAAGCCATTTGAGACCAGTTATTCCAGAGCCCCTCAATGGCCCAAAGGCTACCCTGTGAAAATATAGTTGCCCCAGGAATATATACCAGTTGACATAATATTAAAAAAAAACCAGAGAATTTAGTTGAAGGTGTCATCAGTTTACAAAGACAAAATATATTAAATATTTTGTTAATCTGGCGACCCAACTCCCCCATTCCCCCAACCCTTAACAAATGGCTGAATTAGTGAAATGCCCCGTAGCATCAAAACCCTTAACAGGTTGTAAGAAATATCCTCCACAGCTACTGATGAAAGAACTCATTAAAAAGACTTTGTATGCAGTATCCGGCAATATCTCTCACTGTAGTGTAATTCAGCAAACCTTCATCACCATAATAATTTGTGAAAATGAAGGAAATTCCATGAGAGTAAACTCATAATCCGTAACAGTAATAAATTATCCTTATTTTGTAGTTTGATCTCATCTAAATTATCACAACAAAGCCAGATCAAGATCTTCATAAGTTTCAGAATCGACTGCAAAACAGAAAACTCAAGACTTCAAAATTATGCTGATGGCTACTATGTGATTTAAAGAGCTAATAAGAGAGTGGCTTCCAGTGACTTCATCAAAAATAAAACATTCTATTAGCTTTGTTTTTAGTAAAACTTGTGTAACTTTTCCAACCCAATCAAGTTCATCTTTTGGGGGCTATTTCTTTGTCCCTGGTCCCTTTGGAGGCCTTAAAAGTGCCTCAGGGGATGTTTTCGGACACTGATTCGATTGGAAGCTTTTAAAAGAATATTTGTATTTCGTCCAAAATTCGACTTTTTTCCAAGGGGTAAGTCCAGGGTTTTGGTAAAAAATAACCAAATTTTGAAGTCGGCATTTTTCACTTGTTTATGTCCCTAGGGATCTCAGAGCGTTGCTAAACGCCCTTGGGAATCATCTTTAAGTGCAAATAACGCCCTGACAAAGAATTTTCTGTTTAACTCTCACCCTGACTTCATCTTTTGTGGGCTATTTCTTTGTCCCTGGTCCATTGGGAAGCCTACAAAGTGTCTCAGGTGACGTTTTTGGACACTGATTCGATTGGAAGCTTTTAAAAGAATATTTGTATTTCGTCCAAAAATCGATTTTTCTCTAAGGGGTTAGTCCAGGGTGTTTGGTCAAAAATGGCCAAATTTTGAAGTCTGCATTTTTCACTTGTTTATGTCCCTAGGGATCTCAGAGTGTCTCAAAACGCCCTTGGTAATATTTTTTAATTTCAAATAACGCCCTGACAAAGAATTTTCTGTTTAACTCTCACCCTGACTTCATCTTTTGTGGGCTATTTCTTTGTCCCTGGTCCCTTGAAAGGCCTACAAAGTATCTAAGGGGACGCTTTTGGACACGCTGATTCCATTGAAAGCTTTTATAAGAATATTTGTACTTCGTCCAAAAATCGACTTTTTTCTAAGGGTTTAGTCCAGGGTGTTTGGTCAAAAAAGGCCAAATTTTGAAGTCTGCATTTTCACTTGTTTATGTCCCTAGGGATCTCAGAGTGTCTCAAAACGCCCTTGGTAATCATTTTTAAATGCAAATAACGCCCTGACAAAGAATTTTCTGTTTAACTCTCACCCTGACTTCATAAGTGGGGGTTGTATCCTTACGTTTGGGGGTTGTATTCTTACGTTTGGGGGTTCTATTCTTACAGTTGGGGGTTGTATTGTTACGTTTAGGGGTTGTATTCTTACGTTTAGGGATTCTATTCTTACAGTTAGGGGTTGTAAGAAGTGTTGTATTCTTACGTTCGGGGGTTGTATTCTTACAGTTGGAGGTTGTATCCTTACGTTTGGGGGTTCTATTGTTACAGTTGGGGGTTGTATCCTTTCGTTCGGGGGTTAAATTCTTACGTTTGGGGGTTCTATCCTTACGTTTGGGGGTTGTATTCTCACGTTTGGGGGTTCTATTCTTACAGTTGGGGGTTCTATTCTTACGTTTAGGGATTCCATTCGTACAGTTGGGGGTTGTATTCTTACCTTTTGAGGTTCTATTCTTAAAGTTGGGGGTTGTATTCTTACATTTTAGGGTTCTATCCTTATGTTTGGGGGTTGTAATCTTACGTTTGGGGGTTCTATTCTTACAGTTGGGGGTTCTCTTCTAACGTTTGGGGGTTCTATTCTTACGTTTGGGGATTCTATTCGTACGTGTAGGGGTTGTATCGTTACGTTTGGCGGTTGTATTCTTAAGTTCGGGGGTTGTGTTCTTACGTTTTGTGGTTGTATCGTTACGTTTGGGGGTTCTATTCTTAGGTTTGGGGGTTTTATCCTTACGTTCGGGAGCTGTGTTCTTCCGTTTAAAGGTTGTATCCTTACGTTTGGGGGTTCTATTCTTACGTTTAGGGGTTCTATTCTTAAGTTTGGGGGTTTGTCCTTACGTTTGGGGGTTGTATTCTTACAGTTGGGGGTTGTATTCTTACGTTTAAGGGTTGTATTGTTTCTTTTGGGGGTTCTATTCTTACAGTTGGGTGTTGTATCCTTACGTTTAGGGGTTGTATATTTTCGTTTGGGGGTTTTATCCTTACGTTTGGGGGTTGTATTCTTACGTTTGGGGGATGTATTCTTAAATTTGGGGGTTTTATCCTTACGTTTGGGGGTTGTATTCTTACGTTTGGGGGTGTGTCCTTACGATTTGGGGTTGTATCCTTACGTATGGGGGTTCTATCCTTCGTTTGGGGGTTCTATTCTTAAGTTTGGGGGTTTTATTCTTACGTTTGGGGGTTGTATCCTTACGTTTCGGGGTTTTATTCTTACGTTTGCGGGTTTTTTCTTACTTTTGCGGGTTGTATCCTTACCTTTGGGGGTTGTATTCTTACGTTTGGGGGTTTGTCCTTACGTTTGGGGGTTTGTCCTTACGTTTGGGAGTTGTATCCTTACGATTGGTTGTTGTGTTCTTAAGATTGGGGGATCTATTCTTACGTTTGGGGGTTGTATCCTTACGTTTGGGGGTTCTATTCTTGAGTTTGGGGGTTCTATTCTTACGTTTTGGGGTTTGTGCTTACGTTTGGGGGTTGTAATCTTACGTTTGGGGGTTTGTCTTTACGTTTGGGGATTTGTTTTTACGTGTGGGGGTTTGTCCTTACGTTTGGGGGTTGTATCCTTACGTTTGGTTGTTCTATTCTTAAGATTAGGGGTTCTTTTCTTACGTTTGGGGGTTCTATTCTTACAGTTGGGGGTTGTATCCTTACGTTTGGGGATTGAAACCTTATGTTTGGGGGTTCTCTTCTGACGTTTGGGAGTTGTATCGTTACGTTTGGGGATTGAAACCTTCAGTTTAAATGTTGTCTTGTTACGTTTGGGTGTTCTATTTTTACAGTTGGGGGTTGTATCCTTACGTTTGGGGGTTTTATAGTTATGTTCTTGGGTTGTATCCTTACGTTTGGGGGCTCTATTCTTACAGTTGGGGGTTTTATCCTTACGTTTGAGGGTTCTATCCTTACGTTTGGGGGTTCTATTCTTACTTTTGGGGGTTGTATCTTTCCGTTTGGGGGTTTTAACCTTAAGTTTAGTGTTTTATTCTTATATTTGGGGGTTGTATTCTTACGTTTAACGTTTGTATTCTTACGTTAATGGGTTGTTATCTTACTTTTGGGAGTTGTAGCCTTACGTTTGAAGATTGTAACCTTGAGTTTAAAACTTGTGTTGTTACGTTTGGGGGTTCTATTCTTACAGTTGGGGGTTGTGTTCTTACGTTTAGGGTTTCCATTCTAAAAGTTGGGGGTTGTATTCTTACATTTTGGGGTTTTATGCTTACGTTTGGGGGTTGTATTCTTACGTTTGGGGGTTCTATTCTTACAGTTGGGGGTTGTATTCTTACGTTTGGGGGTTCTATTCTTACAGTTGGGGGTTCTCTTCTAAAGTTTGGGGGTTGTATTCTTACGTTTTGGGGTTGTATTCTTACGTTCGGGCTTTGTATTCTTACGTTTGGGGGTTGTATTCTTACGTTTGGGGGTTTGTCCTTACTTTTGGTATTTGTATCCTTACGTTTGGTTGTTGTAACCTTACGTTTGGGGGTTCTATTCTTACAGTTGGGGGTTGTAACCTTACGTTTGGAAGTTCTATTGTTACAGTTGGGGTTGTATTCTTACGTTTGGGGGTTCTATTCTTGCGTTTAGGGGTTGCATTTTCACCTTTGGGTGTTCTACTCTTATAATTGGGACTTGTATTCTTACTTTTGGGGGTTGTATTCTTACTGTTGGGGGTTGTAACCTTACGTTCAGGGGTTGTATTCCTACGTTTAGGGGTTGTATTCTTACGATTAGGGGTTGTAACCTTAAGTTCGGGGGTTGTATTCTTACGTTTAACGGTTGTATTTTTACGTATAGGGGTTGTCTTCTTCCTTGCGGGGTTTTAACCTTACGTTCGGGGGTTGTATCGTTAAGTTTAGTGGTTTTGTTCTTACGTTTGGGGGTTCTATTCTCACAGTTGGGGGATGTATCATTACGTTTGGGGGTCCTACTCTTACGTTTGGGGGTTGTATTCTTACGTTCGGGGGTTCTATTCTTACGTTTGGGGGTTCTATTTTACGTTTGCGGGATCTATTTATACATTTGGGGGTTGTATCTTTACGTTTGGGAGTTCTATTCTTACGTTTGGGGGTTGTATGCTTACATTTGCGGGTTCTATTCTTACGTTTGAGGGTTGTATTCTGACGTTTGGGAGTTCTATTCTTACGTTTGGGGGATTGTCCTTTCGTTTGCGGGTTCTCTTCTTACGTTTGAGGGTTGTATCGTTACGTTTGGGGGTTGTATTCTTACGTTCGGGGGTTTGTTTTTACGTTTGGGTTCCCTGTCCTTACGTTTGGGGGTTGTATCCTTACGTTTGGTCGTTCTATTCTTAAGATTGGGGGTTCTATTCTTAAGTTTGGGGGTTGTTTCCTTACGTTTGGGGGTTCTATTCTTACAGTTGGGGGTTGTATCCTTAAGTTTGGGGATTGTAACCTTACGTTTTGGGGTTCTCTTCTGACTTTTGGGAGTTGTATCGTTACGTTTGGGGATTGTAACCTTGAGTTTAAATGTTGTTTTGTTACGTTTGGATGTTCTATTCTTACAGTTGGGGGTTGTATCCTTACGTTTGGGGGTTTTAAAGTTACGTTCTTGGGTTGTATCCTTAAGTTTGGGGGTTTGTCCTTACGTTTGGAGGTTCTATTCTTACGTTTGGGTGTTTGACCTTACGTTTGTGGGTTCTATTCTTACGTTTGGGGGTTCTATTGTTACGTTTCCGCGTTCTTTTCTTACGTTTTGGGGATCTATTCTTGCGTTTGTTGTTTCTATTCCTACGTTTGAAGGTTTTATTCTTACGTTTGGGGGTTGTATGCTTACGTTTGGGGGTTGTATGCTTACGTTTAGGGGTTGTATCCTTACGTTTGGGGGTTCTAATCTTAAGTTTGGGGGTTTGTCCTTACGTTCGGGGGTTGTATTCTTACGTTTGGGGGTTCTATTGTTACGTTTAAGAGTCTTATGCTTACGTTTGGGGGTTTTTCCTTACGTTTGAAGGTTGTATCGGTACGTTTGGGGGTTTTATTCTTACGTTTTGGGGTTCTATTCTTACGTTTGGGGGTTGTATGCTTACGTTTGCGGGTTTTATTCTTACGTTTGGGTGTTATCTTCTTAAGTTTGGGTGTTTGTCCTTACGTTTGGGGGTTGTATGCTTACTTTTGCTTGTTCTATTCTTACGTTTGGGTGTTCTATTATTAACTTTGTTGGTTTGTCCTTACCTTTGCGGGTTTTATTCTTACGTGTGGGGGTTGTATTGTTACGTTTGGATTTTTGTCTTTACGTTTGGGGGTTGTATCCTTACGTTTAGGGGTTAAATTCTTACGTTTGGGGGTTTGTCCTTACGTTTGAAGGTTGGTCCTTACGTTTGGGGGTTGTATTCGTACGTTTGAGGGTCTGTCCTTACGTTTGGGGGTTGTATTCTTACGTTTGGGGGTTGTATTCTTACCTTTGGGAGTTGTATTCTTACGGTTAAGGGTTTGTCCTTACGTTTGGGTTTTCTTCCTTACGTTTGCGGGTTCCATTCTTATGTTTGGGGGTTCTATTTTGTACGTTTGCGGGTTCTATTCTTACGGTTTTAAGATTTATTCTTACGTTTGTGGGTTCTGTTCCTACGTTCGGGGGTTTTATTCGTACGTTTGGGGGTTTGTCCTTACTTTTTGGGGTTCTATTCGTACGTTTGGGGGTTTGTCCTTACGTTTGGAGGTTGTATTCTTACGTTCGGGGGTTCTATTCGTACGTTTGGGGGTTGTGTCCTTACGTTTGGGGGTTCTATTCTTACGTTTGGGGGTTGTATTCTTACGTTTGGGGGTTGTATGCTTACGTTTTGTGGCTGTATGCTTACTTTTGGGGATTGTATCTTAGCGTTTAGGGGTTTTATTCTTTCGTTTGGGGGTTGTATCCTTACGTTTGGGGGTTCTATTCTTCCGTTTGGGGATTTTTACTTACGTTTGAAGGTATTCTTCTTACGTTTGGGGGTTGATTTCGTACGTTTGGGAGTTGTATCCGTACGTTTGGTGGTTGTATTCTTACGTTTGGGGGTGTATCCCTACTTTTGGAGGTTGTATTCTTACGTTTGGGGGTTGTATCCTTACGTTGGTGGGTTCTATTGTTACGATTAAGAGTTGTATGCTTACGTTTTGGGGTTGTATTGTTAAGTTTGGGGGTTGTATGCTTACATTTGCAGGTTCTATTGTTACGTTTGGGTTTTCTATTCTTACGTTTGGGGGTTGTCTCTGTACGTTTGGGGGTTGTATTCTTACGTTTGGGGGTTGTATGCTTACGTTTGCGGGTTCTATTCTTACGTTTGAGGGTCCTTTTTTTATGTCTGGGGGTTGTATTCTTACGTTTGGGGGTTCTATTGTTAAGTTTTGGGGTTCTATTCTTAAGTTTGGTGGTTTGTCCTTACATTTGCGGGTTTTTTTGTTACGTGTGGGGGTTGTATTGTTACGTTTGGATGTTTGTCCTTACATTTGGGGGTTGTATTCTTACCTTTGGGGGTTTTATCCTTACGTTTAGGGGTTGTAATCTTACGTTTGGGGGATGTATCCTAACGTTTGGGGGTTGTATTCTCACGTTTGGGGGTTTGTCCTTACGTTTGAAGGTTTGTCCTTTCGTTTGGGGGTTGTATACTTACGTTTGGGGGTTTGTCCTTACGTTTGGGGCTTGTATTCTTACGTTTAAGAGTTGTATTCTTACCTTTGGGAGTTGTATCCTTACGTTTGGGGGTTGTATTCTTACTTTTGGGGGATGTATCCTTACGTTTGGGAGTTGTATTCTCAATTTTGGGGGTTTGTCCTGACGTTTGAAGGTTTCTCCTTTCGTTTGGGGGTTATATACTTACGTTAGGGGGTTTGTCCTTACGTTTGGGGCTTGTATTCTTACGTTTAGGGGTTGTATTCTTACCTTTGGGAGTTGTATTCTTACGTTTGGGGGTTGTATTCGTAACTTTGGGTGTTCTACCCTTACGTTTGGGGGTTTGATTCTCACGTTTGGGGGTTGTATTCTTACGTTTGGGGGTTGTGTTCTTACGTTTGGGGGTTGAATTCCTTCGTCTGGGGGTTGTATTCTTACCTTTGGGGGTTGTATTGTTACGTTTGGATGTTTGTCCTTACGTGTGGGGGTTGTATTCTCACGTTTGGGGGTTTGTCCTTACGTTTGAAGTTTGTTGTTACCTTTGGGGGTTGTATTCTTACGTTTGGGGGTTGTATTCTTACGTTTGGAGGTTCTATTCTTACGCTCGGGAGTTTTATTCTTAGGTTTGGGGGTTGTATTGTTACGTTTGGGGGTTTGTCCTTGCGTTTGAAGGTTTGTCCTCTCGTTTGGGGGTTTTATACTTACGTTTGGGGGTTTGTCCTTACGTTTGGGGCTTGTATTCTTACATTTAGGGGTGTTATTCTTACCTTTAGGAGTTCTACCCTTACGTTTGGGGGTTCTATTCTTACGTTTGAGGGTTGTATTCTTATGTATGGGGTTTGTATTCTTACGTTAGGGGGTTGTATTCTTACGTTTGGGGGTTCTATTGTTACGTTTGCGGGTTGTATTCTTACGTTTTGGGGATGTATTCTTACGTTTGTGGGTTGTATTCCTACGTTTGGGGGTTTTATTCTTACGTTTGGGGGTCTGTTCTTCCGTTTGTTTGTTCTATTCTTACGTTTGGGGGTTTGTCTTTACGTTTGGGGATTCTATTCTTACGTTTGGAGGTTGTATCCTTACCTTTGCGGATTTTATTCTTACGTGTGGGGGTTGTATTCTTACGTTCGGGGGTTGTATCCTTACGTTTGGGGGTTTTATCCTTACGTTCGGGAGCTGTGTTCTTCCGTTTAAAGGTTGTATCCTTACGTTTGGGGGTTCTATTCTTACGTTTAGGGGTTCTATTCTTAAGTTTGGGGGTTTGTCCTTACGTTTGGGGGTTGTATTCTTACAGTTGGGGGTTGTATTCTTACGTTTAAGGGTTGTATTGTTTCTTTTGGGGGTTCTATTCTTACAGTTGGGTGTTGTATCCTTACGTTTAGGGGTTGTATATTTTCGTTTGGGGGTTTTATCCTTACGTTTGGGGGTTGTATTCTTACGTTTGGGGGATGTATTCTTAAATTTGGGGGTTTTATCCTTACGTTTGGGGGTGTGTCCTTACGATTTGGGGTTGTATCCTTACGTATGGGGGTTCTATCCTTCGTTTGGGGGTTCTATTCTTAAGTTTGGGGGTTTTATTCTTACGTTTGGGGGTTGTATCCTTACGTTTCGGGGTTTTATTCTTACGTTTGCGGGTTTTTTCTTACTTTTGCGGGTTGTATCCTTACCTTTGGGGGTTGTATTCTTACGTTTGGGGGTTTGTCCTTACGTTTGGGGGTTTGTCCTTACGTTTGGGAGTTGTATCCTTACGATTGGTTGTTGTGTTCTTAAGATTGGGGGATCTATTCTTACGTTTGGGGGTTGTATCCTTACGTTTGGGGGTTCTATTCTTGAGTTTGGGGGTTCTATTCTTACGTTTTGGGGTTTGTGCTTACGTTTGGGGGTTGTAATCTTACGTTTGGGGGTTTGTCTTTACGTTTGGGGATTTGTTTTTACGTGTGGGGGTTTGTCCTTACGTTTGGGGGTTGTATCCTTACGTTTGGGGTTGTATCCTTACGTTTGGTTGTTCTATTCTTAAGATTAGGGGTTTTTTTCTTACGTTTGGGGGTTCTATTCTTACAGTTGGGGGTTGTATCCTTACGTTTGGGGATTGAAACCTTATGTTTGGGGGTTCTCTTCTGACGTTTGGGAGTTGTATCGTTACGTTTGGGGATTGAAACCTTCAGTTTAAATGTTGTCTTGTTACGTTTGGGTGTTCTATTTTTACAGTTGGGGGTTGTATCCTTACGTTTGGGGGTTTTATAGTTATGTTCTTGGGTTGTATCCTTACGTTTGGGGGCTCTATTCTTACAGTTGGGGGTTTTATCCTTACGTTTGAGGGTTCTATCCTTACGTTTGGGGGTTCTATTCTTACTTTTGGGGGTTGTATCTTTCCGTTTGGGGGTTTTAACCTTAAGTTTAGTGTTTTATTCTTATATTTGGGGGTTGTATTCTTACGTTTAACGTTTGTATTCTTACGTTAATGGGTTGTTATCTTACTTTTGGGAGTTGTAGCCTTACGTTTGAAGATTGTAACCTTGAGTTTAAAACTTGTGTTGTTACGTTTGGGGGTTCTATTCTTACAGTTGGGGGTTGTGTTCTTACGTTTAGGGTTTCCATTCTAAAAGTTGGGGGTTGTATTCTTACATTTTGGGGTTTTATGCTTACGTTTGGGGGTTGTATTCTTACGTTTGGGGGTTCTATTCTTACAGTTGGGGGTTGTATTCTTACGTTTGGGGGTTCTATTCTTACAGTTGGGGGTTCTCTTCTAAAGTTTGGGGGTTGTATTCTTACGTTTTGGGGTTGTATTCTTACGTTCGGGCTTTGTATTCTTACGTTTGGGGGTTGTATTCTTACGTTTGGGGGTTTGTCCTTACTTTTGGTATTTGTATCCTTACGTTTGGTTGTTGTAACCTTACGTTTGGGGGTTCTATTCTTACAGTTGGGGGTTGTAACCTTACGTTTGGAAGTTCTATTGTTACAGTTGGGGTTGTATTCTTACGTTTGGGGGTTCTATTCTTGCGTTTAGGGGTTGCATTTTCACCTTTGGGTGTTCTACTCTTATAATTGGGACTTGTATTCTTACTTTTGGGGGTTGTATTCTTACTGTTGGGGGTTGTAACCTTACGTTCAGGGGTTGTATTCCTACGTTTAGGGGTTGTATTCTTACGATTAGGGGTTGTAACCTTAAGTTCGGGGGTTGTATTCTTACGTTTAACGGTTGTATTTTTACGTATAGGGGTTGTCTTCTTCCTTGCGGGGTTTTAACCTTACGTTCGGGGGTTGTATCGTTAAGTTTAGTGGTTTTGTTCTTACGTTTGGGGGTTCTATTCTCACAGTTGGGGGATGTATCATTACGTTTGGGGGTCCTACTCTTACGTTTGGGGGTTGTATTCTTACGTTCGGGGGTTCTATTCTTACGTTTGGGGGTTCTATTTTACGTTTGCGGGATCTATTTATACATTTGGGGGTTGTATCTTTACGTTTGGGAGTTCTATTCTTACGTTTGGGGGTTGTATGCTTACATTTGCGGGTTCTATTCTTACGTTTGAGGGTTGTATTCTGACGTTTGGGAGTTCTATTCTTACGTTTGGGGGATTGTCCTTTCGTTTGCGGGTTCTCTTCTTACGTTTGAGGGTTGTATCGTTACGTTTGGGGGTTGTATTCTTACGTTCGGGGGTTTGTTTTTACGTTTGGGTTCCCTGTCCTTACGTTTGGGGGTTGTATCCTTACGTTTGGTCGTTCTATTCTTAAGATTGGGGGTTCTATTCTTAAGTTTGGGGGTTGTTTCCTTACGTTTGGGGGTTCTATTCTTACAGTTGGGGGTTGTATCCTTAAGTTTGGGGATTGTAACCTTACGTTTTGGGGTTCTCTTCTGACTTTTGGGAGTTGTATCGTTACGTTTGGGGATTGTAACCTTGAGTTTAAATGTTGTTTTGTTACGTTTGGATGTTCTATTCTTACAGTTGGGGGTTGTATCCTTACGTTTGGGGGTTTTAAAGTTACGTTCTTGGGTTGTATCCTTAAGTTTGGGGGTTTGTCCTTACGTTTGGAGGTTCTATTCTTACGTTTGGGTGTTTGACCTTACGTTTGTGGGTTCTATTCTTACGTTTGGGGGTTCTATTGTTACGTTTCCGCGTTCTTTTCTTACGTTTTGGGGATCTATTCTTGCGTTTGTTGTTTCTATTCCTACGTTTGAAGGTTTTATTCTTACGTTTGGGGGTTGTATGCTTACGTTTGGGGGTTGTATGCTTACGTTTAGGGGTTGTATCCTTACGTTTGGGGGTTCTAATCTTAAGTTTGGGGGTTTGTCCTTACGTTCGGGGGTTGTATTCTTACGTTTGGGGGTTCTATTGTTACGTTTAAGAGTCTTATGCTTACGTTTGGGGGTTTTTCCTTACGTTTGAAGGTTGTATCGGTACGTTTGGGGGTTTTATTCTTACGTTTTGGGGTTCTATTCTTACGTTTGGGGGTTGTATGCTTACGTTTGCGGGTTTTATTCTTACGTTTGGGTGTTATCTTCTTAAGTTTGGGTGTTTGTCCTTACGTTTGGGGGTTGTATGCTTACTTTTGCTTGTTCTATTCTTACGTTTGGGTGTTCTATTATTAACTTTGTTGGTTTGTCCTTACCTTTGCGGGTTTTATTCTTACGTGTGGGGGTTGTATTGTTACGTTTGGATTTTTGTCTTTACGTTTGGGGGTTGTATCCTTACGTTTAGGGGTTAAATTCTTACGTTTGGGGGTTTGTCCTTACGTTTGAAGGTTGGTCCTTACGTTTGGGGGTTGTATTCGTACGTTTGAGGGTCTGTCCTTACGTTTGGGGGTTGTATTCTTACGTTTGGGGGTTGTATTCTTACCTTTGGGAGTTGTATTCTTACGGTTAAGGGTTTGTCCTTACGTTTGGGTTTTCTTCCTTACGTTTGCGGGTTCCATTCTTATGTTTGGGGGTTCTATTTTGTACGTTTGCGGGTTCTATTCTTACGGTTTTAAGATTTATTCTTACGTTTGTGGGTTCTGTTCCTACGTTCGGGGGTTTTATTCGTACGTTTGGGGGTTTGTCCTTACTTTTTGGGGTTCTATTCGTACGTTTGGGGGTTTGTCCTTACGTTTGGAGGTTGTATTCTTACGTTCGGGGGTTCTATTCGTACGTTTGGGGGTTGTGTCCTTACGTTTGGGGGTTCTATTCTTACGTTTGGGGGTTGTATTCTTACGTTTGGGGGTTGTATGCTTACGTTTTGTGGCTGTATGCTTACTTTTGGGGATTGTATCTTAGCGTTTAGGGGTTTTATTCTTTCGTTTGGGGGTTGTATCCTTACGTTTGGGGGTTCTATTCTTCCGTTTGGGGATTTTTACTTACGTTTGAAGGTATTCTTCTTACGTTTGGGGGTTGATTTCGTACGTTTGGGAGTTGTATCCGTACGTTTGGTGGTTGTATTCTTACGTTTGGGGGTGTATCCCTACTTTTGGAGGTTGTATTCTTACGTTTGGGGGTTGTATCCTTACGTTGGTGGGTTCTATTGTTACGATTAAGAGTTGTATGCTTACGTTTTGGGGTTGTATTGTTAAGTTTGGGGGTTGTATGCTTACATTTGCAGGTTCTATTGTTACGTTTGGGTTTTCTATTCTTACGTTTGGGGGTTGTCTCTGTACGTTTGGGGGTTGTATTCTTACGTTTGGGGGTTGTATGCTTACGTTTGCGGGTTCTATTCTTACGTTTGAGGGTCCTTTTTTTATGTCTGGGGGTTGTATTCTTACGTTTGGGGGTTCTATTGTTAAGTTTTGGGGTTCTATTCTTAAGTTTGGTGGTTTGTCCTTACATTTGCGGGTTTTTTTGTTACGTGTGGGGGTTGTATTGTTACGTTTGGATGTTTGTCCTTACATTTGGGGGTTGTATTCTTACCTTTGGGGGTTTTATCCTTACGTTTAGGGGTTGTAATCTTACGTTTGGGGGATGTATCCTAACGTTTGGGGGTTGTATTCTCACGTTTGGGGGTTTGTCCTTACGTTTGAAGGTTTGTCCTTTCGTTTGGGGGTTGTATACTTACGTTTGGGGGTTTGTCCTTACGTTTGGGGCTTGTATTCTTACGTTTAAGAGTTGTATTCTTACCTTTGGGAGTTGTATCCTTACGTTTGGGGGTTGTATTCTTACTTTTGGGGGATGTATCCTTACGTTTGGGAGTTGTATTCTCAATTTTGGGGGTTTGTCCTGACGTTTGAAGGTTTCTCCTTTCGTTTGGGGGTTATATACTTACGTTAGGGGGTTTGTCCTTACGTTTGGGGCTTGTATTCTTACGTTTAGGGGTTGTATTCTTACCTTTGGGAGTTGTATTCTTACGTTTGGGGGTTGTATTCGTAACTTTGGGTGTTCTACCCTTACGTTTGGGGGTTTGATTCTCACGTTTGGGGGTTGTATTCTTACGTTTGGGGGTTGTGTTCTTACGTTTGGGGGTTGAATTCCTTCGTCTGGGGGTTGTATTCTTACCTTTGGGGGTTGTATTGTTACGTTTGGATGTTTGTCCTTACGTGTGGGGGTTGTATTCTCACGTTTGGGGGTTTGTCCTTACGTTTGAAGTTTGTTGTTACCTTTGGGGGTTGTATTCTTACGTTTGGGGGTTGTATTCTTACGTTTGGAGGTTCTATTCTTACGCTCGGGAGTTTTATTCTTAGGTTTGGGGGTTGTATTGTTACGTTTGGGGGTTTGTCCTTGCGTTTGAAGGTTTGTCCTCTCGTTTGGGGGTTTTATACTTACGTTTGGGGGTTTGTCCTTACGTTTGGGGCTTGTATTCTTACATTTAGGGGTGTTATTCTTACCTTTAGGAGTTCTACCCTTACGTTTGGGGGTTCTATTCTTACGTTTGAGGGTTGTATTCTTATGTATGGGGTTTGTATTCTTACGTTAGGGGGTTGTATTCTTACGTTTGGGGGTTCTATTGTTACGTTTGCGGGTTGTATTCTTACGTTTTGGGGATGTATTCTTACGTTTGTGGGTTGTATTCCTACGTTTGGGGGTTTTATTCTTACGTTTGGGGGTCTGTTCTTCCGTTTGTTTGTTCTATTCTTACGTTTGGGGGTTTGTCTTTACGTTTGGGGATTCTATTCTTACGTTTGGAGGTTGTATCCTTACCTTTGCGGATTTTATTCTTACGTGTGGGGGTTGTATTCTTACGTTCGGGGGTTGTATCCTTACGTTTGGGGGTTTTATCCTTACGTTCGGGAGCTGTGTTCTTCCGTTTAAAGGTTGTATCCTTACGTTTGGGGGTTCTATTCTTACGTTTAGGGGTTCTATTCTTAAGTTTGGGGGTTTGTCCTTACGTTTGGGGGTTGTATTCTTACAGTTGGGGGTTGTATTCTTACGTTTAAGGGTTGTATTGTTTCTTTTGGGGGTTCTATTCTTACAGTTGGGTGTTGTATCCTTACGTTTAGGGGTTGTATATTTTCGTTTGGGGGTTTTATCCTTACGTTTGGGGGTTGTATTCTTACGTTTGGGGGATGTATTCTTAAATTTGGGGGTTTTATCCTTACGTTTGGGGGTGTGTCCTTACGATTTGGGGTTGTATCCTTACGTATGGGGGTTCTATCCTTCGTTTGGGGGTTCTATTCTTAAGTTTGGGGGTTTTATTCTTACGTTTGGGGGTTGTATCCTTACGTTTCGGGGTTTTATTCTTACGTTTGCGGGTTTTTTCTTACTTTTGCGGGTTGTATCCTTACCTTTGGGGGTTGTATTCTTACGTTTGGGGGTTTGTCCTTACGTTTGGGGGTTTGTCCTTACGTTTGGGAGTTGTATCCTTACGATTGGTTGTTGTGTTCTTAAGATTGGGGGATCTATTCTTACGTTTGGGGGTTGTATCCTTACGTTTGGGGGTTCTATTCTTGAGTTTGGGGGTTCTATTCTTACGTTTTGGGGTTTGTGCTTACGTTTGGGGGTTGTAATCTTACGTTTGGGGGTTTGTCTTTACGTTTGGGGATTTGTTTTTACGTGTGGGGGTTTGTCCTTACGTTTGGGGGTTGTATCCTTACGTTTGGTTGTTCTATTCTTAAGATTAGGGGTTTTTTTCTTACGTTTGGGGGTTCTATTCTTACAGTTGGGGGTTGTATCCTTACGTTTGGGGATTGAAACCTTATGTTTGGGGGTTCTCTTCTGACGTTTGGGAGTTGTATCGTTACGTTTGGGGATTGAAACCTTCAGTTTAAATGTTGTCTTGTTACGTTTGGGTGTTCTATTTTTACAGTTGGGGGTTGTATCCTTACGTTTGGGGGTTTTATAGTTATGTTCTTGGGTTGTATCCTTACGTTTGGGGGCTCTATTCTTACAGTTGGGGGTTTTATCCTTACGTTTGAGGGTTCTATCCTTACGTTTGGGGGTTCTATTCTTACTTTTGGGGGTTGTATCTTTCCGTTTGGGGGTTTTAACCTTAAGTTTAGTGTTTTATTCTTATATTTGGGGGTTGTATTCTTACGTTTAACGTTTGTATTCTTACGTTAATGGGTTGTTATCTTACTTTTGGGAGTTGTAGCCTTACGTTTGAAGATTGTAACCTTGAGTTTAAAACTTGTGTTGTTACGTTTGGGGGTTCTATTCTTACAGTTGGGGGTTGTGTTCTTACGTTTAGGGTTTCCATTCTAAAAGTTGGGGGTTGTATTCTTACATTTTGGGGTTTTATGCTTACGTTTGGGGGTTGTATTCTTACGTTTGGGGGTTCTATTCTTACAGTTGGGGGTTGTATTCTTACGTTTGGGGGTTCTATTCTTACAGTTGGGGGTTCTCTTCTAAAGTTTGGGGGTTGTATTCTTACGTTTTGGGGTTGTATTCTTACGTTCGGGCTTTGTATTCTTACGTTTGGGGGTTGTATTCTTACGTTTGGGGGTTTGTCCTTACTTTTGGTATTTGTATCCTTACGTTTGGTTGTTGTAACCTTACGTTTGGGGGTTCTATTCTTACAGTTGGGGGTTGTAACCTTACGTTTGGAAGTTCTATTGTTACAGTTGGGGTTGTATTCTTACGTTTGGGGGTTCTATTCTTGCGTTTAGGGGTTGCATTTTCACCTTTGGGTGTTCTACTCTTATAATTGGGACTTGTATTCTTACTTTTGGGGGTTGTATTCTTACTGTTGGGGGTTGTAACCTTACGTTCAGGGGTTGTATTCCTACGTTTAGGGGTTGTATTCTTACGATTAGGGGTTGTAACCTTAAGTTCGGGGGTTGTATTCTTACGTTTAACGGTTGTATTTTTACGTATAGGGGTTGTCTTCTTCCTTGCGGGGTTTTAACCTTACGTTCGGGGGTTGTATCGTTAAGTTTAGTGGTTTTGTTCTTACGTTTGGGGGTTCTATTCTCACAGTTGGGGGATGTATCATTACGTTTGGGGGTCCTACTCTTACGTTTGGGGGTTGTATTCTTACGTTCGGGGGTTCTATTCTTACGTTTGGGGGTTCTATTTTACGTTTGCGGGATCTATTTATACATTTGGGGGTTGTATCTTTACGTTTGGGAGTTCTATTCTTACGTTTGGGGGTTGTATGCTTACATTTGCGGGTTCTATTCTTACGTTTGAGGGTTGTATTCTGACGTTTGGGAGTTCTATTCTTACGTTTGGGGGATTGTCCTTTCGTTTGCGGGTTCTCTTCTTACGTTTGAGGGTTGTATCGTTACGTTTGGGGGTTGTATTCTTACGTTCGGGGGTTTGTTTTTACGTTTGGGTTCCCTGTCCTTACGTTTGGGGGTTGTATCCTTACGTTTGGTCGTTCTATTCTTAAGATTGGGGGTTCTATTCTTAAGTTTGGGGGTTGTTTCCTTACGTTTGGGGGTTCTATTCTTACAGTTGGGGGTTGTATCCTTAAGTTTGGGGATTGTAACCTTACGTTTTGGGGTTCTCTTCTGACTTTTGGGAGTTGTATCGTTACGTTTGGGGATTGTAACCTTGAGTTTAAATGTTGTTTTGTTACGTTTGGATGTTCTATTCTTACAGTTGGGGGTTGTATCCTTACGTTTGGGGGTTTTAAAGTTACGTTCTTGGGTTGTATCCTTAAGTTTGGGGGTTTGTCCTTACGTTTGGAGGTTCTATTCTTACGTTTGGGTGTTTGACCTTACGTTTGTGGGTTCTATTCTTACGTTTGGGGGTTCTATTGTTACGTTTCCGCGTTCTTTTCTTACGTTTTGGGGATCTATTCTTGCGTTTGTTGTTTCTATTCCTACGTTTGAAGGTTTTATTCTTACGTTTGGGGGTTGTATGCTTACGTTTGGGGGTTGTATGCTTACGTTTAGGGGTTGTATCCTTACGTTTGGGGGTTCTAATCTTAAGTTTGGGGGTTTGTCCTTACGTTCGGGGGTTGTATTCTTACGTTTGGGGGTTCTATTGTTACGTTTAAGAGTCTTATGCTTACGTTTGGGGGTTTTTCCTTACGTTTGAAGGTTGTATCGGTACGTTTGGGGGTTTTATTCTTACGTTTTGGGGTTCTATTCTTACGTTTGGGGGTTGTATGCTTACGTTTGCGGGTTTTATTCTTACGTTTGGGTGTTATCTTCTTAAGTTTGGGTGTTTGTCCTTACGTTTGGGGGTTGTATGCTTACTTTTGCTTGTTCTATTCTTACGTTTGGGTGTTCTATTATTAACTTTGTTGGTTTGTCCTTACCTTTGCGGGTTTTATTCTTACGTGTGGGGGTTGTATTGTTACGTTTGGATTTTTGTCTTTACGTTTGGGGGTTGTATCCTTACGTTTAGGGGTTAAATTCTTACGTTTGGGGGTTTGTCCTTACGTTTGAAGGTTGGTCCTTACGTTTGGGGGTTGTATTCGTACGTTTGAGGGTCTGTCCTTACGTTTGGGGGTTGTATTCTTACGTTTGGGGGTTGTATTCTTACCTTTGGGAGTTGTATTCTTACGGTTAAGGGTTTGTCCTTACGTTTGGGTTTTCTTCCTTACGTTTGCGGGTTCCATTCTTATGTTTGGGGGCTCTATTTTGTACGTTTGCGGGTTCTATTCTTACGGTTTTAAGATTTATTCTTACGTTTGTGGGTTCTGTTCCTACGTTCGGGGGTTTTATTCGTACGTTTGGGGGTTTGTCCTTACTTTTTGGGGTTCTATTCGTACGTTTGGGGGTTTGTCCTTACGTTTGGAGGTTGTATTCTTACGTTCGGGGGTTCTATTCGTACGTTTGGGGGTTGTGTCCTTACGTTTGGGGGTTGTATTCTTACGTTTGGGGGTTGTATTCTTACGTTTGGGGGTTGTATGCTTACGTTTTGTGGCTGTATGCTTACTTTTGGGGATTGTATCTTAGCGTTTAGGGGTTTTATTCTTTCGTTTGGGGGTTGTATCCTTACGTTTGGGGGTTCTATTCTTCCGTTTGGGGATTTTTACTTACGTTTGAAGGTATTCTTCTTACGTTTGGGGGTTGATTTCGTACGTTTGGGAGTTGTATCCGTACGTTTGGTGGTTGTATTCTTACGTTTGGGGGTGTATCCCTACTTTTGGAGGTTGTATTCTTACGTTTGGGGGTTTGTCCTTACGTTTGGGGGTTGTATCCTTACGTTGGTGGGTTCTATTGTTACGATTAAGAGTTGTATGCTTACGTTTTGGGGTTGTATTGTTAAGTTTGGGGGTTGTATGCTTACATTTGCAGGTTCTATTGTTACGTTTGGGTTTTCTATTCTTACGTTTGGGGGTTGTCTCTGTACGTTTGGGGGTTGTATTCTTACGTTTGGGGGTTGTATGCTTACGTTTGCGGGTTCTATTCTTACGTTTGAGGGTCCTTTTTTTATGTCTGGGGGTTGTATTCTTACGTTTGGGGGTTCTATTGTTAAGTTTTGGGGTTCTATTCTTAAGTTTGGTGGTTTGTCCTTACATTTGCGGGTTTTTTTGTTACGTGTGGGGGTTGTATTGTTACGTTTGGATGTTTGTCCTTACATTTGGGGGTTGTATTCTTACCTTTGGGGGTTTTATCCTTACGTTTAGGGGTTGTAATCTTACGTTTGGGGGATGTATCCTAACGTTTGGGGGTTGTATTCTCACGTTTGGGGGTTTGTCCTTACGTTTGAAGGTTTGTCCTTTCGTTTGGGGGTTGTATACTTACGTTTGGGGGTTTGTCCTTACGTTTGGGGCTTGTATTCTTACGTTTAAGAGTTGTATTCTTACCTTTGGGAGTTGTATCCTTACGTTTGGGGGTTGTATTCTTACTTTTGGGGGATGTATCCTTACGTTTGGGAGTTGTATTCTCAATTTTGGGGGTTTGTCCTGACGTTTGAAGGTTTCTCCTTTCGTTTGGGGGTTATATACTTACGTTAGGGGGTTTGTCCTTACGTTTGGGGCTTGTATTCTTACGTTTAGGGGTTGTATTCTTACCTTTGGGAGTTGTATTCTTACGTTTGGGGGTTGTATTCGTAACTTTGGGTGTTCTACCCTTACGTTTGGGGGTTTGATTCTCACGTTTGGGGGTTGTATTCTTACGTTTGGGGGTTGTGTTCTTACGTTTGGGGGTTGAATTCCTTCGTCTGGGGGTTGTATTCCTACCTTTGGGGGTTGTATTGTTACGTTTGGATGTTTGTCCTTACGTGTGGGGGTTGTATTCTCACGTTTGGGGGTTTGTCCTTACGTTTGAAGTTTGTTGTTACCTTTGGGGGTTGTATTCTTACGTTTGGGGGTTGTATTCTTACGTTTGGAGGTTCTATTCTTACGCTCGGGAGTTTTATTCTTAGGTTTGGGGGTTGTATTGTTACGTTTGGGGGTTTGTCCTTACGTTTGAAGGTTTGTCCTCTCGTTTGGGGGTTTTATACTTACGTTTGGGGGTTTGTCCTTACGTTTGGGGCTTGTATTCTTACATTTAGGGGTGTTATTCTTACCTTTGGGAGTTCTACCCTTACGTTTGGGGGTTCTATTCTTACGTTTGAGGGTTGTATTCTTATGTATGGGGTTTGTATTCTTACGTTAGGGGGTTGTATTCTTACGTTTGGGGGTTCTATTGTTACGTTTGCGGGTTGTATTCTTACGTTTTGGGGATGTATTCTTACGTTTGTGGGTTGTATTCCTACGTTTGGGGGTTTTATTCTTACGTTTGGGGGTCTGTTCTTCCGTTTGTTTGTTCTATTCTTACGTTTGGGGGTTTGTCTTTACGTTTGGGGATTCTATTCTTACGTTTGGAGGTTGTATCCTTACCTTTGCGGATTTTATTCTTACGTGTGGGGGTTGTATTCTTACGTTCGGGGGTTGTATCCTTACGTTTGGGGGTTTTATCCTTACGTTCGGGAGCTGTGTTCTTCCGTTTAAAGGTTGTATCCTTACGTTTGGGGGTTCTATTCTTACGTTTAGGGGTTCTATTCTTAAGTTTGGGGGTTTGTCCTTACGTTTGGGGGTTGTATTCTTACAGTTGGGGGTTGTATTCTTACGTTTAAGGGTTGTATTGTTTCTTTTGGGGGTTCTATTCTTACAGTTGGGTGTTGTATCCTTACGTTTAGGGGTTGTATATTTTCGTTTGGGGGTTTTATCCTTACGTTTGGGGGTTGTATTCTTACGTTTGGGGGATGTATTCTTAAATTTGGGGGTTTTATCCTTACGTTTGGGGGTTGTATTCTTACGTTTGGGGGTGTGTCCTTACGATTTGGGGTTGTATCCTTACGTATGGGGGTTCTATCCTTCGTTTGGGGGTTCTATTCTTAAGTTTGGGGGTTTTCTTCTTACGTTTGGGGGTTGTATCCTTACGTTTCGGGGTTTTATTCTTACGTTTGCGGGTTTTTTCTTACTTTTGCGGGTTGTATCCTTACCTTTGGGGGTTGTATTCTTACGTTTGGGGGTTTGTCCTTACGTTTGGGGGTTTGTCCTTACGTTTGGGAGTTGTATCCTTACGATTGGTTGTTGTGTTCTTAAGATTGGGGGATCTATTCTTACGTTTGGGGGTTGTATCCTTACGTTTGGGGGTTCTATTCTTGAGTTTGGGGGTTCTATTCTTACGTTTTGGGGTTTGTGCTTACGTTTGGGGGTTGTAATCTTACGTTTGGGGATTTGTTTTTACGTGTGGGGGTTTGTCCTTACGTTTGGGGGTTGTATCCTTACGTTTGGTTGTTCTATTCTTAAGATTAGGGGTTCTTTTCTTACGTTTGGGGGTTCTATTCTTACAGTTGGGGGTTGTATCCTTACGTTTGGGGATTGAAACCTTATGTTTGGGGGTTCTCTTCTGACGTTTGGGAGTTGTATCGTTACGTTTGGGGATTGAAACCTTCAGTTTAAATGTTGTCTTGTTACGTTTGGGTGTTCTATTTTTACAGTTGGGGGTTGTATCCTTACGTTTGGGGGTTTTATAGTTATGTTCTTGGGTTGTATCCTTACGTTTGGGGGCTCTATTCTTACAGTTGGGGGTTTTATCCTTACGTTTGAGGGTTCTATCCTTACGTTTGGGGGTTCTATTCTTACTTTTGGGGGTTGTATCTTTCCGTTTGGGGGTTTTAACCTTAAGTTTAGTGTTTTATTCTTATATTTGGGGGTTGTATTCTTACGTTTAACGTTTGTATTCTTACGTTAATGGGTTGTTATCTTACTTTTGGGAGTTGTAGCCTTACGTTTGAAGATTGTAACCTTGAGTTTAAAACTTGTGTTGTTACGTTTGGGGGTTCTATTCTTACAGTTGGGGGTTGTGTTCTTACGTTTAGGGTTTCCATTCTAAAAGTTGGGGGTTGTATTCTTACATTTTGGGGTTTTATGCTTACGTTTGGGGGTTGTATTCTTACGTTTGGGGGTTCTATTCTTACAGTTGGGGGTTGTATTCTTACGTTTGGGGGTTCTATTCTTACAGTTGGGGGTTCTCTTCTAAAGTTTGGGGGTTGTATTCTTACGTTTTGGGGTTGTATTCTTACGTTCGGGCTTTGTATTCTTACGTTTGGGGGTTGTATTCTTACGTTTGGGGGTTTGTCCTTACTTTTGGTATTTGTATCCTTACGTTTGGTTGTTGTAACCTTACGTTTGGGGGTTCTATTCTTACAGTTGGGGGTTGTAACCTTACGTTTGGAAGTTCTATTGTTACAGTTGGGGTTGTATTCTTACGTTTGGGGGTTCTATTCTTGCGTTTAGGGGTTGCATTTTCACCTTTGGGTGTTCTACTCTTATAATTGGGACTTGTATTCTTACTTTTGGGGGTTGTATTCTTACTGTTGGGGGTTGTAACCTTACGTTCAGGGGTTGTATTCCTACGTTTAGGGGTTGTATTCTTACGATTAGGGGTTGTAACCTTAAGTTCGGGGGTTGTATTCTTACGTTTAACGGTTGTATTTTTACGTATAGGGGTTGTCTTCTTCCTTGCGGGGTTTTAACCTTACGTTCGGGGGTTGTATCGTTAAGTTTAGTGGTTTTGTTCTTACGTTTGGGGGTTCTATTCTCACAGTTGGGGGATGTATCATTACGTTTGGGGGTCCTACTCTTACGTTTGGGGGTTGTATTCTTACGTTCGGGGGTTCTATTCTTACGTTTGGGGGTTCTATTTTACGTTTGCGGGATCTATTTATACATTTGGGGGTTGTATCTTTACGTTTGGGAGTTCTATTCTTACGTTTGGGGGTTGTATGCTTACATTTGCGGGTTCTATTCTTACGTTTGAGGGTTGTATTCTGACGTTTGGGAGTTCTATTCTTACGTTTGGGGGATTGTCCTTTCGTTTGCGGGTTCTCTTCTTACGTTTGAGGGTTGTATCGTTACGTTTGGGGGTTGTATTCTTACGTTCGGGGGTTTGTTTTTACGTTTGGGTTCCCTGTCCTTACGTTTGGGGGTTGTATCCTTACGTTTGGTCGTTCTATTCTTAAGATTGGGGGTTCTATTCTTAAGTTTGGGGGTTGTTTCCTTACGTTTGGGGGTTCTATTCTTACAGTTGGGGGTTGTATCCTTAAGTTTGGGGATTGTAACCTTACGTTTTGGGGTTCTCTTCTGACTTTTGGGAGTTGTATCGTTACGTTTGGGGATTGTAACCTTGAGTTTAAATGTTGTTTTGTTACGTTTGGATGTTCTATTCTTACAGTTGGGGGTTGTATCCTTACGTTTGGGGGTTTTAAAGTTACGTTCTTGGGTTGTATCCTTAAGTTTGGGGGTTTGTCCTTACGTTTGGAGGTTCTATTCTTACGTTTGGGTGTTTGACCTTACGTTTGTGGGTTCTATTCTTACGTTTGGGGGTTCTATTGTTACGTTTCCGCGTTCTTTTCTTACGTTTTGGGGATCTATTCTTGCGTTTGTTGTTTCTATTCCTACGTTTGAAGGTTTTATTCTTACGTTTGGGGGTTGTATGCTTACGTTTGGGGGTTGTATGCTTACGTTTAGGGGTTGTATCCTTACGTTTGGGGGTTCTAATCTTAAGTTTGGGGGTTTGTCCTTACGTTCGGGGGTTGTATTCTTACGTTTGGGGGTTCTATTGTTACGTTTAAGAGTCTTATGCTTACGTTTGGGGGTTTTTCCTTACGTTTGAAGGTTGTATCGGTACGTTTGGGGGTTTTATTCTTACGTTTTGGGGTTCTATTCTTACGTTTGGGGGTTGTATGCTTACGTTTGCGGGTTTTATTCTTACGTTTGGGTGTTATCTTCTTAAGTTTGGGTGTTTGTCCTTACGTTTGGGGGTTGTATGCTTACTTTTGCTTGTTCTATTCTTACGTTTGGGTGTTCTATTATTAACTTTGTTGGTTTGTCCTTACCTTTGCGGGTTTTATTCTTACGTGTGGGGGTTGTATTGTTACGTTTGGATTTTTGTCTTTACGTTTGGGGGTTGTATCCTTACGTTTAGGGGTTAAATTCTTACGTTTGGGGGTTTGTCCTTACGTTTGAAGGTTGGTCCTTACGTTTGGGGGTTGTATTCGTACGTTTGAGGGTCTGTCCTTACGTTTGGGGGTTGTATTCTTACGTTTGGGGGTTGTATTCTTACCTTTGGGAGTTGTATTCTTACGGTTAAGGGTTTGTCCTTACGTTTGGGTTTTCTTCCTTACGTTTGCGGGTTCCATTCTTATGTTTGGGGGTTCTATTTTGTACGTTTGCGGGTTCTATTCTTACGGTTTTAAGATTTATTCTTACGTTTGTGGGTTCTGTTCCTACGTTCGGGGGTTTTATTCGTACGTTTGGGGGTTTGTCCTTACTTTTTGGGGTTCTATTCGTACGTTTGGGGGTTTGTCCTTACGTTTGGAGGTTGTATTCTTACGTTCGGGGGTTCTATTCGTACGTTTGGGGGTTGTGTCCTTACGTTTGGGGGTTCTATTCTTACGTTTGGGGGTTGTATTCTTACGTTTGGGGGTTGTATGCTTACGTTTTGTGGCTGTATGCTTACTTTTGGGGATTGTATCTTAGCGTTTAGGGGTTTTATTCTTTCGTTTGGGGGTTGTATCCTTACGTTTGGGGGTTCTATTCTTCCGTTTGGGGATTTTTACTTACGTTTGAAGGTATTCTTCTTACGTTTGGGGGTTGATTTCGTACGTTTGGGAGTTGTATCCGTACGTTTGGTGGTTGTATTCTTACGTTTGGGGGTGTATCCCTACTTTTGGAGGTTGTATTCTTACGTTTGGGGGTTTGTCCTTACGTTTGGGGGTTGTATCCTTACGTTGGTGGGTTCTATTGTTACGATTAAGAGTTGTATGCTTACGTTTTGGGGTTGTATTGTTAAGTTTGGGGGTTGTATGCTTACATTTGCAGGTTCTATTGTTACGTTTGGGTTTTCTATTCTTACGTTTGGGGGTTGTCTCTGTACGTTTGGGGGTTGTATTCTTACGTTTGGGGGTTGTATGCTTACGTTTGCGGGTTCTATTCTTACGTTTGAGGGTCCTTTTTTTATGTCTGGGGGTTGTATTCTTACGTTTGGGGGTTCTATTGTTAAGTTTTGGGGTTCTATTCTTAAGTTTGGTGGTTTGTCCTTACATTTGCGGGTTTTTTTGTTACGTGTGGGGGTTGTATTGTTACGTTTGGATGTTTGTCCTTACGTTTGGGGGTTGTATTCTTACCTTTGGGGGTTTTATCCTTACGTTTAGGGGTTGTAATCTTACGTTTGGGGGATGTATCCTAACGTTTGGGGGTTGTATTCTCACGTTTGGGGGTTTGTCCTTACGTTTGAAGGTTTGTCCTTTCGTTTGGGGGTTGTATACTTACGTTTGGGGGTTTGTCCTTACGTTTGGGGCTTGTATTCTTACGTTTAAGAGTTGTATTCTTACCTTTGGGAGTTGTATCCTTACGTTTGGGGGTTGTATTCTTACTTTTGGGGGATGTATCCTTACGTTTGGGAGTTGTATTCTCAATTTTGGGGGTTTGTCCTGACGTTTGAAGGTTTCTCCTTTCGTTTGGGGGTTATATACTTACGTTAGGGGGTTTGTCCTTACGTTTGGGGCTTGTATTCTTACGTTTAGGGGTTGTATTCTTACCTTTGGGAGTTGTATTCTTACGTTTGGGGGTTGTATTCGTAACTTTGGGTGTTCTACCCTTACGTTTGGGGGTTTGATTCTCACGTTTGGGGGTTGTATTCTTACGTTTGGGGGTTGTGTTCTTACGTTTGGGGGTTGAATTCCTTCGTCTGGGGGTTGTATTCTTACCTTTGGGGGTTGTATTGTTACGTTTGGATGTTTGTCCTTACGTGTGGGGGTTGTATTCTCACGTTTGGGGGTTTGTCCTTACGTTTGAAGTTTGTTGTTACCTTTGGGGGTTGTATTCTTACGTTTGGGGGTTGTATTCTTACGTTTGGAGGTTCTATTCTTACGCTCGGGAGTTTTATTCTTAGGTTTGGGGGTTGTATTGTTACGTTTGGGGGTTTGTCCTTACGTTTGAAGGTTTGTCCTCTCGTTTGGGGGTTTTATACTTACGTTTGGGGGTTTGTCCTTACGTTTGGGGCTTGTATTCTTACATTTAGGGGTGTTATTCTTACCTTTGGGAGTTCTACCCTTACGTTTGGGGGTTCTATTCTTACGTTTGAGGGTTGTATTCTTATGTATGGGGTTTGTATTCTTACGTTAGGGGGTTGTATTCTTACGTTTGGGGGTTCTATTGTTACGTTTGCGGGTTGTATTCTTACGTTTTGGGGATGTATTCTTACGTTTGTGGGTTGTATTCCTACGTTTGGGGGTTTTATTCTTACGTTTGGGGGTCTGTTCTTCCGTTTGTTTGTTCTATTCTTACGTTTGGGGGTTTGTCTTTACGTTTGGGGATTCTATTCTTACGTTTGGAGGTTGTATCCTTACCTTTGCGGATTTTATTCTTACGTGTGGGGGTTGTATTCTTACGTTCGGGGGTTGTATCCTTACGTTTGGGGGTTTGTCCTTACGTTTGGATGGTCTTTTCTCTATGCTTACGTTTTGTTGTTGTATGCTTACGTTTGGGGGTTGTATCTTAACGTTTAGAGGTTTTATTCTTACAATTGGGGGTTCTGTTTATACGTTTTGGCCTAGAATCCCGACTTTTGCGGGTTGTATCCTTACGTTTAGGGGTTCTAATCTTATTGTTGGGGGTTGTATCCTTACGTTTGGGGGTTCTCTTCTTAGCTTTGGGGGTTGTATCCTTACGTTTGGGGATATTAACCTTACGTTTGGGGGTTGTATTCTTACGTTTGGGGGTTCTATTCTTTCAGTTACGAGTTGTGACGATACGTTTTGGATGTATCCTTACTTTTGGGGGTTCTATTCTTACAGGTGGGGGCTGTATCCTTACGTTCGGGGGTTGTATTTTTACAGTTGGGGGTTGTATCCTCACGTTTGGGGGTTCTATTCTTACAGTTGGGGGTTGTATTCTTACGTTTGGGAATTTTATTCTTACAGTTGGAGGTTGTATTCTTACGTTTGGGAGTTGTAACCTTACGTTTGGGGTTGTATTCTTACGTTAACGGGTTCTATTCTTACGTTTACGGTTGGTATTCTTACGTTTATGGGTTGTATTCTTACTTTTGGGGGTTGTATCCTTCCGTATGGGGGTTATAACCTTACGTTCAGGGATTGTATCCTTACGTTTGGGGATTGTATTCTTACGTTTGGGGGTTCTATTCTTACAGTTGGGGGTTGTATTCTCACGTTTAGGGTTTGTATTCTTACGTTTGGGAGTTCTTTTCTTACAGTTGGGGGTCGTATTCTTACGTTATGGGGTTGTATATTTACGTTTAGGGGTTCTATACTCTTACAATTGGGGGTTGTATTTTTACGTTTAGGGGTTGTATTTTAACGTTTGGTAGTTTTATTCTTACAGTTGGGGTTTGTATCCTTACGTTTGGGGATTGTATTCTTACGTTTAGGGATTCTATTCGTACAGTTGGGGGTTGTATTCTTACGTTTAGGGGTTGTTATCTTACGTTTGGGAGTTCTTTTCTTACAGTTGGGAATTGTATTCTTACGTTTAGGGGTTGTATTTTTCATTTGGGGGTTCTACTCTTACCGTTAGGGGTTGTATTCTTACGTTTAGGGGTTGTATTTTTACGTTTGGGGGTTCTTTTCTTATAGTTGGGGGTTGTAACCTTACGTTTAGGGATTCTATTCTTACAGTTGGGGGTTCTATTCTTAAGGTTGGGGGTTGTAACCTTACGTTTGGAGGTTCTATTCTTACAGTTGGGGGCTGTTTTCTTACGTTCGGGGCTTCTATTTTTACAATTGGGGGTTGTATTCTTACGTTTAGGGGTTTTATTCTTACAGTTGGGGGTTGTATCTCTACGTTCCTGGGTTCTATTCTTACAATTGGGGGTTGTAACCTTACGTTTAGGGGTTCTCTTCTTACAGTTGGGGGTTCTATTCTTACAGTTGGGGGTTGTATCCTTATGTTTGAGGGTTCTATTCTTACAGTTTGTGGTTGTAATCTAACGTTTGGAGGTTTTATTCTTACAGCTGGGGGTTGTAACCTTACGTTGGGGGTTTTATTCTTACGTTTGGGGGTTGTATCCTTACGTTTGCGGGTTCTATTCTTACGTTTGGGCGTTTTATCGTTACGTTTTGGGGATCTATTGTTACAATTGGGGGTTCTGTTTATACGTTTGGGCCTAGTATCCCTACGTTCGCGGGTTGTATTCTTACGTTTAGGGGTTCTATTCTTACAGTTGGGGGTTGTATCCTTACGTTTGGGGGTTCTCTTCTTAGTTTTAGGGGCTGTATCCTTACGTTTGGGGATATTAACCTTACGTTTGGGGGTTCTATTCTTTCAGTTACGAGTTGTGACGTTACGTTTTGGTGTTCTATTCTTACAGTTGGGGGTTTTATTCTTACGTTTGTTGGTTCTATTTTTAATGTTGGGGGTTGTATCCTTACGTTTGGGGGTTCTATTCTAACGTTTGGGGGTTGTATTCTTACAGTTTGGGGTTGTATACTTACGTTCAGGGGTTTTATTCTAACAGTTGGAGGTTGTATCCTTACTTTTGGGGGTTCTATTCTTACAGGTGGGGGCTGTATCCTTACGTTCGGGGGTTGTATTTTTACAGTTGGGGGTTGTATCCTCACGTTTGGGGGTTCTATTCTTACGTTCGGGGGTTGTGTTCTTACGTTTGGTGGTTGTATCGTTACGTTTGGGGGTTCTCTTTTTAGGTTTGTGGGTTGTATCCTTACGTTTGGGGGTTGTATCCCTTCGTTGGGTCATTGTATCCTTACGTTTGGGGGTTCTATTCTTAAGTTTGGGGGTTTGTTCTTACGTTTGTGGGTTATATTCTTACGTTTTGGGGTTGTATCCTTACTTTCGGGGGTTGTATCCTTACGTTTGGGGGCCCTATTCCTACGTTTGGGGGTTGTATCCTGACGTTGGGGGTTTTATTGTTACATTTGGGGGTTGTATTCTTACGTTTGGGGGTTGTATCTTTACGTTTGCGTTTTCTATTTCTACGTTTGGGGTTGTATGCTTACGTTTGGGGGTTGTATTCTTATGTTTGGGGCTTGTATCTTTAGGTTTGAGGGTTCTATTCTTACATTTAAGGGTTGTTTTCTTACGTTTGGAAGTTGTATCCTTTTGTTTTGGGGTTTGTATCCTTACGTTTGGGGGTTCTATTCTTACGTTTAGGGGTTGTATCCTCATGTTTGGTAGTTCTATTCTTACGTTTGAGCGTTGTATCCTCCTGTTTGGGGTTGTATTTCTTATGTTCGGTGTTTCTATTTGTACGTTTTGGGGTTGTATCCTTACGTTCGGGGGTTGTATCCTTACGTTTGAGGTTGTATTCTTACGTTTAGGGATTGTATTCTTATGTTTGGGGGTTTTATTCTTAGGTTTAGGAGTTGTATTGTTACGTTTAAGGTTTGTATTCTTACGTTTATGGGTTGTATTCTTACTTTTGGGGGTTGTATCCTTTCGTTTGGGTGTTATAACCTTACGTTCGGGGATTGAATTCTTACGTTTAGGGATTGTATTCTTACGCGTGGGGGTTCTATTCTTACACTTGGGGGTTCTATTCTTAAATTGGGGGTTGTAACCTTAATTAAGTTTGGAGGTTCTATTCTTATAGTTGGTTGTTGTATCCTTAAGTTCGGGGGTTCTATTCTTTCAGTATGGGGCCAAACTTCAAAATCAAATCTGGAGAAAATCTTAATCCTCCAAAAAAGAGCCTTACCTCTAATTTATTTCCGCAATAACAGAGAGCATGCCATCCCGTTATTCGTATGTTCTAATATCCTTCCAGTTGACATGCTTTATTTCAAATCTATAGCCAGTCTTATGCATGATATCAATAACCAAAGTGCTCCCCTGAACCTAATAAATCGTTTTGATCGAGTAGATTCTGTGCACTCGTATAGAACCAGGTCTGCATCCACGGGCAAATTTCATATAAAATGCTCAAAGCTGACACAACTGAGCCACTCATTTTCGAGATTAGGTTGTAAAATCTGGAATGAATTACCGGAATCTTTCCGTGCAAAAACTAAAGCCTCCTTTAAGAAATGCCTTCAGACCAGATTACTAAAACTTCTTGATCAAGAGGATATTTATGTTGACGTCAACACTCTGATTAAAAACTTCAAATATCAGTGGTATGATTAGCTAATATGAAACTTTCTTAATTTTAATTTAGACAGTCATTATTTTTTACTTCACTTATTACACATTAATTATTGGTATATCTTTAAATTATATTCTGTAAATATATACTAATCAACTGCACTACTCGCCTAGATTAGCCTATGCTATTTGCGGGCTAGTGCATTCTTGCCTTACCTTCGTGAAAAATGTGCTTTAATAAATATATAAACAATCGAATATAAATATATGGGGGTTGTATTCTTACGTTTAGGGGTTTTATTCTTAGATTTGGGGTTTGTATCCTTACCTTGGTTGCTTGTATTCTTACAGTTGGGGGTTGTAACCTTACCTTTGGAGGTTCTCTTGTTACAGTTGGGGGTAGTAACCTTACGTTTGAGGGTTCTATTCTTACAGTTCTGGGTTGTAACCTTACGTTTGGAGGTTCTATTCTTACAGCGGGGGGTTGTATCCTTACGTTTGGGGTTGTATTCTTACGTTTGCGGGTTCTATTTTTACAGTTGGGGGTTTATTCTTACGTTTAGGGCTTGTTTTTTTACGTTTGAGGGGTTCTATTCTTACAGTTGTGGGTTGTATTCTTACGTTTGGTGTTTCTATTCTTGCAGTTGGGGGTTGTATTTTTACGTTTAGGGGTTGTATTTTTACGTTTGGGGGTTCTATTCTTACAGTTGGGTTTTTTAACCTTGCGTTGAGTGGTTGTATCCTTACATTTAGCGGTCGTATTCTTACGTGTAGGGGTTGTAACTTTACGTTCGGGGGTTGTATTTTTACCTTTAGGGGTTGTATTTTTACGTATAGAGGCTGTCTTCTTCCCTGCGCGGTTGTAACCTAACGTTCGGGGGTGGTATCGTTATGTTTAGGGGTTGTGTTCTTACGTTTCGGGGTTCTATTCTTACAGTTAGGGGTTGTATCCTTACGTTTGGGGTTTCTTTTCTTACATTTGGGGGGTTGTACTCTTACGTTTAGGGGTTGTATTCTAATGTTTGGGGGTTTTATTCTTAGGTTTAGGAGTTGTATTGTTACGTTTAAGGTTTGTATTCTTACGTTTATGGGTTGTATTCTTACTTTTGGGGGTTGTATCCATACGTTTGGGTGTTATAACCTTACGTACGGGGATTGTATTCTTACGTTTAGGGGTTGTATTCTTACGCGTGGGGGTTCTATTCTTACAGTTGGGGGTTGTATTCTTACGTTAGGGGCTTCTACTCTTACAGTTGGTGGTTGTAACGTTACGTTTGGGGGTTTTCTCTTACAGTTGGGGGTTTTATTCTTAAATTGGGGGTTGTAACCTTAAGTTTGGAGGTTCTATTCTTACAGTTGGGGGTTGTATTCTTACGTTTAGGGGTTTTATTCTTACATTTAGGGGTTGTATCCTTACGTTCGTTGCTTCTATTCTTACAGTTGGGGGTTGTAACCTTACATTTGGAGGTTCTCTTGTTACAGTTGGGGGTAGTAACCTTACGTTTGAGGGTTCTATTCTTACAGTTCTGGGTTGTAACCTTACGTTTGGAGGTTCTATTCTTACAGCTGGGGGTTGTATCCCTACGTTCGGGGGTTGTATTCTTACGTTTGGGGGTTCTATTCTTACGTTTGGGGTTCTATTCTTACAGTTGGGGGTTCTATTCTTACAGTTGGGGGTTTTATTCTTACGTTTAGGGCTTGTTTTTTTTACGTTTGGGGGTTCTATTCTTACAGTTGGGTTTTTTAACCTTGCGTTGAGTGGTTGTATCCTCACGTTTAGCGCTCGTATTCTTACGTCTAGGGGTTGTAAGTTTACGTTCGGGATTTGTATTTTTATATTTAGGGGTTGTATTCTTACGTATAGAGGTTGTCTTCTTCCCTGCGGGCTTGTAACCTTACGTTCGGGGGTTGTATCGTTAAGTTTAAAGGTTGTGTTCTTACGTTTCGGGCTTTTATTCTTACAGTTGGGGCTGTATCCTTATTTTCAGGGGTTCTATTCTTACAGTTGGGGGTTGTATCCTTACGTTTGGGGGTCTTTTCTTACATTTGGGGGTTGTACTCTTACGTTCGGGGGTTGTATTCTTACAGTTGGTGGTTCTATCCGTACGTTTGGGGGTTGTATTCTTACGTTTGGGGATTTTATTCTTAGAGTTGAAGGTTCTATTCTTACGTTTAAGGGTTTTATTCTTACAGTTGGGGGTAGTATTCTTACGTTTTGGGGTTTGTCCTTACGTTTGGGAGTTGTATCCTTACATTTGGTTGTTGTATTCTTAAGATTAGAAGATCTATTCTTAGGTTTGGGGGTTGTATCCTTACGTTTGAAGGTTCTATTCTTGTGTCTGGGGGTTCTATTCTTACGTGTAGGGGTTTGTCCTTACGTTTGGGGGTTTGTCTTTACGTTTGGGGGTTTTATTGATACGTTTGGATGTTAATCCTTACGTTTGGGGGTTGTATCCTTACGTTTGGGGGCTGTATTCTCACGTTTGGGGGTTTGTCCTTACGTTTGAAGGTTTTTCCTTACGTTTTGGGGTTCTATTCTTACCTTTGGGGGTTGTATCCTTACGTTTGGGAGTTGTATTCGTACGTTTGGGGGTTTATCCTTACGTTTGGGAGTTGTATCCTTACATTTGGTTCTTGTATTGTTAAGATTGGAAGATCTATTCTTAAGTTTGGGGTTGTATGCTTACGTTTGAAGGTTCTATTCTTGTGTCTGGGGGTTCTATTCTTACGTTTAGGGGTTTGTCCTTACGTTTGGGGGTTGTATTCTTAGGTTTGGGGGTTTGTCTTTACGTTTGGGGGTTTGTTTTTACGTTTGGGTTCCCTGTCCTTACGTTTGGGGGTTGTATCCTTACGTTTGGTCGTTCTATTCTTAAGATTGGGGGTTCTATTCTTAAGTTTGGGGGTTGTTTCCTTACGTTTGGGGGTTCTATTCTTACAGTTGGGGGTTGTATCCTTAAGTTTGGGGATTGTAACCTTACGTTTTGGGGTTCTCTTCTGACTTTTGGGAGTTGTATCGTTACGTTTGGGGATTGTAACCTTGAGTTTAAATGTTGTTTTGTTACGTTTGGATGTTCTATTCTTACAGCTGGGGGTTGTATCCTTACGTTTGGGGGTTTTAAAGTTACGTTCTTGGGTTGTATCCTTACGTTTGGGAGTTGTATCCTTACGTTTGGGGGTTCTATTCTTACAGTTCGGTGTTTTAACCTTACGTTTGGGGGTTCTTTTTTTACAGTTGGGGGTTGTATCCTTACGTTCTGGTTTTGTATTTTTACGTTTAGGGGTTCTATCGTTACGTTTGGGGGTTTTATTCTTACTTCTGGGGGTTTTAAGCTTACGTTTAAGGGTTTTATTCTTACAGTTGGGGGTTGATTTCTTACGTTTGGGGGTTGTATTCGCACGTTAGGGGGTTGTATTCTTACGTTTGGGAGTTCTATTCTTACGTTTGAGCGTTCTATTCTTATTTTTACAGGTTCTATTCTTACGTTTTGGGGATCTATCGTTACGTTTGCTTGTTTTATTGCTACGTTTTGGGGTTTGTCCGTACGTTTGCTGGTTCTATTCTTAGGTTTGGGGGTTTGTGCTTACGTTTGGGGGTTGTATTCTTACGTTTTTGGGTTTGCCCTTACCTTTGGAGGTGGTTTTTTTACGTTTGGGGGTTCTATTCTTACGTTTGGGGGTTGTATCCTTACGTTTGGAGGTTTGTCCTTACGTTTGGGGGTTCTATTCTTACGTTTGGGGGTTGTATGCTTACGTTATGGGGTTGCATGCTTACGTTTGGGGGTTGTATCTTAACGTTTGGGGGTTGTTTTTCTACGTTTGGGGGTTGTATGCTTACGTTTGGGGGTTGTATTCTTAAGTTTGGGTGTTTGTCTTTACGTTTGGGGGTTGTATTCGTACATTTGGGGGTTGTATGACGGCTTACATTTGAGGGTTCTATTCTTATGTTTGGGGGTTCTAATCTTATGTTTGGGGGTTGTATTCTTACGTTTGGGGGTTCTATTCTTAAGTTTGGGGGATCTATTCTTACGTTTGGGGGTTTGTCCTTACCTTTGGGGGTTTTATTCGTACGTGTGGGGGTTGTATATTTACGTTTGGATGTTTTTCCTTACGTTTAGGGGTTGTATTTTTACGTTTAAGGGTTGAATCCTTACGTTTGGGGGTTGTATCCTTACGTTTGGGGGTTGTAACCTTACTTTTGGGGGCTGTATTCTCACGTTTAGGGGTTTGTCCTTACGTTTGAAGGTTTGTCCTAACGTTTGGGGGTTGTATTCTTACGTTTGGAAGTTTGTCCTTACGTTTGGGGGTTGTATTCTTACGTTTGGGGGTTTGTCCTTACGTTTGGAGGTTGTCCCTTTACGTTTGGGGGTTTTGCCCTTACGTTTGGGGGTTCTATTTTTACGTTTGGGGTTCTTTTTCTTACGTGTGGGGGTTCTATTCTTACGTTTGGGGGTTTTATTTGTACGTTTGGGGGATGTATTTTTACGTTTGGGGGTTTGTCCTTACGTTTGGGGGTTGTGTTCTTACGTTTGGGGGTTGCGTTCTTACGTTTTGGGGTTTTATTCTTACGTTTGGGAGTTTGTCCTTACCTTTGGGGGTTTGTCCTTACGTTTGGGAGTTCTATTCTTACGTTTGGTGGTTTGACGTTACGTTTGCGGTTTCTATTCTTACGTTTGGGTTTTGTCGTTGCCTTTGCGGGTTCTATTTTTACGTTTGGGGGTTAAGGTTTTTACGTTTGGTTGTTCTAATCTTACGTTGTGGGGTTGTATTCTTACGTTTTGGGGTTTGTTATTACGTTTGGGAGGTTTGTCCGTACGTTTTCGGGTTCTATTCTTACGTTTGGGGATTTGTCTTACGTTTGCGGGTTCTATTCTTACGTTTGCGTGTTTTACTCTTACGTTTAGGGGTTCTATTTTAACGTTTAGTGGTTTGTCTTTACGTTTGCGGGTTTTATCGTTAAGTTTGGGGGTAGATTTCTTACGTTTGGGGGTTCAATTCTTACGTTTGGAGGTTTGTCTGTACATTTGCTGGTTTTATTCTTACGTTTGGGGGTTTGTCCTTACCTTTCGAGGTTGTTTTTTTACGTCTGGGGATTCTATTCTTTCGTTTAGGGGTTGTATCCTTACGTTTGGAGGTTTGTCCTTACGTTTGGGGGTTCTATTTTTACGTTTAGGGGTTTTATTCTACGTTTGGGGGTTCTATTCTTACGTTTGGGGGTTGTCTTCTTACGTTTAAGGGTTGGGTTGTTACGTTCTGGGGTTGTATTCTCACGTTTGGGGGTTTTGTCGTTACCTTTGGGGGTTTGTCCTTACGTTTGGGAGTTGTATCCTTACGTTTGGTTGTTCTATTCTTAATATTGGGGATCTATTCCTACGTTTGGGGGTTGTATCCTCACGTTTCGGGGTTCTATTCTTGAATTTGGGGGTTTTCTTCTTCCGTTTGGGGGTTGTATTCTTACGTTTTGGGGTTTGTCTTTACGTTTGGGGGTTTTCCTTAAGTTTGGGGGCTGTATTCCTAAGTTTTGGGGTTTGTCCTTACGTTTGGGGGTTGTATCTATCCGTTTGGTTGTTGTATTGTTAAGATTGGGGGTTCTATTACTAACCCCCAAACGTAAGAATACAACCCCCAAACGTAAGGATACAACCCCCAAACGTAAGAATACAACTCCCAAACATAAGAATACAACACTAAACTTAAGGTTAAAACCCCCAAAAGGAAGAATACAACTCCCCCAAAAAAGAATAGTACCCCCAAACGTAAGAATACAAACCCCGAACGTAAGGATACAACCCCCAACTGTAAGAATACAACCCCCAAACGTAAGGATACATCCCCCAACTGTAAGAATACGACCCTCAAACGTAAGGATACAACTCCCAAACGTTTGTCCTTACGTTTGCGGGTTCTAGTCATACGTTTGGGGCTTGTATTGATACATTTGGGGGTTGTATCTTAACGTTTATGGGTTTTATTCTTACGTTTGGGGTTGTATCCTTACATTTGGGGGTTCTGTTCTTACGTTTGGGGGTTTGTTCTTACGCTTGGGGGTTTATTCTTACCTTTAAGGGTTCTATTCTTACGTTTGGGGGTTTGTCCTTACGTTTTGGGGGTTGATCTCGTACGTTTGGGGGTTGTATTCTTACGTTCGGGGGTTGTGTTCTTACGTTTGGTGGTTGTATCGTTACGTTTGAGGGTTCTATTCTTAGGTTTAAGGGTTTTATCCTTATACGTTCGGGGGCTGTTTTCTTCCGTTTAAAGGTTGTATCCTTACGTTTGGGGGTTCTATTCTTACGTTTAGGGGTTCTATTCTTAAGTTTAGGGGTTTGTCCTTACGTTTAGGGGTTGTATTCTTACAGGTGGAGGTAGTATTTTTACGTTTGGGGTTTGTATCTTTACGTTAAAAGGTTGTATTCTTACAGTTGGGGGTTGTATTCTTACGTTTAAGAGTTCTATTGTTACTTTTGGGGGTGCTATTCTTAAAGTTGGGGGTTTTATTCTTACATTTTGGAGTTCTATCCTTACGTTTGGGGGTTGTATTCTTACGTTTAGGGGTTGTATTCTTACAGTTGGGGGTTCTCTTCTAACGTTTGGAGGTTCTCTTCTTACGTTTGGGGGTTCTATTCTTACGTTTGGAGGTTCTATTTTTACGTTTCAGGGTTCTAATCTGACGTTTGTGGTTTGTATCCTTACGTTTGGGGATTCTATTCATACGTGTGGGGGCTGTATCGTTCCGTTTGGGAGTTCTATTTTTACGTTTGGGGGTTGTATTCTTACGTTCGGGGGTTGTGTCGTTACGTTTGGGGGTTCTATTCTTAGATTTGGGGGTTTTATCCTTACGTTCGGGGGCTGTATCCTTCTGTTTAAGGGTTGTATCCTTACTTTTGGGGGTTCTATTCTTATGTTTAGGTGTTCTATTCTTAAGTTTGGGGGTTTGTCCTTACGTTAAAGGGTTGTATTCTTACAGTTAGGGGTTGTATTCTTACGGTTAAGGGTTGTAATATTACTTTTGGGGGTTCTATTTTTCCATTTGGTTGTTGTATTCTTACGTTTAGGGGTTGTGTTTTTGCGTTTGGAAGTTCTATTCTTACAGTTGGGGGTTGTAACCTTATGTTTGGAGGTTGTATCCTCACGTTTAGGGGTTGTATTCTTACGTTTAGGGGTTGTAACCTTACGTTCGGGGGTTCTATCCTTTCGTTCAGTGGTTGTGTTCTTACGTTTGGGGGTTCTCTTTTTACAGTTGGGGGTTGTAACACTACGTTTGAGGGTTCTATTCTTACAGTTGGGGGTTGTAACCTTACGTTTGGATGTTCTATTTTTACAGTTGGGGATTGTATCTCTACGTTTGGGGGTTGTATTCTTACGTTTGGGGGTTCTATTCTTAGAGTTAGGGCTTTTATTCTTGCGTTTAGGGGTTGTATTTTTACCTTTAGGCGTTCTATTCTTATTATTGGGAGTTGTATTCTTACGTTTAAGGGTTCTATTCTTACAGTTGGGGGTTGTATCTTTACGTTTGGGGGTTCTATTCTTACAGTTGGGGGTTGTATCCTTTCGTTCGGGGGTTGAATTCTTACGTTTGGGGGTTCTATCCTTACGTTTGGGAGTTGTATTCTCACGTTTGGGGGTTCTATTCTTACAGTGGGGGGTTGTATTCTTACGTTTAGGGATTCCATTCGTACAGTTTGGGGTTGTATTCTTACGTTTTGGGGTTCTATTCTTAAAGTTGGGGGTTTTATTCTTACATTTTGGAGTTCTATCCCTACGTTTGGGGGTTGTATTCTTACGTTTGGGGGTTCTATTCTTACAGTTAGGGGTTTTATTTTTATGTTTGGGGGTTCTATTCTTACAGTTGGGGGTTCTCTTCTAACGTTTGGAGGTTCTCTTCTTACGTTTGGGGGTTCTATTCTTACGTTTGGAGGTTCTATTTTTACGTTTCAGGGTTCTAATCGGACGTTTGTGGTTTGTATCATTACGTTTGGGGATTCTATTCGTACGTGTGGGGGCTGTATCGTTACGTTTGGGAGTTCTATTTTTACGTTTGGGGGTTCTATTCTTAGATTTGGGGGTTTTATCCTTACGTTCGGGGGCTGTATCCTTCTGTTTAAGGGTTGTATCCTTACTTTTGGGGGTTCTATTCTTACGTTTAGGGGTACTCTTCTTAAGTTTGGGGGTTTCTCCTTACGTTAAAGGGTTGTATTCTTACAGTTAGGGGTTGTATTCTTACGTTTAGGGGTTGTGTTTTTGCGTTTGGAAGTTCTATTCTTACAGTTGGGGGTTGTAACCTTATGTTTGGAGGTTGTATCCTCACGTTTAGGGGTTGTATTCTTACGTTTAGGGGTTGTAACCTTACGTTCGGGGGTTCTATCCTTTCGGTCAGTGGTTGTGTTCTTACGTTTGGGGGTTCTCTTTTTACAGTTGGGGGTTGTAACCTTACGTTTGAGGGTTCTATTCTTACAGTTGGGGGTTGTAACCTTACGTTTGGAGGTTCTATTCTTACAGTTGGGGATTGTATCTCTACGTTTGGGGGTTGTATTCTTACGTTTGGGGGTTCTATTCTTAGAGTTAGGGCTTTTATTCTTGCGTTTAGGGGTTGTATTTTTACCTTTAGGCGTTCTATTCTTACAATTGGGAGTTGTATTCTTACGTTTAAGGGTTCTATTTTTACAGTTGGGAGTTGTATTTTTACGTTTAGGAGTTGTATTAATTACGTTTGGGGGTTCTATTCGTGTAGTTGGGGGTTGTAACCTTACGTTCAGGGGTTGTATTCTTACGTTTAGGGGTTGTAACCTTAAGTTCGGGGGTTGTACTCTTACGTTTAACGGTTGTATTTTTACGTATAGGGGTTGTCTTCTTCCTTGCAGGGTTTTAACCTTACGTTCGGGGGTTGTATCGTTAAATTTAGTGGTTTTGTTCTTACGTTTGGGGGTTCTATTCTCACAGTTGGGGGATGTATCATTACGTTCGGGGGTTCTATTCTTACTGTTGGGGGTTGTATCCTAACTTTTGGTGGTTCATTTCTTACAGTTAGGGGTTGTATCATTACGTTCGGAGGTTGTATTCTTACAGTTATGGGTTCTACCGTTACGTTTGGGGGTTTTATTCTTACAGTTGGAGGTTGTATTCTTACGTTTGGGGGTTCTATTTTTACAGTTGGGGGTTGTATTCTTTCGTTTAGATGTTGTAATATTACAGTTGGGGGTTGAATTCTTACGTTCCGGGGTTCTATCCTTAGGTTTGGGGGTTCTATTCTTACAGTTGGGGGTTGTATTCTTACGTTTGAGGGTTCTATTCTTACAGTTGGGGGTTCTCTTCTTACGTGTGGGGGTGGTATCCTTACCTTTGGGGGTTCTATTTTTACGTTTGGTGGTTGTATCGTTACGTTTGGGGGGTTTTATTCATACGTTTGGTGGTTGTATCGTTTAGTTTGGGGGTTCTATTCTTAGGTTTTGGGGTTTTATCCTTACGTTCGGGGGCTGTATCCTTCCGTTTGGGGGTTCTATTCTTACAATTTTTGGTTGTATTCTTACGTTTGGGGGTTCTATTCTTACAATTGGGGGTATTATTCTTACGTTTAGGGGTTGTATTCTTACGTTTGGGGGTTCTATTCTTACAATTGGGGGTATTATTCTTACGTTTACGGGTTCTATTCTTACAGTTGAGGGTTGTAACTTTACGTTTCGGGTTTCTATTCTTACAGTTGGGGGTTGTAACCTTACGTTCGGGGGTTTTATTTTTAGGATTGGGGGTTGTATCCTTACGTTCATGGGTTCTATCCCTACAGTTGGGGGTTGTAACCTTACGTTTGGGGGTTCTATTCTCACGTTTTTGGGGGTTTGTCCTTACGTTTGAAAGTTTGTCGTTACCCTTGGGGGTTGTATTCTTACGTTTGGGGGTTTGTCGTTACGTTTGGGGGTTGTATTCTTACGTTTGGAGTTTCTATTCTTACGCTCGGGAGTTTTATGCTTAGGTTTGGGGGTTGTATTGTTACGTTTGGGGGTTTGTCCTTACGTTTGAGGGTTTGTCCTTTCGTTTGGGTGTTTTATACTTACGTTTGGGGGTTTGTCCTTACGTTTGGGGCTTGTATTCTTACATTTAGGGGTTGTATTCTTACCTTAGGGAGTTCTACCCTTTCGTTTGGGGGTTCTACCCTTACGTTTGGGGGTTCTATTCTTACGTTTGAGAGTTTTATTCTTATGTTTGGGGGTTGTATTCTTACGTTTGGGGGTTGTGTTCTTACGTTTCGGGGCTGAATTCCTTCGTCTGGGGGTTGTATTCCTACGTTTGGGTGTTTGTCCTTACGTTTGCAAGTTCTATTCTTACGTTAGGGAGTTGTATTCTTACGTTTGGGGGTTCTATTTTTACGTTTGCGGGTTCTATTCTCACGTTTTGGGGATGTATTCTTACGTTTGTGGGTTGTATTCCTACGTTTGGGGGTTTTATTCTTACGTTTGGGGGTCTGTTCTTACGTTTGTTTGTTCTATTCTTACGTTTGGGGGTTTGTCCTTACGTTTAAAGAATGTATTCTTATTTTCGGGGGTTCTATTCTTACGTTTGGGGGTTGTATCGTTACGTTTAAGGGTTTGTCCTTACGTTTGGGGATTCTATTCTTACGTTTGGGGGTTGTATCCTTACCTTTGCAGATTTTATTCTTACGTGTAGGGGTTGTATTCTTACGTTCGGGAGTTCCATTCTTACGTTTGGGGGTTTGTCCTTACGTCTGGATGCTATTTTCTAACGTTTGGGGGTTGTATGCTTACGTTTTGTGGTTGTAGGCTTACGTTTGGGGCTGTATCTTAACGTTTAGAGGTTTTATTCGTACGTTTGGGGGTTGTATCTTTACGTTTGGGGTCTTTGGGGGTTCTATTCTTACTTTCGGGGGTTTGTACTACCCCCAACTGTAAGAATAAAACCCCCAAACGTTAAAATACAACCCCCAAACGTAAGGATACAATCCCCAAACGTAAGGTTATAACCCCCAAACGTAAGAATACAACCTGCAAAAGTAAGAATACAACCCATAAACGTAAGAATACAAATCTTAAACGTAAGAATAGAACCCCTAAACGTTAGAATACAACCCCGAAAGATAAGAATACAACCTCTAAACCTAAGAATACAACCCCAAACGTAAGGTTACAACCCCCAAACGTAAGGATACAACCCCAAAAAGTAAGAATAGAAGCCCCAAACGTAAGAATACAACCCTTAAAGGTATGTATCCTTACGTTTGGGGATTGTATTCTTACGTTTAGGGGTTCTATTCTTACAGTTGGGGGTTGTATTCTTACGTTTAGGGGTTGTATTCTTACGTTTGGGGGTTCTATTCTTACAATTGGGGGTATTATTCTTACGTTTACGGGTTCTATTCTTACAGTTGAGGGTTGTAACTTTACGTTTCGGGTTTCTATTCTTACAGTTGGGGGTTGTAACCTTACGTTCGGGGGTTTTATTTTTAGGATTGGGGGTTGTATCCTTACGTTCATGGGTTCTATCCCTACAGTTGGGGGTTGTAACCTTACGTTTGGGGGTTCTATTCTCACGTTTTTGGGGGTTTGTCCTTACGTTTGAAAGTTTGTCGTTACCCTTGGGGGTTGTATTCTTACGTTTGGGGGTTTGTCGTTACGTTTGGGGGTTGTATTCTTACGTTTGGAGTTTCTATTCTTACGCTCGGGAGTTTTATGCTTAGGTTTGGGGGTTGTATTGTTACGTTTGGGGGTTTGTCCTTACGTTTGAGGGTTTGTCCTTTCGTTTGGGTGTTTTATACTTACGTTTGGGGGTTTGTCCTTACGTTTGGGGCTTGTATTCTTACATTTAGGGGTTGTATTCTTACCTTAGGGAGTTCTACCCTTTCGTTTGGGGGTTCTACCCTTACGTTTGGGGGTTCTATTCTTACGTTTGAGAGTTTTATTCTTATGTTTGGGGGTTGTATTCTTACGTTTGGGGGTTGTGTTCTTACGTTTCGGGGCTGAATTCCTTCGTCTGGGGGTTGTATTCCTACGTTTGGGTGTTTGTCCTTACGTTTGCAAGTTCTATTCTTACGTTAGGGAGTTGTATTCTTACGTTTGGGGGTTCTATTTTTACGTTTGCGGGTTCTATTCTCACGTTTTGGGGATGTATTCTTACGTTTGTGGGTTGTATTCCTACGTTTGGGGGTTTTATTCTTACGTTTGGGGGTCTGTTCTTACGTTTGTTTGTTCTATTCTTACGTTTGGGGGTTTGTCCTTACGTTTAAAGAATGTATTCTTATGTTCGGGGGTTCTATTCTTACGTTTGGGGGTTGTATCGTTACGTTTAAGGGTTTGTCCTTACGTTTGGGGATTCTATTCTTACGTTTGGGGGTTGTATCCTTACCTTTGCAGATTTTATTCTTACGTGTAGGGGTTGTATTCTTACGTTCGGGGGTTCCATTCTTACGTTTGGGGGTTTGTCCTTACGTCTGGATGCTCTTTTCTAACGTTTGGGGGTTGTATGCTTACGTTTTGTGGTTGTAGGCTTACGTTTGGGGCTGTATCTTAACGTTTAGAGGTTTTATTCGTACGTTTGGGGGTTGTATCTTTACGTTTGGGGTCTTTGGGGGTTCTATTCTTACTTTCGGGGGTTTGTACTACCCCCAACTGTAAGAATAAAACCCCCAAACGTTAAAATACAACCCCCAAACGTAAGGATACAATCCCCGAACGTAAGGTTATAACCCCCAAACGTAAGAATACAACCTGGAAAAGTAAGAATACAACCCATAAACGTAAGAATACAAATCTTAAACGTAAGAATAGAACCCCTAAACGTTAGAATACAACCCCGAAAGATAAGAATACAACCTCTAAACCTAAGAATACAACCCCAAACGTAAGGTTACAACCCCCAAACGTAAGGATACAACCCCAAAAAGTAAGAATAGAACCCCCAAACGTAAGAATACAACCCTTAAAGGTATGTATCCTTACGTTTGGGGATTGTATTCTTACGTTTAGGGGTTCTATTCTTACAGTTGGGGGTTGTATTCTTACGTTTAGGGGTTGTATTCTTACGTTTGGGAGTTCTTTTCTTACAGTTGGGAATTGTATTCTTACGTTTAGGGGTTGTATTTTTCATTTGGGGGTTCTACTCTTACCGTTAGGGGTTGTATTCTTACGTTTAGGAGTAGTATTTTTACGTTTGGGGGTTCTTTTCTTACAGTTGGGGGTTGTATTCTTACGTTTAGGGGTTCTATTCTTCGGTTTGGGGTTCTATTCTTAAGGTTGGGGGTTGTAACCTTACGATTGGAGGTTCTATTCTTACAGTTAGGGGCTGTTTTCTTACGTTCGGGGGTTCTTTTTTTACCCTTGGGGGTTGTATTCTTACGTTTAGGGGTTTTATTCTTACAGTTGTTGGTTGTGTCTCTACGTTCGTGGGTTCTATTCTTACAATTGGGGGTTGTAACGTTACGTTTAGGGGTTCTCTTCTTACAGTTGGGGGTTGTAACCTTATGTTTGAGGGTTCTATTCTTACAGTTTGTGGTTGTAATCTAACGTTTGGAGGTTTTATTCTTACAGTTGGGGATTGTAACCTTACGTTTGGAGGTTCTATTCTTACAGGTGGGGGCTGTATGCTTACGTTCGGGGGTTGTAATTTTACAGTTGGTGATTGTATCCGCATGTTTAGGGGTTCTATTCTTACAGTTGGGGGTTGTATTCTTACGTTTGGGGGTTCTATTCTTACGTTTTGGGGATCTATTCTTACGTTTGTGGGTTGTATTCCTACGTTTGGTGGTTTTATTCTTACGTTTGGGGGTCTGTTCTTACGTTTGTTTGTTCTATTCTTACGTTTAGGGGTTGGTCCTTACGGTTGAAGAATGTATTTTTACGTTCGGGGGTTCTATTCTTACGTTGGGGGGTTGTATCGTTACGTTTGGGGGTTTGTATCCTTACCTTTGCGGATTTTATTCTTACGTGTGGGGGTTGTATCCTTATGTTTTGGGGTTGTATTCTTACGTTTGGGGGTTGTATTCTTACATTTGGAGGTTCTATTCTTACGCTCGGGAGTTTTATTCTTAGGTTTAGGGGTTGTATTGTTACGTTTGGGGGTTTGTCCTAACGTTTGAAGGTTTGTCCTTTCGTTTGGGTGTTTTATACTTACGTTTGGGGGTTTGTCCTTACGTTTGGGGCTTGTATTCTTACATTTAGGGGTTGTATTCTTACCTTAGGGTGTTCTACCCTTACGTTGGGGGGTTCTACCTTTACGTTTGGGGGTTCTATTTTTACGTTTGAGGGTTTTATTCTTATGTTTGGGGGTTGTGTTCTTACGTTTCGGGGCTGAATTCTTTCGTCTGGGGGTTGTATTCTTACGTTTGGGGGTGCTATTCTTACGTTTGGGTGTTTGTCCTTACGTTTGCAAGTTCTATTCTTACGTTAGGCGGTTGTATTCTTACGTTTGGGGGTTCTATTGTTACGTTTGCGGGTTCTATTCTTACGTTTTGGGGATGTATTCTTACGTTTGTGGGTTGTATTCCTACGTTTGGGGGTTTTATTCTTACGTTTGGGGGTCTGTTCTTACGTTTGGGGATTCTATTCTTACGTTTGGGGGTTGTATCCTTACCTTTGCGGATTTTATTCTTACGTGTGGGGGTTATATTCTTACGTTCGGGGGTTCCATTCTTACGTTTGGGGGTTTGTCCTTACGTCTGGATGCTCTTTTCTAACGTTTGGGGGTTGTATGCTTACGTTTTGTGGTTGTAGGCTTACGTTTGGGGGTTGTATCTTAACGTTTGGGGGTTCTATTCTTACGTTTGGGGGTTTGTACTTACCTTTAAGGGTTGTATTCTTACGTTTGGGGGTTCTATTCTTACTTTTTGGGTTTGTATCCTTACGTTTGGGGGTTGTAACCTTACGTTTGGGGCTGTATTCTTAGGTTTAGAGGTTGTATTCTTATCTTTCGGGGTTGTATTCTAACGTTTAGGGGTTCTATTCTTACGTTTAAGGTTTGTATTCTTACGTTTATGGGTTGTATTCTTACTTTTGGAGGTTGTATCCTTACGTTTGGGGGTTATAACCTTACGTTCGGGGATTGTATCCTTACGTTTGGGGGTTTTATTCTTACAGTTGGGGGTTGTATCCTTACGTTTGGGGATTGTATTCTTACGTTTAGGGGTTCTATTCTTACAGGTGGGGGTTGTATTCTTACGTTTAGGGGTTGTATTCTTACGTTTGGGAGTTCTTTTCTTACAGTTGGGAATTGTATTCTTACGTTTAGGGGTTGTATTTTTCATTTGGGGGTTCTACTCTTACCGTCAGGGGTTGTATTCTTACGTTTAAGGGTTGTATTTTTACGTTTGGGGGTTCTTTTCTTACAGTTGGGGGTTGTATTCTTACGTTTAGGAGTTCTATTCTTACAGTTGGGTTTCTATTCTTAAGGTTGGGGGTTGTAACCTTACGTTTGGAGGTTCTATTCTTATAGTTGGGGGCTGTTTTCTTACGTTCGGGGGTTCTATTTTTACCCTTGGGGGTTGTATTCTTACGTTTAGGGGTTTTATTCTTACAGTTGGGGGTTTTATCTCTACGTTCGTGATTTCTATTCTTACAATTGGGGGTTGTAACCTTACGTTTAGGGGTTCTCTTCTTACAGTTGGGGGTTGTAACCTTATGTTTGAGGGTTCTATTCTTACAGCTTGTGGTTGTAATCTAACGTTTGGAGGTTCTATTCTTACAGTTGGGGATTGTAACCTTACGTTTGGAGGTTCTATTTTTACAGTTGGGGGTTGTAACCTTACGTTGGGGGTTTTATTCTTACGTTAAGGGGTTGTATCCTTACGTTTGCGGGTTCTATTCTTACGTTTGGGGTTTTATCGTTACGTTTTGGGGTTCTATTCTTACAATTGGGGGTTCTGTTTATACGTTTTGGCCTAGTATCCCTAAGTTCGCGGGTTGTATTCTTACGTTTAGGAGTTCTATTCTTATAGTTGGGGGTTGTATCCTTACATTTAGAAGTTTTATTGTTACAGTTGGGGGTTGTATCCTTACGTTCGAGGTTTGTATTTCGATGTTTGGGAGTTCTATTGTTACGTTTTGGGGTTCTATTCTTTCTTTTGGGGGTTGTATCCTTACGTTTGGGGGTTGTAACCTTACGTTTGGGGTTGTATTCTTACGTTTAGAGGTTCTATTCTTATATTTCGGGGTTGTATTCTAACGTTTACGGGTTCTATTCTTACGTTTACGGTTGGTATTCTTACGTTTATGGGTTGTATTCTTACTTTTGGAGGTTGTATCCTTACGTTTGGGGGTTATAACCTGACGTTCAGGGATTGTATCCTTACGTTTGGGGGTTGCATTCTAACGTTTGGGGGTTTTATTCTTACAGTTGGGGTTTGTATCCTTACGTTTGGGGGTTCTATTCTTACAGTTGGGGGTTGTATTCTCACGTTTAGGGTTTGTATTCTTACGTTTGGGAGTTCTTTTCGTACAGTTGGGGGTCGTATTGTTACGTTATGGGGTTTTAAATTTACGTTTGGGGGTTCTATACTCTTACAATTGGGGGTTGTATTTTTACGTTTAGGGGTTGTAGTTTTACGTTTGGGGGTTCTATTCTTAAAGTTGGGGGTTGTATTCTTACGTTTAGGGGTTGTTTTCTTACGTTTGGGGGTTCTATTCTTACAGTTGAGGGTTGTATTCTTACGTTTAAGGGTTGTATTTTTACGTATAGGGGTTTTATTCTTACTTTTGGGGGTTATAACCTTACGTTCGGGGGTTGTATTCTGACAGTTTGGGGTGGTATCCTTACGTGGGGGGTTTGTATTCTTACAGTTGGGGGTTGTATCCTTACGTTTGGGGGTTGTATTCTTACTGTTGGGGGTTGTATCCTTACGTCCGGGGTTTGTACTCTTACGTTTGGGGGTTGTAACCTTACGATTGAGGGTTTATTTTTACGTTTAGGGGTTGTATTCTTATATTTTGGGGTTGTCTTCTTACGTTTAGGGGTTGTATTCTTATGTTTATGGCTTGTTTTCTTTACTTTTGTGAGCTGTATCCTTATGTTTGGAGGTTATAACCTTACGTTTGGGGATTGTATTTTTACGTTTAGGAGTTGTAGTCTTATGTTTTGGGGTTGAATTCTTACAGTTGGTTGTTTTTTTCTTCCGTTTAGCTGTTGTATTCTTACGTTTGGGGCTTCTATTCTTACAGTTGGGGGTTGTAACCTTACATTTGGGGGTTTTATTCTTACAGTTGGGGGTTCTATTCTTAATTTGGGGGTTGTAACCTTAAGTTTGGAGGTTGTATTCTTTCAGTTGGGGGTTGTATCCTTACGTTTGGAGGTTGTATGCTTACGTTCGGGGGTTGTATGCTTACGTTTTGTGGTTGTGTGCTTACGTTTGGGGGTTGTATCTTAACGTTTAGAGGTGTTATTCGTACGTTTGGAGGTTGTATCTTTACGTTGGAGGGTTTTATTCTTACGTTTGGGGGTTTGTACTTACGTTTAAAGGTTGTATTATTACGTTTGGGGGTTTGTCCTTACGTTTGGGGGTTGATTTTGTACGTTTGGGGGTTATATCCGTACGTTTGGGGGTTGTATTCTTACGTTTGGGGGTGTATCCCTACTTTTGGGGGTTGTATTCTTACGTTTGGGGGTTTGTTCTTACGTTTGGGGTTGTATCCTTAGGTTTGCGGGTTCCAGCTATTGTTACGATTAAGAGTTGTGTGCTTACGTTTAGAGGTTATTATTCTTACGTTTGGGGATTGTATGCTTAGGTTTGGGGGTTGTATGCTTAGGTTTTGGGGTTTTGCTTTACGTTTGGGGGTTTTATCAGCGTTTTATTATTACGTTTGGGGGTTGTATCCTTACGTTTGGGGCTTTGTGCTCACGTTTGGGGGTTTTATTAGTTTTTTATTCTTACGTTTGGGGGTTGTATCCTTACCTTTGCAGATTTTATTCTTACGTGTGGGGGTTGTATTCCTACGTTTGGGGGTTTGTGCTCACGTTTAGGGGTTGTATCTTAACGTTTGGGGGTTTTATTAGTGTTTTATTCTTACGTTTCGGGGATGTATCCTTAACTTTACAGGTTTTATTCTTACGTGTGGGGGTTGTATTGTTACGTTTGTATGTTTGTCATTACGTTTGGGGCTTGTATTTTTACGTTTGGGGGTTGTATTCTTACCTTTGTGGGTTGAAATCTTACGTTTAAGGGTTCGTGCTTCCGTTTTGGGGGTTGTATTCTTACGTTTGGAGGTTCTACCGTTACGTTTTGGGGTTCTATTCTTACGTTTCCGGGTTTTATTCTTACGTTTGCGGGTGTTTCCTTACGTTTGGGGGTTCTATTCTTACGTTAGGGGGTTGTATCCTAACGTTTGGGTGTTGTATCTTGACGTTTGAGGGTTGTATCTTTACGTTTGGGGCTTGTAACCTAACGTTTGGGGGTTTGTCCTTACGTTTGAAGGTTTGTCCTTACGTTTGGGGATTCTATTCTTACGTTTGGGGGTTTGTCGTTACGTTTGGGGCTTGTATTCTTCCGTTTGGGTTTTCTCTTCTTACGCTTGTGGGTTTTATTCTTAGGTTTGGGGGTTGTATTCTTCCGTTTTCGGGGTTGTATTCTTACATTTGAAGGTTTGTCCTTACGTTTGGGGGTTTTACTTTACCTTCGGGGGTTGTATTCTTACGTTTTGGGGTTAGTCCTTACGTTTGGGGGTTGTATCTTAACGTTTGGGGGTTGTATGCTTACGTTTGGGAGTTGTATGCTTACGTTTGGGGGTTCTATTCTTACGTTTGGGGGTTTGTCCTTACGTTTGGGGGTTCTATTCGTACGTTTGGGTGTTTTTCCTTATGTTTGCGGGTTGTATTCTTACGTTTGGGGGTTCTATTCTTAGGATTGGGGGTTCTATTCTTACGTTTGGGAGTTCTATTGTTACGTTTGTTGGTTCTATTCTTACGTTTCGGGGATCTGTTTTTACGTTTGTGGGTTCTATTCCTACGTTTGGGGGTTTTATTCTTACGTTTGGGGGTTTTATTTATACAGTTGGGGGTTGTATCCTTTACATTTGGGGATTGTATTCTTACTCTTGGGGGTTCTATTCTTACGTTTAGGGTTTGTATTTTTCATTTGGGGGTTCTACTCTTACAGTTGGAGGTTGTATTCTTACGTTTAGGGGTTGTATTTTTACGTTTGGGGATTGTATCCTTACGTTTGGGGGTTGTATTCTTACGTTTGGGGATTTTATTCTTACAGTTGGGGGTTGTAACCTTACATTTGGGGGTTTTATTCTTACAGTTGGGGGTTCTATTCTTAAATTGGGGGTTGTAACTTTAAGTTTGGAGGTTGTATTCTTTCAGTTGGGGGTTGTATCCTTACGTTTGGGGGTTGTATGCTTACGTTCGGGGGTTGTATGCTTACGTTTTGTGGTTGTGTGCTTACGTTTGGGGGTTGTATCTTAACGTTTAGAGGTGTTATTCGTACGTTTGGGGGTTGTATCTTTACGTTGGGGGGTTTTATTCTTACGTTTGGGGGTTTGTACTTACGTTTAAAGGTTGTATTATTACGTTTGGGGGTTTGTCCTTACGTTTGGGGGTTGATTTTGTACGTTTGGGGGTTATATCCGTACGTTTGGGGGTTGTATTCTTACGTTTGGGGGTGTATCACTACTTTTGGGGGTTGTATTCTTACGTTTGGGGGTTTGTTCTTACGTTTGGGGTTGTATCCTTAGGTTTGCGGGTTCCAGCTATTGTTACGATTAAGAGTTGTGTGCTTACGTTTAGAGGTTCTATTCTTAAGATTGGGGGTTGTATGCTTACGTTTGGGGGTTCTATTCTTACGTTTTAGAGTTGTATCTGTACGTTTGGGGGTTGTATTCTTACGTTTGGGGGTTTTATGCTTACGTTTGCAGGTTCTATTGTTACGTTTGTGGGTTCTATTCTGACGTTTTGGGGTTGTATTTGTTAGTTTGGGGGTTGTATTCTTACGTTTGGGTGTTGTATGCTTCCGTTTGCGGTTTCTATTCTTACGTTTGAGGGTTGTTTTCTTATGTCTGGGGGTTGTATTCTTACGTTTGGGGGTCCTATTGGTAAGTTTGGGGGTTTTATCCTTAAGTTTGGGGGTTTGTCCTTACCTTCACGAGTTTTATTCTTACGTGTGGGGGTTGTGTACTTACGTTTGGAGGTTTGTCCTTACGTTTGGGGCTTGTATTCTTACGTTTGGGGGTTTGTACTTACGTTTAAAGGTTGTATTATTACGTTTGGGGGTTTGTCCTTACGTTTGGGGGTTGATTTTGTACGTTTGGGGGTTATATCCGTACGTTTGGGGGTTGTATTCTTACGTTTGGGGGTGTATCACTACTTTTGGGGGTTGTATTCTTACGTTTGGGGGTTTGTTCTTACGTTTGGGGTTGTATCCTTAGGTTTGCGGGTTCCAGCTATTGTTACGATTAAGAGTTGTGTGCTTCCGTTTAGAGGTTCTATTCTTAAGATTGGGGGTTGTATGCTTACGTTTGGGGGTTCTATTCTTACGTTTTAGAGTTGTATCTGTACGTTTGGGGGTTGTATTCTTACGTTTGGGGGTTTTATGCTTACGTTTGCAGGTTCTATTGTTACGTTTGTGGGTTCTATTCTGACGTTTTGGGGTTGTATTTGTTAGTTTGGGGGTTGTATTCTTACGTTTGGGTGTTGTATGCTTCCGTTTGCGGTTTCTATTCTTACGTTTGAGGGTTGTTTTCTTATGTCTGGGGGTTGTATTCTTACGTTTGGGGGTCCTATTGGTAAGTTTGGGGGTTTTATCCTTAAGTTTGGGGGTTTGTCCTTACCTTCACGAGTTTTATTCTTACGTGTGGGGGTTGTGTACTTACGTTTGGGGGTTTGTCCTTACGTTTGGGGCTTGTATTCTTACGTTTGGGCGTTGTATTCTTACCTTTGGGAGTTGTATCCTTACGATTGGGGGTTCTACCGTTACGTTAGGGGGTTCTATTGTTATGTTTGGGGGTTTTACTTTTACGTTTGGGGGTTTTATCTTTAGGCTTGGGGGTTGTATTCTTACGTTTGGGGGTTGTGTTCTTAACTTTGGGGGTTGTATTCTTACGTTTGTGGGTTTGTCTTTACGTTTGGGGGTTCTATTCTTACGTTTGCAGGTTCTATTCTTACGTTTGGGGGTTGTATTATTACATTTGCGGGTTCTATTCTTACGTTTTGGGGATCTATTGTTACGTTTGTGGGTTCTGTTCCTACGTTTGGGGGTTTTATTCTTACGTTTGGGGGTTTGTCCTTTCGTTTGCAGGTTCTATACTTACGTTTGCGGGTTCTATTCTTACGTTTTGGGGATCTATTCTTACGTTTGTGGGTTCTGTTCCTACGTTTGGGGGTTTTATTCTTATGTTTGGGGGTTTGTCCTTACGTTTGCGGATTCTATTCTTACGTTTGCGGGTTCTATTCTTACGTTTTGAAGATCTATTCTTACGTTTGTGGGTTCTATTCCTACGTTTGGGGGTTTTATTCTTACGTTTGGGGGTTTGTCCTTACGTTTTTTGGTTCTATTCTTATGTTTGGGGGTTCTATTCTTTCGTTTGGGGGTTTGTCCTTACGTTTGGAGGTTGTATTCTTACGTTGGGAGGTTCTATTCTTAAGTTTGGGGGTTGTATCCTTATGTTTAAAAGTTTGTCCTTACGTTTGGGGATTGTATGCTTACGTTTGGGGGTTGTATGCTTAGGTTTTGGGGTTTTGCTTTACGTTTGGGGGTTTTATCAGCGTTTTATTATTACGTTTGGGAGTTGTATCCTTACGTTTGGGGCTTTGTGCTCACGTTTGGGGGTTTTATTAGTGTTTTATTCTTACGTTTGGGGGTTGTATCGTTACCTTTGCAGATTTTATTCTTACGTGTGGGGGTTGTATTCCTACGTTTGGGGGTTTGTGCTCACGTTTAGGGGTTGTATCTTAACGTTTGGGGGTTTTATTAGTGTTTTATTCTTACATTTGGGGGTTGTATCCTTACCTTTGCAGGTTTTATTCTTACGTTTGGGGGTTGTATCCTTACGTTTGGGGGTTTGTGCTCACATTTGGGGGTTCTATTCTTACGTTTGGGGGTTTTATTAGTGTTTTATTCTTACGTTTCGGGGATGTATCCTTAACTTTACAGGTTTTATTCTTACGTGTGGGGGTTGTATTGTTACGTTTGTATGTTTGTCATTACGTTTGGGGCTTGTATTTTTACGTTTGGGGGTTGTATTCTTACCTTTGTGGGTTGAAATCTTACGTTTAAGGGTTTGTGCTTCCGTTTTGGGGGTTGTATTCTTACGTTTGGGGGTTCTACCGTTACGTTTTGGGGTTCTATTCTTACGTTTCCGGGTTTTATTCTTACGTTTGCGGGTTTTTCCTTACGTTTGGGGGTTCTATTCTTACGTTCGGGAGTTCTATTCTTACGTTTGGGGGTTGTATCCTAACGTTTGGGTGTTGTATTCTGACGTTTGAGGGTTGTATCCTTACGTTTGGGGCTTGTAACCTAACGTTTGGGGGTTTGTCCTTACGTTTGAAGGTTTGTCCTTACGTTTGGGGGTTTGTCGTTACGTTTGGGGCTTGTATTCTTCCGTTTGGGTTTTCTCTTCTTACGCTTGTGGGTTTTATTCTTAGGTTTGGGGGTTGTATTCTTCCGTTTTCGGGGTTGTATTCTTACATTTGAAGGTTTGTCCTTACGTTTGGGGGTTTTACTTTACCTTTGGGGGTTGTATTCTTACGTTTTGGGGTTAGTCCTTACGTTTGGGGGTTGTATCTTAACGTTTGGGGGTTGTATGCTTACGTTTGGGAGTTGTATGCTTACGTTTGGGGGTTCTATTCTTACGTTTGGGGGTTTGTGCTTACGATTGGCGGTTCTATTGTTACGTTTGGGGGTTGTATGCTAACGTTTGGGGGTTGTTTGCTTACGTTTTGGGGTTGTATGCTTACGTTTGCAGGTTGTATTCTTACGTTTGGGGGTTGTGTTCTTACGTTTGGGAGTTTTATTCTTACGTTTGGGGGTTTGTTCTTACGCTTGGGGGTTCTATTCTTACGTTTGGGTGTTTTTCCTTATGTTTGCGGGTTGTATTCTTACGTTTGGGGGTTCTATTCTTAGGATTGGGGGTTCTATTCTTACGTTTGGGAGTTCTATTGTTACGTTTGCGGGTTCTATTCTTACGTTTCGGGGATCTGTTTTTACGTTTGTGGGTTCTATTCCTACGTTTGGGGGTTTTATTCTTACGTTTGGGGGTTTTATTTATACAGTTGGGGGTTGTATCCTTTACATTTGGGGATTGTATTCTTACTCTTGGGGGTTCTATTCTTACGTTTAGGGTTTGTATTTTTCATTTGGGGGTTCTACTCTTACAGTTGGAGGTTGTATTCTTACGTTTAGGGGTTCTATTCTTACGTTTTAGAGTTGTATCTGTACGTTTGGGGGTTGTATTCTTACGTTTGGGGGTTTTATGCTTACGTTTGCAGGTTCTATTGTTACGTTTGTGGGTTCTATTCTGACGTTTTGGGGTTGTATTTGTTAGTTTGGGGGTTGTATTCTTACGTTTGGGTGTTGTATGCTTCCGTTTGCGGTTTCTATTCTTACGTTTGAGGGTTGTTTTCTTATGTCTGGGGGTTGTATTCTTACGTTTGGGGGTCCTATTGGTAAGTTTGGGGGTTTTATTCTTAAGTTTGGGGGTTTGTCCTTACCTTCACGAGTTTTATTCTTACGTGTGGGGGTTGTGTACTTACGTTTGGGGGTTTGTCCTTACGTTTGGGGCTTGTATTCTTACGTTTGGGGGTTGTATTCTTACCTTTGGGAGTTGTATCCTTACGATTGGGGGTTCTACCGTTACGTTAGGGGGTTCTATTGTTATGTTTGGGGGTTTTACTTTTACGTTTGGGGGTTTTATCTTTAGGCTTGGGGGTTGTATTCTTACGTTTGGGGGTTGTGTTCTTAACTTTGGGGGTTGTATTCTTACGTTTGGGGGTTTGTCTTTACGTTTGGGGGTTCTATTCTTACGTTTGCAGGTTCTATTCTTACGTTTGGGGGTTGTATTATTACATTTGCGGGTTCTATTCTTACGTTTTGGGGATCTATTGTTACGTTTGTGGGTTCTGTTCCTACGTTTGGGGGTTTTATTCTTACGTTTGGGGGTTTGTCCTTTCGTTTGCAGGTTCTATACTTACGTTTGCGGGTTCTATTCTTACGTTTTGGGGATCTATTCTTACGTTTGTGGGTTCTGTTCCTACGTTTGGGGGTTTTATTCTTATGTTTGGGGGTTTGTCCTTACGTTTTTTGGTTCTATTCTTATGTTTGGGGGTTCTATTCTTTCGTTTGGGGGTTTGTCCTTACGTTTGGAGGTTGTATTCTTACGTTGGGAGGTTCTATTCTTAAGTTTGGGGGTTGTATCCTTATGTTTAAAAGTTTGTCCTTACGTTTGGGGATTGTATGCTTACGTTTGGGGGTTGTATGCTTAGGTTTTGGGGTTTTGCTTTACGTTTGGGGGTTTTATCAGCGTTTTATTATTACGTTTGGGAGTTGTATCCTTACGTTTGGGGCTTTGTGCTTACGTTTGGGGGTTTTATTAGTGTTTTATTCTTACGTTTGGGGGTTGTATCGTTACCTTTGCAGATTTTATTCTTACGTGTGGGGGTTGTATTCCTACGTTTGGGGGTTTGTGCTCACGTTTAGGGGTTGTATCTTAACGTTTGGGGGTTTTATTAGTGTTTTATTCTTACATTTGGGGGTTGTATCCTTACCTTTGCAGGTTTTATTCTTACGTTTGGGGGTTGTATCCTTACGTTTGGGGGTTTGTGCTCACATTTGGGGGTTCTATTCTTACGTTTGGGGGTTTTATTAGTGTTTTATTCTTACGTTTCGGGGATGTATCTTTAACTTTACAGGTTTTATTCTTACGTGTGGGGGTTGTATTGTTACGTTTCTATGTTTGTCATTACGTTTGGGGCTTGTATTTTTACGTTTGGGGGTTGTATTCTTACCTTTGTGGGTTGAAATCTTACGTTTAAGGGTTTGTGCTTCCGTTTTGGGGGTTGTATTCTTACGTTTGGGGGTTCTACCGTTACGTTTTGGGGTTCTATTCTTACGTTTCCGGGTTTTATTCTTACGTTTGCGGGTTTTTCCTTACGTTTGGGGGTTCTATTCTTACGTTCGGGAGTTCTATTCTTACGTTTGGGGGTTGTATCCTAACGTTTGGGTGTTGTATCCTGACGTTTGAGGGTTGTATCCTTACGTTTGGGGCTTGTAACCTAACGTTTGGGGGTTTGTCCTTACGTTTGAAGGTTTGTCCTTACGTTTGGGGGTTTTTCGTTACGTTTGGGGCTTGTATTCTTCCGTTTGGGTTTTCTCTTCTTACGCTTGTGGGTTTTATTCTTAGGTTTGGGGGTTGTATTCTTCCGTTTTCGGGGTTGTATTCTTACATTTGAAGGTTTGTCCTTACGTTTGGGGGTTTTACTTTACCTTTGGGGGTTGTATTCTTACGTTTTGGGGTTAGTCCTTACGTTTGGGGGTTGTATCTTAACGTTTGGGGGTTGTATGCTTACGTTTGGGAGTTGTATGCTTACGTTTGGGGGTTCTATTCTTACGTTTGGGGGTTTGTGCTTACGATTGGCGGTTCTATTGTTACGTTTGGGGGTTGTATGCCTACGTTTGGGGGTTGTATGCTAACGTTTGGGGGTTGTTCGCTTACGTTTTGGGGTTGTATGCTTACGTTTGCAGGTTGTATTCTTACGTTTGGGGGTTGTGTTCTTACGTTTGGGAGTTTTATTCTTACGTTTGGGGGTTTGTTCTTACGCTTGGGGGTTCTATTCTTACGTTTGGGTGTTTTTCCTTATGTTTGCGGGTTGTATTCTTACGTTTGGGGGTTCTATTCTTAGGATTGGGGGTTCTATTCTTACGTTTGGGAGTTCTATTGTTACGTTTGCGGGTTCTATTCTTACGTTTCGGGGATCTGTTTTTACGTTTGTGGGTTCTATTCCTACGTTTGGGGGTTTTATTCTTACGTTTGGGGGTTTTATTTATACAGTTGGGGGTTGTATCCTTTACATTTGGGGATTGTATTCTTACTCTTGGGGGTTCTATTCTTACGTTTAGGGTTTGTATTTTTCATTTGGGGGTTCTACTCTTACAGTTGGAGGTTGTATTCTTACGTTTAGGGGTTCTATTCTTACGTTTTAGAGTTGTATCTGTACGTTTGGGGGTTGTATTCTTACGTTTGGGGGTTTTATGCTTACGTTTGCAGGTTCTATTGTTACGTTTGTGGGTTCTATTCTGACGTTTTGGGGTTGTATTTGTTAGTTTGGGGGTTGTATTCTTACGTTTGGGTGTTGTATGCTTCCGTTTGCGGTTTCTATTCTTACGTTTGAGGGTTGTTTTCTTATGTGTGGGGGTTGTATTCTTACGTTTGGGGGTCCTATTGGTAAGTTTGGGGGTTTTATTCTTAAGTTTGGGGGTTTGTCCTTACCTGCACGAGTTTTATTCTTACGTGTGGGGGTTGTGTACTTACGTTTGGGGGTTTGTCCTTACGTTTGGGGCTTGTATTCTTACGTTTGGGGGTTGTATTCTTACCTTTGCGAGTTGTATCCTTACGATTGGGGGTTCTACCGTTACGTTAGGGGGTTCTATTGTTATGTTTGGGGGTTTTACTTTTACGTTTGGGGGTTTTATCTTTAGGCTTGGGGGTTGTATTCTTACGTTTGGGGGTTGTGTTCTTAACTTTGGGGGTTGTATTCTTACGTTTGGGGGTTTGTCTTTACGTTTGGGGGTTCTATTCTTACGTTTGCAGGTTCTATTCTTACGTTTGGGGGTTGTATTATTACATTTGCGGGTTCTATTCTTACGTTTTGGGGATCTATTGTTACGTTTGTGGGTTCTGTTCCTACGTTTGGGGGTTTTATTCTTACGTTTGGGGGTTTGTCCTTTCGTTTGCAGGTTCTATACTTACGTTTGCGGGTTCTATTCTTACGTTTTGGGGATCTATTCTTACGTTTGTGGGTTCTGTTCCTACGTTTGGGGGTTTTATTCTTATGTTTGGGGGTTTGTCCTTACGTTTTTTGGTTCTATTCTTATGTTTGGGGGTTCTATTCTTTCGTTTGGGGGTTTGTCCTTACGTTTGGAGGTTGTATTCTTACGTTGGGAGGTTCTATTCTTAAGTTTGGGGGTTGTATCCTTATGTTTAAAAGTTTGTCCTTACGTTTGGGGATTGTATGCTTACGTTTGGGGGTTGTATGCTTAGGTTTTGGGGTTTTGCTTTACGTTTGGGGGTTTTATCAGCGTTTTATTATTACGTTTGGGAGTTGTATCCTTACGTTTGGGGCTTTGTGCTTACGTTTGGGGGTTCTATTCTTAGGATTGGGGGTTCTATTCTTACGTTTGGGAGTTCTATTGTTACGTTTGCGGGTTCTATTCTTACGTTTCGGGGATCTGTTTTTACGTTTGTGGGTTCTATTCCTACGTTTGGGGGTTTTATTCTTACGTTTGCGGGTTTTATTTATACAGTTGGGGGTTGTATCCTTTACATTTGGGGATTGTATTCTTACTCTTGGGGGTTCTATTCTTACGTTTAGGGTTTGTATTTTTCATTTGGGGGTTCTACTCTTACAGTTGGAGGTTGTATTCTTACGTTTAGGGGTTGTATTTTTATGTTTGGGGATTGTATCCTTACGTTTGGGGGTTGTATTCTTACGTTTGGGGATTTTATTCTTACAATTGGGGGTTGTATCTTTACGTTTGGGGGTTGTATTCGTATGTTTGGGGGTTCTATTCTTACAGTTGGGGGTTGTATTTTTACGTTTAGGGGTTGTTTTGGGTTTTATTCTTACCTTTGGGGGATGTATTCTGACGTTGGTGGGTTCTATTCTTACAGTTGGAGTTTGTATCCTTACGTTTGGGGGTTCAATTCTTTCAGTTAGTTTTTGTTTTCTTACGTTTAGGGGTTGTATTCTTACGTTTCCGGGTTCTTTTTTTATAGTTGGGGGTTGTAACCTTACGTTTGGGTGTTCTATTCTTACAGTTGGGGGTTGTAACCTTACGTTTGGAGGTTCTATTCTTACAGTTGGGTTCTGTATTCTTAAGTTCGGGGGTTCTATTGTTACACTTGGGAGTTGTATTCTTACGTTTAGGGGTTTTATTCTTACAGTTGGGGGTTGTATCCCTACGTTCGTGGGTTCTATTCTTACAATTGGGGGTTGTAACCTTACGTTTAGGGGTTCTCTTCTTACAGTTGGGGGTTCTATTCTTCCAGTTGGGGGTTACGTTTGAGGGTTCTCTTCTTACAGTTCGTGGTTGTAATCTAATGTTTGGAGGTTTTATTCTTACAGTTGGGGGTTGTAACCTTACGTTTGAGGGTTCTATTCTTACAGTTGGGGGTTGTAACCTTACGTTGGGGGTTTTATTCTTACGTTTGGGGGTTGTATTCTTTTTTTTTTTTTTTATTATTTATTTTTTATTTTTTTATTTTGCAATACTAAATAACTACTTACAATACTTACAATGGTTACACTAAACAATACTTACAATACCTACATTACTACATTACAATACTGACAAGATTCCCGACACTGTTTAGATTAATTAGTTTGTAATTACATTACAGTACAGTTGTGACACTATTACTGTCACACTACAGTTACAACAATCACGTCAAGTAAATGCGTAATGTTTACATTTTTTTCTCATAACAGATACGTGATATTAAATAATTATACTAATTAAACATGCATCCACACCAGCTACCGTTCCACCCACGTGGCACATACTCTGCAAAAGGCAAGAAAGAAAAAAAACAAGAAGCAAGTACCTTTTAAAGATTGTAATGTGAGAGGAAAAGGGGCAACGTGTCAATTGTAGGATGAGTCATTTGTATTCTACAAGTCCAGATATAGAGTCTTGCGACTACGTTTGGGGGTAATATCCTTACGTTTGCGTGTTGTATTCTTACGTTTGGGGTTTTATCGTTACGTTTTGGGGTTCTATTCTTACAATTGGGGGCTCTGTTCATACGTTTGGGCTTAGTATCCCTACGTTCGCGGGTTGTATTCTTACGTTTAGGGGTTCTATTCTTATAGTCCGGGATTGTTTCCTTACGTTTGGGGGTTCTCTTCTTAGTTTTAGGGGTTGTATCCTTACGTTTGGGGATTTTAACCTTACGTTTGGGGTTTTTAATCTTACGTTTGGGGGTTCTATTCTTTCAGTTACGAGTTGTGATGTTACGTTTTGGTGTTCTATTCTTACAGTTGGGGGTTGTATTCTTACGTTTGGTTGTTCTTTTTTTAATGTTGGGGGTTGTCTGCTTACGTTCTGGGGTTATAACCTTACGTTTGGGGATTGTATCCTTACGTTTGGGGGTTGTTTTCTAACGTTTGGGGGTTGTATTCTTACCCTTTGGGGTTGTATCCTTACGTTCAGGGGTTCTATTCTTACAGTTGGGGGTTGTATCCTTACTTTTGGGGGTTCTATTCTTACAGGTGGGGGTTGTATCCTTACGTTCGGGGGTTGTATTCTTACAGTTGGGGGTTGTATCCTCACGTTTGGGGGTTCTATTCTTACAGTTGGGGTTGTATTCTTACGTTTGGGGGTTTTATTCTTACAGTTGGGGGTTGTATCCTTACATTCAGGGGTTTTATTCTTACAATTGGGGGTTGTATCCTTACGTTCGAGGTTTGTATTTCTATGTTTGGGAGTTCTATTCTTACGTTTGGGGGTGCTATTCTTACTTTTTGGGGTTGTATCCTTACGTTTGGGGGTTGTAACCTTACGTTTGGGGTTGTATTCTTACGTTTAGAAGTTGTATTCTTATCTTTCAGAGTTGTATTCTAACGTTTAGGGGTTCTATTCTTAAGTTTAAGGTTTGCATTCTTACGTTTATGGGTTGTATTCTTACTTTGGGGGTTGTATCCTTACGGTTGGGGGGTTATAACCTTACGTTCGGGGATTGTATCCTTACGTTTGGGGGTTTTATTCTTACAGTTGGGGGTTGTATCCTTACGTTTGGGGATTGTATTCTTACGTTTAGGGGTTCTATTCTTACAGTTGGGGGTTGTATTCTTACGTTTAGGGGTTGTATTCTTACGTTTGGGAGTTCTTTTCTTACAGCTAGGAATTGTATTCTTACGTTTAGGGGTTGTATTTTTCATTTGGGGGTTCTACTCTTACCGTTAGGGGTTGTATTCTTACGTTTGGGGGTTCTTTTCTTACAGTTGGGGGTTGTAACCTTACGTTTAGGGTTTCTATTGTTACAGTTGGGGGTTGTAACCTTACGTTTGGAGGTTCTATTCTTACAGTTGGGGGCTGTTTTCTTACGTTCGGGGGTTCTATTTTTACACTTGAGGGTTGTATTCTTACGTTTAGGGGTTTTATTCTTACAGTTAGGGGTTGTATCTCTACGTTCGTGGGTTCTATTCTTACAATTGGGGGTTGTAACCTTACGTTTAGGGGTTCTCTTCTTACAGTTGGGGGTTGGAACCTTATGTTTGAGCGTTCTATTCTTACAGTTCGTGGTGTTAATCTAACGTTTGTAGGTTTTATTCTTAATGTTGGGGATTGTAACCTTACGTTTGGAGTTCTATTCTTACAGTTGGGGGTTGTAACCTTACGTTGGGGGTTTTATTCTTACGTTAAGGGGTTGTATCCTTACGTTTGCGGGTTGTATTCTTACGTTTAGGGCTTGTTTGTTTACGTTTGGGGGTTCTATTCTTACAGTTGGGGGTTGTATTTTTACGTTTAGGGGTTGTATTTTTACGCTTGGAGGTTCTATTCTTACAGTTGCGTTTTTTAACCTTGCGTTGAGGGGTTGTATCCTTACGTTTAGCGCTCGTATTCTTACGTCTAGGGGTTGTAACTTTACGTTCGGGGGTTGTATTTTTACCTTAAGGGGTTTTATTCTTACGTATAGAGGTTGTCTTCTTCCCTGCGGGCTTGTAACCTTACGTTCAGGGGTTGTATCGTTAAGTTTAAAAGTTATGTTCTTACGTTTCGGGGTTCTCTTCTTACAATTGGGGCTGTATCCTTATGTTCAGGGGTTCTATTCTTACAGTTGGGGGTTGTATCCTTACGTTTGCGGGTTCTTTTATTACAATTGGGGGTTGTATTCTTACGTTCGGGGGTTGTATTCTTACAGTTGGGGGAATATCCGTACGTTTGGGGGTTGTATTCTTACGAATGGGAGTTTTATTCTTACAGTTGAAGGTTCTATTCTTACGTTTAACGGTTCTAGTCTTACAGTTGGGGGTTGTATTCTTACGTTTTGGGGTTCTATCCTTACGTTTGGGGGTTCTATTTTTACAGTTGGGGGTTCTCTTCTTACGTTTGGTGGTTGTATCGTTACGTTTGGGGGTTGTATTCTTAGGTTTTGGGGTTTTATAGTTACGTTAGTGAATGTATCCTTTTGTTTGGGGGTTGTATCCTTACGTTTGGGGGTTCTTTTCTTACGTTTGGGGGTTCTATTCTTAAGTTTGGTTGTTTGTCCTTATGTTTGGGAGTTGTATTCTTACGTTTAAGGGTTGTATTCCTACGTTTAAGGGTTGTACTCTTACGTTTAAGGGTTGTAACCTTATGTTCGGAGATTGTATTTATACGTTTAGGGGTTCTATTCTCATGTTTGGGGGTTTGTCGTTACGTTTGCAGGTTCTATTCTTACGTTTAGGGTTCTATTCTTACGTTTGGGGGATCTATTCTCACGTTTAGGGGTTCTATTCTTACGTTCGGGGGTTCTTTTCTTCCGTTTGCGGGTTCTATTCTTACGTTTTCGGGTTGTATTTATACGTTTTGGTGTTGTATCTTTACGTTTGGGAGTTCTGTTCTTACGTTTGGGGGTTCTATGCTTACGTGTCCGGGTTCTATTCTTACGTTTGGGGGTTGTATCCTTACGTTTGGGAGTTGTATTCTTACTTTTGGGGGTTTGTCCTTACGTTTGCGGGTTCTATTCTTACGTTTGGGGGTTGTATCGTTAAGTTTGGGGGTTGTATCCGTATGTTCGGGGGATGTATCCTTACGTTTGGGGGTTTGTCCTTACGTTTGCCGGTTCCGTTCTTACATTTGGTTGTTCTATTCCTACGTTTGGGGGTTCTATTTTAACCTTTGGGGGTTCTATTCTTACGTTTGCGGGTTCTCTTCCTACATTTGGGAGTTTTATTCTTACGTTTGGGGGTTTGTCCTTACGTTTGCTTTTTCTATTCTTACGTTTGGGGGTTGTATTCTTAAGTTTGGAAGTTGTATTTTTACGTTTGGGGGTTCTATTCTTAGGTTTGGGCGTTGTATGCTTACGTTTGGGGGTTGTATCCTTACGTTTGGGGGTTCTATTCTTACGTTTAGGGGTTTGTACTTATGTTTGGGGGTTGTATTCTTACATTTGGGGGTTGATTTGGTACGTTTGGGGGTTGTATCCGTACGTTTGGGGGTTGTATTCTTACGTTTGGGGGTGTATCCCTACTTTTCGGGGTTGTAATTTTACGATTGGGGGTTGTATTCTTAAGTTTGGGGATTTGTCCTTACCTTTGGGGGTTGTATCCTTACGTTTGCGGATTCTATTGTTACATATAAGAGTTGTATGCTTACTTTTAAAGGTTGTATTCTTAAGTTTGGGGGTTTCTCCTTACGTTTGAGGGTTGTATCTGTACGTTTGGGGGTTGTATTCTTACGTTTGGGGTTTGTATGCTTACGTTTGCGTGTTCGATTCTTACTTTTCGGGAATCTATTCGGATGTTTGGGGGTTGTATTCTCACGTTTGGGGGTTCTTTTCTTAAGTTTGGGGGATGTATTCTCACGTTTGGGAGTTTGTCCTTACGTTTGCGGGTTTCTCTTTACGTTTGGGGGTTTTATTGATACGTTTGGATGTTAATCCTTACGTGTGGGGGTTGTATCCTTACGTTTAGGGGTTGTATTCTAACGTTTGGGGGTTGTATTCTTACGTTTGGGGGTTGTATCTTTACGTTTGGGGAATGTATTCTCACGTTTGGGGGTTTGTCCTTACATTTGAAGGTTTTTCCTTACGTTTTGGGGTTGTATTCGTACCTTTGAAGGTTTGTCCTTACGTTTGGAGGTTGTATCCTTACCTTTGGGAGTTGTATTCGTACGTTTGGGGGTTTGTCCTTACGTTTGGTGGTTGTATTCTTACGTTTCGAGGTTCTATTCTTACCTTTGGGGGTTTTATTCTTATATTTGGGGGTTAAATTCTTACGTTTCGGGGTTTTATTCTTACGTTTTTGGGTTTCTCCTTACGTTTGGGGGTTGTATTCTTACGTTTGGGGGTTGTGTTGTTACGTTTGGGGGTTGTATTCTTACGTTTGGGGGTTTGTCCTTACGTTTGGGAGTTGTATTCTTACGTTTGAAGGTTCTATTCTTGTGTCTGGAGGTTCTATTCTTACGTTTAGGGGTTTTTCCTTACGTTTGGGGGTTGTATTCGTACGTTTGGGGGTTTGTTTTTACGTTTGGGGGTCTGTCCTTACGTTTGGGGGTTGTATCCTTACGTTTGGTCGTTCTATTCT